>NW_027411755.1:19539046-19936726 GCF_047663935.1 Musca autumnalis | reverse complement strand
TTTTTTAAAAAAATCCACGTAGTTGTTGGAGCTTCTAAAATATTTTTTAAAAAATCCACGTAGTTGTTGGAGCTTCAAAAATATTTTTTTAAAAATCCACGTAGTTGTTGGAGCTTCAAAAATATTTTTTAAAAAATCCACGTAGTTGTTGGAGCTTCAAAAATATTTTTTAAAAAATCCACGTAGTTGTTGGAGCTTCAAAAATATTTTTTAAAAAATCCACGTAGTTGTTGGAGCTTCAAAAATATTTTTTAAAAAATCCACGTAGTTGTTGGAGCTTCAAAAATATTTTTTAAAAAATCCACGTAGTTGTTGGAGCTTCAAAAATATTTTTTAAAAAATCCACGTAGTTGTTGGAGCTTCAAAAATATTTTTTAAAAAATCCACGTAGTTGTTGGAGCTTCAAAAATATTTTTTAAAAAATCCACGTAGTTGTTGGAGCTTCAAAAATATTTTTTAAAAAATCCACGTAGTTGTTGGAGCTTCAAAAATATTTTTAAAAAATCCACGTAGTTGTTGGAGCTTTCAAAAATATTTTTTAAAAAATCCACGTAGTTGTTGGAGCTTCAAAAATATTTTTTAAAAAATCCCACGTAGTTGTTGGAGCTTCAAAAATATTTTTTAAAAATCCACGTAGTTGTTGGAGCTTCAAAAATATTTTTTAAAAAATCCACGTAGTTGTTGGAGCTTCAAAAATATTTTTTAAAAAATCCACGTAGTTGTTGGAGCTTCAAAAATATTTTTTAAAAAATCCACGTAGTTGTTGGAGCTTCAAAAATATTTTTTAAAAAATCCACGTAGTTGTTGGAGCTTCAAAAATATTTTTTAAAAAATCCACGTAGTTGTTGGAGCTTCAAAAATATTTTTTAAAAAATCCACGTAGTTGTTGGAGCTTCAAAAATATTTTTTAAAAAATCCACGTAGTTGTTGGAGCTTCAAAAATATTTTTTAAAAATCCACGTAGTTGTTGGAGCTTCAAAAATATTTTTTTAAAAAATCCACGTAGTTGTTGGAGCTTCAAAAATATTTTTTAAAAATCCACGTATAGTATGTTGGAGCTTCAAAAACATTTTTTAAAAAATCCACGTAGTTGTTGGAGCTACAAAAATATTTTTTAAAAAATCCACGTAGTTGTTGGAGCTTCAAAAATATTTTTTAAAAAATGCTCGTAGTTTTGAATGCTTCAAAAGTATTTTTTAAAAAATCCACGTCCTTTTGAATGCTTCAAAAATATTTTTTAAAAAATCCACGTCCTTTTGAATGCTTCAAAAATATTTTTTAAAAAATCCACGTCCTTTTGAATGCTTCAAAAATATTTTTTAAAAAATCCACGTCCTTTTGAATGCTTCAAAAATATTTTTTAAAAAATCCACGTCCTTTTGAATGCTTCAAAAATATTTTTTAAAAAATCCACGTCCTTTTGAATGCTTCAAAATATTTTTTAAAAATCCACGTCCTTTTGAATGCTTCAAAAATATTTTTTAAAAAATCCACGTCCTTTTGAATGCTTCAAAAATATTTTTTAAAAAAATCCACGTCCTTTTGAATGCTTCAAAAATATTTTTTAAAAAATCCACGTCCTTTTGAATGCTTCAAAAATATTTTTTAAAAATCCACGTCCTTTTGAATGCTTCAAAAATATTTTTTAAAAAATCCACGTCCTTTTGAATGCTTCAAAAATATTTTTTAAAAAATCCACGTCCTTTTGAATGCTTTAAAAATATTTTTAAAAAATCCACGTCCTTTTGAATGCTTCAAAAATATTTTTTAAAAAATCCACGTCCTTTTGAATGCTTCAAAAATATTTTTTAAAAAATCCACGTCCTTTTGAATGCTTCAAAAATATTTTTTAAAAAATCCACGTCCTTTTGAATGCTTCAAAAATATTTTTTAAAAAATCTACGTCCTTTTGAATGCTTCAAAAATATTTTTAAAAAATCCACGTCCTTTTGAATGCTTCAAAAATATTTTTTTAAAAAATCCACATCCTTTTTAATGCTTCAAAAATATTTTTTTTTGAAATCCACGTCCTTTCTGGTCTTCTTTTTCTAATCCACGTCCTTGTTAGTCCTTCGAAAATATTTTGTAATCCTTCTAGATTAATCCAATAGATTATCTCCAATAATGTAAATGTGCTATTTATGTCAATATCAGTACTGTACCAACAGTAAAAGCTACCCACCGAATTTTTTATTCGGTAGTAGTTATTTATGTATTATTTTAAAGCATACTTTTAGGGCTAATACATTTAATATACTGCCTGTTTCTGTATGTCGAAAGAAAGAAAGAATACTTCCAAAGTCGTGTGTGTTTTTCAAATTTGTTTATTGTTTTGAAGCAAAGGTAAACATTTTTCGAAAACTGAAGTTTGGACGTGTTTCATTCGCACACTTTTTCGTTTCGTCATACAGAAACAGGCGGTTAGTCTTTTATTCTCTGCGTTCGCAATATTTCGTGGCAGTTACTAATGTAAATTTTCTAGTGACATTTTGCAACTACAAAAACCCCACTAAATTTACAACTCACCGGAAATTATAAAGAAATACATTTTTACAACATAAAAATATGTATAATTAAAATTTAAACAAACTTGCTTTCAATTTCATTCATTTTGCCATCTATAGATGACATCTATGTAAAATATAGAATATCAGCAAGAACAACAACACTAACATTTAAAAAAAAAATAAATCCAAATTGAATAAAACTTAATTTTCATCTTATATTGAGCTGAAAGAATACACATAAATATACATACATACATTTTGTTTTATTTAATAAGTTTATAAATAAATAACACACATGTCCATATTTGAAAAGGATATGGAAACGAAATAATAATAATTCGACAACAACAACAAGAATATCAAATTTATGTTAGTACTGCAAAATTCTAAGAAGTGAAAGAAGAGGGACAGAACAACAGAACACAGCAGCATTGAATAAACACAAAAAATAGTAAAAATGACAAATTTATATGCTTAGACAAATCGCATAAACACAACAACGAGAGCAACAACAAAAATACACAACTAAAGATATGTAAGTAAATGTAGATGGAGAAGAGCTCTCAAAAAATATGAATTTTGAGGAAGAGAAATTGAATTGAAGCGGAGGACTATTAGGCCACGTTCCATGGAAAAACAACTTGGAAATATTCGATTTTTTTGCTTACCTTTAATCGGTTTTCTTGTTGACATCATTATTTGTTCTAAATGTTGGCATGCTAATTCTTTCGGAAAAGCAGCTTCGTATCCACTGCCTATACAAATATACGTCTTTCTATAATTCTGAGTACGGAGAAAGAGGAAAGAAGCACAAGCATCAAAAAGGACTTGGATTTTTTAAAAATTATTTATGAAGGAATAAAAAGAACGTTTAAAAAAAATTATTGGAGGAACAAAAAGAACGTGGAAAAATATTTTATAGAAACACCAACAAGGACGCTGATTTTTTAAAAACTATTTATTGAAGGACCAACAAGGACGTGGATTTTTTTAAATAAATATTTTTTTGAAGTACCAAAAAGTACGTGGATTTTTTTAAAAATATTTTATTGAAGGACCAACAAGGACGTGGATTTTTTTAAATAAATATTTTTTTGAAGTACCAAAAAGTACGTCGATTTTTTTAAAAATATTTTATTGAAGAACCAACAATGACGTGGATTTTTTAAAAAATATTTTCTTGAAGGACCAACAAGGACGTGGATTTTTAAAAGAAAATATTTTATTGAAGGACCAACAAGGACGTGGATTTCTAAAAGAAAATATTTTATTGAAGGACCAACAAGGACGTGGATTTTTAAAAGAAAATATTTTATTGAAGGACCAACAAGGACGTGGATTTTTAAAAGAAAATATTTTATTGAAGGACCAACAAGGACGTGGATTTTTAAAAGAAAATATTTTATTGAAGGACCAACAAGGACGTGGATTTTTAAAAGAAAATATTTTATTGAAGGACCAACAAGGACGTGGATTTTTAAAAGAAAATATTTTATTGAAGGACCAACAAGGACGTGGATTTTTAAAAGAAAATATTTTATTGAAGGACCAACAAGGACGTGGATTTTTAAAAGAAAATATTTTATTGAAGGACCAACAAGGACGTGGAATTTTAAAAGAAAATATTTTATTGAAGGACCAACAAGGACGTGGATTTTTAAAAGAAAATATTTTATTGAAGGACCAACAAGGACGTGGATTTTTAAAAGAAAATATTTTATTGAAGGACCAACAAGGACGTGGATTTTTAAAAGAAAATATTTTATTGAAGGACCAACAAGGACGTGGATTTTTAAAAGAAAATATTTTATTGAAGGACCAACAAGGACGTGGATTTTTAAAAGAAAATATTTTATTGAAGGACCAACAAGGACGTGGATTTTTAAAAGAAAATATTTTATTGAAGGACCAACAAGGACGTGGATTTTTAAAAGAAAATATTTTATTGAAGGACCAACAAGGACGTGGATTTTTAAAAGAAAATATTTTATTGAAGGACCAACAAGGACGTGGATTTTTAAAAGAAAATATTTTATTGAAGGACCAACAAGGACGTGGATTTTTAAAAGAAAATATTTTATTGAAGGACCAACAAGGACGTGGATTTTTAAAAGAAAATATTTTATTGAAGGACCAACAAGGACGTGGATTTTTAAAAGAAAATATTTTATTGAAGGACCAACAAGGACGTGGATTTTTAAAAGAAAATATTTTATTGAAGGACCAACAAGGACGTGGATTTTTAAAAGAAAATATTTTATTGAAGGACCAACAAGGACGTGGATTTTTAAAAGAAAATATTTTATTGAAGGACCAACAAGGACGTGGATTTTTAAAAGAAAATATTTTATTGAAGGACCAACAAGGACGTGGATTTTTAAAAGAAAATATTTTATTGAAGGACCAACAAGGACGTGGATTTTTAAAAGAAAATATTTTATTGAAGGACCAACAAGGACGTGGATTTTTAAAAGAAAATATTTTATTGAAGGACCAACAAGGACGTGGATTTTTAAAAGAAAATATTTTATTGAAGGACCAACAAGGACGTGGATTTTTAAAAGAAAATATTTTATTGAAGGACCAACAAGGACGTGGATTTTTAAAAGAAAATATTTTATTGAAGGACCAACAAGGACGTGGATTTTTAAAAGAAAATATTTTATTGAAGGACCAACAAGGACGTGGATTTTTAAAAGAAAATATTTTATTGAAGGACCAACAAGGACGTGGATTTTTAAAAGAAAATATTTTATTGAAGGACCAACAAGGACGTGGATTTTTAAAAGAAAATATTTTATTGAAGGACCAACAAGGACGTGGATTTTTAAAAGAAAATATTTTATTGAAGGACCAACAAGGACGTGGATTTTTAAAAGAAAATATTTTATTGAAGGACCAACAAGGACGTGGATTTTTAAAAGAAAATATTTTATTGAAGGACCAACAAGGACGTGGATTTTTAAAAGAAAATATTTTATTGAAGGACCAACAAGGACGTGGATTTTTAAAAGAAAATATTTTATTGAAGGACCAACAAGGACGTGGATTTTTAAAAGAAAATATTTTATTGAAGGACCAACAAGGACGTGGATTTTTAAAAGAAAATATTTTATTGAAGGACCAACAAGGACGTGGATTTTTAAAAGAAAATATTTTATTGAAGGACCAACAAGGACGTGGATTTTTAAAAGAAAATATTTTATTGAAGGACCAACAAGGACGTGGATTTTTAAAAGAAAATATTTTATTGAAGGACCAACAAGGACGTGGATTTTTAAAAGAAAATATTTTATTGAAGGACCAACAAGGACGTGGATTTTTAAAAGAAAATATTTTATTGAAGGACCAACAATAAAGTTTGTTTTTTTATATTTTATTGAAGGACCAACAAGGACGTGGATTTTTTTAAAAGTATTTGATTGAAGGACCAACAAGGACGTGGATTTTTTTAAAAGTATTTGATTGAAGGACCAACAAGGACGTGGATATATAAAAACATTTTATTTTTTAAAACATATTTTTTTGAAGAACCAAAAAGGACGTGAATTTTTTCAAAAAAATATTTTTTTAATGGACCAACAAAGACGTGGATTTATAAAAAATATTTTATTGAAGGACCAACAAGGACGTGGATTTTTAAAAGAAAATATTTTATTGAAGGACCAACAACTACGTGGATTTTTAAAAGAAAATATTTTATTGAAGGACCAACAAGGACGTGGATTTTTAAAAGAAAATATTTTATTGAAGGACCAACAAGGACGTGGATTTTTAAAAGAAAATATTTTATTGAAGGACCAAAAAGGACGTGGATTTTTAAAAGAAAATATTTTATTGAAGGACCAACAAGGACGTGGATTTTTAAAAGAAAATATTTTATTGAAGGACCAACAAGGACGTGGATTTTTAAAAGAAAATATTTTATTGAAGGACCAACAAGGACGTGGATTTTTAAAAGAAAATATTTTATTGAAGGACCAACAAGGACGTGGATTTTTAAAAGAAAATATTTTATTGAAGGACCAACAAGGACGTGGATTTTTAAAAGAAAATATTTTATTGAAGGACCAACAAGGACGTGGATTTTTAAAAGAAAATATTTTATTGAAGGACCAACAAGGACGTGGATTTTTAAAAGAAAATATTTTATTGAAGGACCAACAAGGACGTGGATTTTTAAAAGAAAATATTTTATTGAAGGACCAACAAGGACGTGGATTTTTAAAAGAAAATATTTTATTGAAGGACCAACAAGGACGTGGATTTTTAAAAGAAAATATTTTATTGAAGGACCAACAAGGACGTGGATTTTTAAAAGAAAATATTTTATTGAAGGACCAACAAGGACGTGGATTTTTAAAAGAAAATATTTTATTGAAGGACCAACAAGGACGTGGATTTTTAAAAGAAAATATTTTATTGAAGGACCAACAAGGACGTGGATTTTTAAAAGAAAATATTTTATTGAAGGACCAACAAGGACGTGGATTTTTAAAAGAAAATATTTTATTGAAGGACCAACAAGGACGTGGATTTTTAAAAGAAAATATTTTATTGAAGGACCAACAAGGACGTGGATTTTTAAAAGAAAATATTTTATTGAAGGACCAACAAGGACGTGGATTTTTAAAAGAAAATATTTTATTGAAGGACCAACAAGGACGTGGATTTTTAAAAGAAAATATTTTATTGAAGGGCCAACAAGGACGTGGATTTTTAAAAGAAAATATTTTATTGAAGGGCCAACAAGGACGTGGATTTTTAAAAGAAAATATTTTATTGAAGGACCAACAAGGACGTGGATTTAAAAAAATATTTTATTGAAGGAGCAACAAGGACAAGGACGTGGATTTATAAACAAAATATTTTATTGAAGGAGCAACAAGGACAAGGACGTGGATTTATAAACAAAATATTTTATTGCAGGTCCAACAAGGACGTGGATATACAAAAAAAGATTTTTGTGAAGAATCAACAAGGACGTAGATTTATAAAAATTATTTTATTGAAGGACCAACAAGGACGTGGGTTTTTAAACAAAACATATTTTATTGAAGGACCAACAAGGACGTGGGTTTTTAAACAAAACATATTTTATTGAAGGACCAACAAGGACGTGGATTATTTAAAAAAAATAATATTTTACTGAGGGACCAACAAGAACGTAGCTTATTTAAAAAAGTATTTTATTGAAGGACCAACAAGGACGTGGATTATTTAAAAAAAATATTTTATTGAAGGACCAACAAAGACCTGATACGGATTTATAAAAACTATTTTATTGAAGGACCAACAAGGACGTGGTTTAAAAAAAAAAATATTTTATTGAAAGACCAACAAGGACGTGGTTTTTTAAAAAAAAATATTTTATTGAAGGACCAACATGGACATGGAATTTTTTTAAATATTTTATCGAGGTTGGTCCTTCAAGGACATGAATTTTTGTTTTAAATATTTGATTGAAGTAGCTATTTTTTTTAAATATTTTATGGAAGGAGCAACAAGAACGAGGATTTTTAAAAAATATTTTATTGAAGCACCAACAAGGACGTGGATTTTTTAAAAATATTTTATTGAAGGACCAACAAGGACGTGGATTTTTTTTAAAATATTTTATTGAAGGACCAACAAGGACCTGGATTTTTTTAAAATATTTTATTGAAGGAGTAAATTTTTTTTAAATATTTTATTGAAGGGCCAACAAGGACGGGGATTTTTTAAAAATATTTTATTGAAGGACTAACAAGGAATTGGGTTTTTAAGAAAAATATTTTATTGAAAGACCAACAAGGACGTGGAATTTTTAAAAATATTTTATTGAAGGACCAACAAGGACGTGGATTTAAAAAAAAAATATTTTATTGAAGGACCAAAAACGTGGATTTATAAAAAAATATTTTATTGAAGGACCAAAAACGTGGATTTATAAAAAAATATTTTATTGAAGGACCAAAAACGTGGATTTATAAAAAAAATATTTTATTGAAGGACCAAAAACGTGGATTTATTAAAAAATATTTTATTGAAGGACCAACAAGGACGTGGATTTTTTAAAAATATTTATTGAAGGACCAACAAGGACGTGAATTTTTTAAAAAAATATTTTATTGAAAGACCAAGAAGGACGTGGATTTTTTAGAAAAATATTTTATTGAAGGACCATCAAGGACGTGGATTTTTTAAAAAAAATATTTTTTTGAAGGACCGACAAGGACGTGGATTTTTTAAAAAAATATTTTATTGAAGGACCAACAAGGACGTAGCTTTCTTCATTTGGCATTGCTCATTTGAATTTTACCCAACCATCATCCTGTTGCTTACTTTATGAAATCATACCGGAAAGTCCACTTCATACATATGTATGTGTGTAACAAGTTTCGTTTTTGTTGTTTTTGGGTAAGGGTATTAGTGATGATAGAGTAGCTAGAGATGATATCTTGTGTTGAAGCTGATGCTGAGCCTTTTTACGTGTCACAGAACATATTCATATTTCATTTAAGTTTATTGTTTTATACTTGAGTTCATATTTCCCTTTGACCTCTGCCGCCGCCTTTACCCCAGAAAAAAATGAATACGAACTTTTGTAAACAATTTTTAAGAATATTATTTCGTGTAAGTTAGAGCGATATGAATAAATGGGAAGGAGAAAAACAACATCTTTGTTGAATAGGATATGCTAAGGATAGGAATAAAAACAAAGAGTTACCATTGGTCATATGTCGATGCCATGCCTTGCCATTCCATGTCTGAGGTTTTGTATTACTTTGAAGTTTATGAATTTAGTTTTGTGTAAACAATTTCTTGCTATTGCTCTCTCTCTTCTGCAGAACTAGAAAGGGACTTTGTTACATATTTTACTATTGTAGGAAATATTTCCAATTTTTGGCAATTTTTCAAAATACACAGAACACAAAGACACGCACACACAATGTTTTTACTCATTCTACTCCTTTGGGTAAACAGCAAAGGAACAAAAAACGAAACAAAAAGAGCAAACCAATTCTTTAGAGAAATACCTAGAAAATCCAATAGAAATTATGATAAATAATATAAATCATATCGAATTGGTTTCAACTAAATAAACAAAGTTTATGGAGAAAGAGAGAGGAGTCGACTCTTATGGTAGTCCCAAAGACAATCCCCCCGCCCCTTAAAAAATTACAAATAAATAATACAAATATGAAACAAATAACTGACATTCATTTAAAACGAATGGGTTTTTTGTTTATTTGGTAAAATTTTTTTTCTTTTGTTTTGTCACATAAACCAATCATCCATCTGCATTGATAAATAATAATAATTTGTTAGTCTTATATGTTTCTGTCGGTCTTCTTGCAAAGATTGCCGTAAATAAATGAAAAGGTAGAAACAGCAGCAAGAACAAAAAATCTATCAAAACTGACCGAAATACTTATTGGACTGTAAGAAGAGAATTTGAGAAAAGTAATTGAATAACTTACGCAAACATGCATACAAACATCTGTTTAGAAAAGGTTGTTTTTAGGGACACTGGATCGTATGAGTTGTGTTTTTATTAGGTTTACGATGCGTATAAGTAATACCAATTCATATTTCTTTGTGAGAAAAAATAATTGGTGCTTATCCAGAACTGTATAAAACGTGCGTATTTTTACGCTTAGCTCTTAGGATAACGAGGGTATAAACAACAAGTAAAAACGACGTTAAGTTCGACAGACCTGAACGTTTTACATCCTCCACCACAAACTATATTGAAGTAATTAGGAACAAGGAAACCGTTTATGAAGATACTAAATCCTTCCTCTGCTTTAAGGCTTATTACTTGAAGGAGCAGAATGTCTTAACTGATGATATATCTTCATAATTTTCTTCGTAAAGGCTTTCTACCCCTTGAGATTCCACAATGCCAAGTTACGTCAAATTCAAAAGGAAGATGTACCAAAACTCTTTTAAACCCCGAATTGAGCTTTTCTATCCCCTGACAAAACACAATACCAATTTACAACAATATTGATTCCAAAGTTTGCTAAAAAATCTTCGAAATATATAAAATTGGACAATACCGGTCCGTGATTAGAACTGAACTAGACTGACTGTATAGTGTTTTGTTATAATGTTTTGTACGCCTAGCGAAGTCTAATTACCAAATTTCAGTCATTGGATATTGAGGCCACAAAAAGAGATGGGCGCCTGCCTAAAAAATTAGGAACGAAATGCACATACACAGGTCAACATTTTTATACGCACAAACACGGCGTTTTCCGAGAAGACACCATCACGCACGAATACTTTTTATGAAAAAGGAAATATTCCCAGCAAAAAAAGTCATTACCAAATAATGACTTTATTCAGTAAATTTTTGCAGTTGTAACTACTTACAAATATACCGTAAAAGTCATTATTTATACATGGGGATGTCATAGGAAGGAAGTACTTCCTTAAATATGTTTTTTAAGTACATACTTAACAACATACCGGCAGTCGAAAAGAAGCTAAAAAGCATAGTTTTATTTTTAGAAAAAATTGAGGTGAAATTATATTCAAATTCAACACTACACATTTTTTTGTTTTTATACCCTCCACCATAGTATGGAGGGTATATAAAGTTTGCCATTCCGTTTGTAACACATCGAACTAATCATTTGCGACCCTATAAAGTATATATATTCTTAATCAGGATAAAATTCTAAGACGATCTAGCCATGTCCGTCTGTCCGTCTGTTGTAATCACTCTTGCGTCCGCAATAATTGAGATAGAGTGCTGAAATTTTTCGGTATTTTGAGAATTTTAGCCAGAATTTTTAACCGAACTATCTGCAATTTGACATTTGAGGTTCTCAGTGGTCATAAAATATCTCCAAGAAACATCGTCAACACAGGTCCATGTTTTGGTATAGCCCCTATATATCGGTACCTCCCGATTTTCGGTATTTTGAGAATTTTAGCTACAATTTTTAACCGAACTAGCTGTAATTTGGCATTTGAGGTTCTCAGTGGTCACGAAATATCTCCACCAAACATCGTCAACATAGGTCCATGTTTTGGTATAGCCCCCATATAACGGTACCTCCCGATTTTCCGTATTTTGAGAATTTTAGCCACAATTTGTAACCGAACTATCTGCAATTTAACATTTGAGGTTCTCAGTGGTCATGAAACATCTCCACCAAACACCGTCAACATAGGTCCATGTTTTGGTATGGCCCCCTTATAACCGTACCTCCCGATTTTCGGTATTCTGAGCATTTTAGTTACAATATTTAACCGAACTAGCTGTAATTTGCCATTTAAGGTTCTCAGTGGTCATGAAACATCTCCACCAAACATCGTCAACATAGGTCCATGTTTTGGTATAGCCCCCATAAAACGGTATCTGCCGATTTTCGGTATTTTGAGAATTTTAGCTGCAATTTTTAACCGAACTTTAACAATTCATAACGGCTTACAGGGTCTCTTGCAAAAACTTCATCACGCCATAACGCGGAAGTTCGACTCACGGCCAGTGTTGCCGAATTTGACGATTTATCGTCATTTTGACGATTTTTTGGCCCAAAATTTAAAAATGACGATTTTATGGTCCAAAATGACGATTTTCACCCAAAACAAAAATTGAATGAGTTAAAAGACGAAAACTATATTTTGACCAAAATTTCACAAAAGGCTTTAAGAAAAACAATGCTGCAAACTCGATTTTATGAACTTCTTTAATGATTTATAGCAATTTCCAGACGGATTGGCTATATTTAGGCACACATCGGGGATACAGGTATTTTCATAGTTTTTGCCGCATCTTCGAACTATGAAGCTGATATAAAAAAATTCGTTCAGCATTTTAATGGATTTAAATCTTCCTTGAGAAGTTTTCGCTTAAAAAATATGAGTGCAGCTTTCTTAACTTCCTACTAATACCCTAAAGCTTGGTTCACATTGTAAGTTTTGAATGTCGATATTTCGCAATTATCGATAACTGTCAAACCGTCCAGCAACCACAAAATATTGTGGTTGCATGATGAATGACAAAAATGAACGGCCTCACTAGGAAGCAACCGCAAAGCTGTCATTCAAAACTGACAATGTGTACCCAGATTTAAACGGTCAGTCAGTTTTGAATGACAGTTTCTATCAATTTCCCATTGCCCAACGACCAATATGTGCGTCTACAGAAGGTAACTGTCAAACAAGCTTTATTTGAGCTAAGCTGTCATTCAAAACTAACAATGTATACCCATCTTTACCTTGCAAATTCGATAACATAGGGAAAACTATAATCTTGTGAAATATATTTTGGAGCGATATTTAAGTGAGATTGGGTTAGATTTATTGGTGTGAGTTGTATTTTTATGCTGACGATTTGACGATTTTTTTTTGACGATTTCCGACCAAAAACTGTCGGCAACGCTGCTCACGGCGCATCTGTCCTTCGGGGTTTTTAACATACACACACCAAGGGCTTTCATCTCCAAAAGGAATTATCTCTGCCCCAACATTTGTGTTCACAGTGCAATTTAAGCAATAGTGGGAGGCAGTAGGAGTCTATCCATTGTCGAAAAGTTGTTCCACCTAAAATTGTGAAAGGACACTAATTAAGACTATTTTATGATGGAGGGTATAAAAAGTTCGGCCCGGCCGAACTTAACGACTTTTTACTTGTTTTCTTTTTCATTCGATACCTGCTAGTTTTGAACACACGAACTTCTGATTTGTAGCCAAACACACTACACACTAGGCCACTCGCACGAACAACGCTGAGCTTTGAACACACAACTCTAGAAGAACACACTAGCTCTGTGCCACCATACTCATTACTTAGTAAGTAAGTAGTAAGTAAGGAAGTAACTAGTTATGTGTAAACTGTTTTATAAATACTGCCTAATAATGCGGAGTGTAATGAGCAATCATTACCCGGTAATGCAAGAAGTAATGACATGTGCTTACCAAATGTTTGCTGGGTTGGTATAGTTTTACATTTATTTACCTACCTACGTGAAATCGTTCACTTTTTAAAATATGGCTTTTTATTATACCCTCAGCATTTATGCTAACGAGGGTATATACACTTTCATACGGGCAAAATGTGCCTAATCGAAATAATGGTTTTAGACCCCAAGTATGTTTGGCCGAAATGTGCTTCAGACAATTTGGAGTTGATTTAGCCATGTCCGTCCGTCTGTCTGGTTGGAGCGTCCGTCTGTCTGACTCCCGAATGGATCAACCAATACGGTCCAACATTTGTAGTGGTACGGTGTAGTGGTTGGATCGCAAGATAACTCTCGAAAGGATTAGCCACAATTTAGCCTTCGTAATATTTTGTGCAAACTTAGTTTAAGTTCGAAGAAAAACCATATCAGGTACCTCCCCCACAAAAGTTCAGAAATGTTCGGAAAAATTGTGCGCACGATAACTCTTGATGGGAGTGACCGATTTGGTCCATACTTTACACATCCTAAAAATCTATCAGATATAGATCAGGGGCCTAATTACGACATTCGATTTGATTGAGTATTTGCTCGTGAATGAAAATATCGAACTATAAAAACCTATTCGCACCACCAACCGTACATTTACTAAGGTAGATGCATTTTTCTATTTTTCTATCATAACATCATTCCGAAATAATTACCCAAAGTATTATTCAACGATTTCAAAAAAATATTTAAATTTTTTCATTAATAATTTTTTTTTACAGTGTTTTATTATTATTATTATTACAGTGTTTTATTTAACTTGCTTTGGTGTGTGTTTAGTTCAAATCTGGTAACTCATTTTTAACACGGTTGCAGTTGACCAATCGAACTAAAACTTTGCACACTTTCTAGATTTGGATGACAATACACGAATATGAAATCAAAACCAATATTGGTCCATTTTTACACTGTTTTACAGTGTTTTATCTAATTTGCTTTTAAAATCTGGTAACTAATTTTTCACACACTTGCAGTTGACCAATCGAACTTAAAATTTGCACACATTTTCAGATTTGGATGACAATACATGAATATGAAATCAAAACCAATATTGGTCCATTCTTCCAGTGTTTTTACGGTGTCTAACTTAACCCCCTTTTCAAATCTGGTAACTGATTTTTAAAACGGTTGCAGTTGACCAATCGAAGTAAAACTTTGCACACTTTTCAGATTTAGATGACAATACGTGAATATGAAACCAAAATCAATATGGGTCCATTTTTTCCTATAGCCGCCATATAACGGTACCACCCGATTTCCGGTATTTTGCTTTTCAAATCTGGTAACTCATTTTTCACATAGCTGCAGTTGACCAATCGAACGAAAACTTTGCAAACTTTTCAGATTTGGATGACAATACATGAATAAGAAATCAAAACCAATATTGGTCCATTTTTACAGTGTTGTACAGTGTTCAATATTTCATGCATTTCAAATCTGGTAACTCATTTTTCACATAGCTGCAGTTGACCAAGCAAACTAAAACTTTGCACTCTTTTCAGATATGGATGACAATACATGAATATGAAATCAAAACCAATATTGGTCCATTTTTACACTGTTTTACAGTGAATATGGGCCCATTTTTTTCTACAGCCCCATATAGCGGTACCACCCGATTTCAGGTATTTTGAGGATTTTATATTAATTTTTGCCCGAATTAGCTGCCATTTGGCATTTGGGATTTCCAATAATACAGACATTTCCCCACCAAAAATTGTGAACATAGGTCCAGGTTTTGATATAGCCCCCTTATAGCGGTAGCACCCGGGACCAGAATTATGAGGAGTTTATCTTCATTTTTAGGCCGAATTGGCTGTAACTTGGCAATGGGACCCCCCCATTGGTACAGAAACTTCCTCACTAAAAATGATGGACATAGGTACAGGTTTTGATATAACCCCCATATAGCGGTACCAACTGATTTCAAGTGTTTTAAGGATTTTATCTTCATTTTTAACCCGAATAGGCTTTAATTTGGCATTTGGGGTTTTCAATGGTACAAAAACTTCCCCACCAAAAATTGTGGACACAGGTCCAGGTTTTGGTATAGCCCCCATATAGCGGTACAGTCCGATTTCAAGTGTTTTAAGGATTTTATCTTCATTTTTAGGCCGAATTGGCTGTAACTTGGCACTTGGAGTTCCCAATGGTACTGAAACTTCCCCACCAAAAAATATGGACATAAGTCCAGGTTTTGGTATAGCCTTTATATAACGGTACTACACGATTTCAGGCATTTTAAAGTTTTTATCTAAATTTTCGGCCTAAATTGACTATAATATGGCTCTCAGTGGTCAAAAAAATGTATTTACTAAAAAGTTAAAAATAAAACATAATTTAAAAAAATAAGTTTCAGTGTTTTATTTAGAAATTCACTTAAAACTAGAAAATAATTTGTCGCTTAGCCTCAATAAATATATTCTTTCTCATGATGGAATCTCTCAAATAAAACGCTTGCATTTAATTTATAAATGGTAACAAAATTAAACGTCAAGCATTTTATTTGAGAGATTCCATCATGAGAATGAATATACTTATTGATGCTATGCGACAAATTATTTTCTAGTTTTAAGCGCATTTCTAAATAAAACACTGAAACTTATTTTTTTTAATTATGTTTTATTTTAGTTTTTTGCTTTAAAATAAACACATTTTTTACCATATACCTTCTTTATGTTCTTTAAGAACACATAGGTTTTCAAAGTTCGATTTTTTCTTTCACGAGCAAATACTCGATCGAATCGAATGTCGTAATTAGGCCCCAGGTTCGAATATGGATATTATATATTTGTCCACCCCTTCGGGTACCTCCCACACAAAATTTTGGATAAATTCACTTTAAGACCTGCTCTCGAATCACTTTGATTTTTGTTGAAGCAACTTGCATTCGCTGCCTCAATTACGGCTGTAAAAGACTTTTCAGGGGCAAGTCCATACTTCTTGAGAAAACAGCCCGAAAGTTGTAAAAAACCCCTATGGCCGCATATGTAGTGGCTGGAGGGCTCGAACCGAATCCTCCGTTCGTCCACACTTTGGTTATTATAATATTTCTTCATATATTAGATGAAATTCGAAGGTGGTGCTTATATGTCCACTCCTTCCGGTAACTCCCCATAAAAAATTCGAAAATATTCGCTAAAGTGGTACGCGCAATTTTTCATAGACGTAGCAACCGAATTGGTCCAAACTTTGGATTTCTAAATATTGTGGAAACTTAGTTTATGTTCAAATTTGGGCCATATCTGTCCAATCCTTGTGGTACCACCCACACAAATGTTCAACATTTTTGTGTGGTTCGAGGATCCTTTGGACATTTTTTCGTAGGCTAGTGTGATCAAAAAACCCTATCTATCGATATCCCAGCAAATTTTTGAGCTTTAATCCTAGTCATAATTTTGTCGGTGCATACGGCCAAAATTTTGAAAACCCACCTAAATGAATAAGTTTTTTTTGGAAAAAAGTATTTCAATCCACACAGGCTGAGGGTAATATGGAGGGTATAACTAATGTGGAGTGTATATATTAAACTTGCATTCCGTTTGCAACACATCGAAATATTCATCGGAGACTTGATCAGGATAAAATTCTTAGTCGATATAACTATGTCCGTCTGCCGTCCGTGCGTCTGGTGATATCAAGATACAGCTCGCAATTTTTAAGATAGAGTAATTTGGTATAGAAGTTTCTATTACTTCTAGGATGTTTGGTATTGCAAATGGGCCATATAAGTCCACGTTTTGATATAGCCCCCATTTTCGATTTTCGGTATTTTGAAGGTTTTAACTTCATTATCACACTGAAATGGCTAAAGTTTGTTATTTAGTCTTCATTTGGGGTACAAAACTCTTCATATGAATTTTGTCGGTATAGGCCCACACCGTTATATAGCCCCCATAAAACGTTTTAAAGGGTGTGGCTTCCATATTCCGCCAAAAGGGCTGAAACTTGGTATTTAGTCTTTGTTAGTAGTATAAAACTTTCCCCCGAAATTTGTCCGTACAGGTCCACGCCTTCATATAGCGCCCATAGAACGTTACCTTCCTAATTTCGGTATTTTGAAAGTTAGACACATTGCTTTACCGAAATTGCTGGAATTTGGTATCTAGTCTTCTTTATAAAAGAAAGGAAACTGATTGTTCAGTTTTACTTCAATACAACTCGTGGTGGAGGGTGCAACAAGTTCGGACGGGCCGAACTTAATGCCGTTCTTACTTGTTTTCAATTATTTTTTATACCCTCAGCCTTTAGGCTAGAAAGGGTATATGGTAATATTCAAAAAGTGTTACAATCGTTGAAGTTGAGGTTCACCATTTAATAAGTCGCGAACTGTTAATATATTTTATAAAATATGAATATATTTATTTTAATTGTGTGTTTTAGTCACGATCTCATAATATGGACCATAACAAATAATTTTCGTGGAAGCTGCGTTGGTGGTAATATCAAAAAATGGGCAAAATGTGTTGAAGTAAACAAGTTTTTTTGTGTTCTTTCTTGATTTCTGGCCAAACCACGCAAAATTCAAACCTGTGCTCAAAGAAAGAACTAAAGAATACTCCTTGGGCAACATGGTTCTAGTTTATGACTTTTCGATATATACACTGCATCCCCCTAAAATCGATGCTGACACTTTGAAGTTTTGATTTCAGTGCTTTTCGATTTTTTCTTATAATTATAGGGTGCAACTAGATAATAAATTCAATCTAGTTATAGGATTGTAGAACTCGCGATTCCACGTCGTCTGATGTATATCTCATGAGTGTGCTCCGTACAGCTTCCTAGTAATAGGAGTCCAAAGGCGAAAATTTGGTGCGTAAATTTTCTGAATAAACCTATTTTTTGGCTTTAAAATTTACAACTGTCGTACAGGTACCCCTGAACCCCGCGTGATTTTAGTTTGTTTACGTGCCGGATCTAATAAGCTCTTCCGCGTTCGAATCCGTCCACTAAAACGCCGGATATAGATACCTTGAAAGTAGGAAAATCTGCAAAAATATATTTTGACAATTCCGCGAATTGAACCGCGATTTTCTTTGATTATTTTTACATAAATGTAATCCTTTATACGCGATTATAATATTTGCCAAAAAGGTGTGTCACAAATTACAAAGATTCGGGAGTAATATCCCTATCTATCCCAAAATAGAATGCGGTGGCACATCCGCAGTTCTTGACGAATCTGTCTAAAATAATTTATATTGACGTATTTTTAATAGGAGGCCATTGAAATCGGATGCACCTTATAATCATATGGACATCGCGTAATTTTTGCCCAATTAAAGGTTTTTTGAATAGTAAGATGCAACTCATGGCACACTTTGGCCGCTGAATGAAACATGGGAAACTCCGTGCATATTGATAGAGATGGACTCCCTGTATCCGAAAAGCACATGCACCTCAACTGATTTAAACGGATTCGCGAATTATACGGTTTTTAATTTCTATGTTTTTTCTTTGATTGTAATTTGAATATTACTCTCTACTTCTTATTTCTATTACTTATTACAGAAAGCAAATATACTTTCACGATGACTAACTACTTTTCTTGTAGAAGTTTAAGCAAAATACTTCAGGATTTGTATAGAAATTTAGCGAAATAATAAAATAACTCCCAACATTTTTTTTCAAATTTTTCGCATTTAACCAAAAAATATATTTTTGAAATAACTTCCAAAAATAAGTTTCCGTTCTTTGTTGTTGCTGTAATATGCAAGTTATAAACGCAATCTTTATAATTTTGGTCTCACATTTTTCTACGCGTTGTCTAGATTCTGTCCGTATTTTTAAATTATTTTTTTAGAGATTTTTATGGACTCTGAGTTAGAATAAATAAAATTTACTCCAAGATTTCTTCAATATTTTTGATTTTCCGCGAAAATAAAAATAAATTTAGCAACTATTTTAGCATCTACGGATAGATATCAAATGCTGTTAACGATTCATATATACATGTTCTTATTACAACACAATAGGAATTTTTAAATATTTTTTCTTTATAAGAGAGTAAAACCCCCCATAACTTTTGAGTGCAGCATCCAATTTTGTGAACGCGAACAGATTTGAAACCACGATTGTTTTCGTAACCCATGTATCAAAAATGGCGGATGTGCTCGCCAAAAAAAATTTTAATTTTTTTTTTTTTGGAATTACTGGAATACACTTTCATACGGGCAAAATGTGCCTCATCGAAATAAAGGTTTGGACGAAATGTGTTTCAGACAATTTGGAGTTGATTCAGCAATGTCCGTCCGTCTGTCTGTCTGGCTTTCGTAATATTTTGTACAATCATAGTTTAAGTTCGAAGATGAGCTATATCGGTCCACTACTTCCGGTACCTCCTCCACAAAAGTTCCAAAATGTTCGGAAAATTTCTGGGCACGATAACTCTTGAAGCGAGTAACCGATTTGGTCCATACTTTGCACGTCGTGAAATTTCTACCAGACTTAGATAAGATTCCAATATGGACTCAATTGGCCCACTCCTTCGGGTACCTCCCACACAAAATTTCGGATAAGTTCAATTTAGGACCTGCTCTCGAATCGTTTTGATTTTTGTTGCAGCAACTTGTATTTACTTCCCCCCATACTACGGTACAAGTTTCATCAGGGGCAAGTCCATACTTCCTTAGAAAATGGCCGGAAAGGTGCAAAAAGCCCCTATAACACCTTGTGTAGTGGTTGGAGCGCAAGATAACTCTCGAACGGATCTGTGGATTCGGTCGAAAATTTGGCCATCGTAATATTTTATCAAAACATAGTTTAAATTCGAAGATGGGCTATATCGGTCCACTCCTTCAGGTACCTCTTCCACAAAAGTTCAAAAATGTTCGGAAAAATTGTGCGCACGATAACTCTTTATGGGAGTGACCGATTTGGTCCATACTTTACACATCCTAATACATCTACCAGATATAGATCAGGTTCTAATATGGACTATATTTATCCACCTCTTCGGGTACCTCCCACACAAAATTTTGGATAAATTCACTTTGGGTGCGAAAGTGCGTTCTAACACAGGACGGAAGGTGGATATTGAGATGCTGCAAACACAATGAGCAGTACAAGTCTAATCCTCTCAACTGGCATGCTGGAAGACGGCACCCCTAGTCCCGACAATGTGAAAGCACAGTGGCAAAAATAGCCAAATCTCTTCTACTTGAGAACCCTAAAACCAACACCAATAAATCCTTGGTACCATCAGTAAGCAAATGGGATAGTCGGACGGGGCAGACCATGTGATACCCTACACCACTACCCATGCATTTAGCTACTAGCACATAAAGATTCCCTTATTTAACAAATAATATTGTAAGAAATAATTATGTGGATTCTACCACTTTATCACATTAAGCTTTAATAATAACACAGTAATTCTTCCACAAACAATCCCTCATATTATTGAGGGTACCCCGATTGGCTCAATAATATGGAACCTACAATTTATCGCCGCGTCCGAAAGTCGTGTCCTAAGACTGTAAAGTGGTTTTGTCGTAGGCTGGGGTAGACTCAGTCGTGTCCAGGGTCGCCATAAGGACCCACTAAACCTTACGGAATGAAAGACGAACAATCTCCCTTTCCTGGGGGAAATATTAGGAATGTGATGGTGTATTCGATAAGAAGGGTTTAATTAGAAGAAGTAGGACAGATCGTTGACGCTGGGGGAATCGGCAACTTGGGTTAACTGTAGAGGGTTGAAAGCTTCGTACGTGAGAAGTGGCTGGCGATGAGATGATCGGTGCTCAACGACCGTTGTTCGGCTCGGATGTAGGAGCTTTGTCGAAGGCCGGCAACTCGGTGACTTGGTAGATGCTCTGGAAGTGGATGATTCGTTGTTCAGTGGTAGCCGATTTAAGAACGATCGAGGCGACGGGTCGTTGCTGGATAGTGGATGATTTCACGATGATCGGGAACTGGGTTACTCGTTCTTTCGTAGAAGACGATTTGAAGATGATCGGGAACTCAAGGATTCGTTATTTGATATGATCAGTAATGCTATGCTCGTTGGTCGGTTGAATGTGTACAAGATGTCCCTGCCGTGGGTTGTTCCGGCCCTCGGCAATTCGGGATGTGTTGAAGTGGTCCGGTGCTTCGGCGCTAGTGTCGCGGTGATCCGATCTCTCAGAGATCCCGTTTTCGTATTGGGGGTTGTTGTTGTTGTTGTAGCAGCATAAAAACCTACATAGAACCGTAGGTTTGATGCTGGGTTGGCAGTCGCTGGCCGAAACACTATGGTTTCGGGTCAATCGGGTACGAAAGAACCCGCTGCCGTGGGATTGCGTATTGGGGGTGATTCGCGTCAGTGATGTTTGGCCACTCGGTGGCTCGGTCTTGTTGGTGTTCGTCCACTCGGGGAATTCGTGTTATAGGTGTTCGGCCACTCGGGGATTCGGTGTTCGGCTACTCGGGGATTCGGGTTGTAGGTGTTCGGCTACTCGGGGAATTCGTGTTGTAGGTGTTCGGCCACTCGGGGATTCGGTGTTTGGCTACTCGGGTATTCGTGTTGTAGGTGCTCGGCCACTCGGTGATTCGGTGTTAGGCTGCTCGGTGATTCTGCACTCGGCTCGGCTGTTCGGGTTGTCGTTCGTTAGTGTTAGTTCTAAGTTAGCCTCTACGGTATTCTACGAGTACTGACTTGTGGAACAACACCCGAAGGTGGAGTGGAACAACACCCGAGGGTGGAATGGAACAACACCCGAAGGTGGAGTGGAACAACACCTGAAGGTGGAGTGGAACAACACCCGAGGGTGGAGTGGAACAACAGCCGAAGGTGGAATGGAACAACACCCGAAGGTGGAGTGGAACAACACCCGAAGGTGGAGTGGAACAACACCCGAAGGTGGAGTGGAACAACACCCGAAGGTGGAATGGAACAACACCCTTAGGTGGAGTGGAACAACACCCGAAGGTGGAGTGGAACAACACCCGAAGATGGAGTGGAACAACACCCGCAGGTGGAGTGGAACAACACCCGAAGGTGGAGTGAATGTATTAGCCACCATGAAAAGGGGCAGCTCTCAAAAATACTTCCCAACCTCTTAACACTCTCGTGTCGGTTGGCGGACTACGAACACAACAACTGTACTCAAGCCCGTATGGCTGGCTCCCTGCAGTAGCAAGCCTGTCTTTCCCGAACGAAACTGGAGTATTAGTGTGTACAGTCGCACAGAGCAATTGAGAATTACTCTGCGGTTGTTATGCTACCGCTTGCCTAAAACTGGACTGTAGCACACATATCCCACAAAAATGCAAGCGACCGCAACAGTGTGTATGGATTGACAGTTTGTGACGCTGTTGAGTAGTGGGCCTTGCTGTTTTCTGTTGGCCGTTGGATTGTTGTTGTGGTAGTGGTAGTGGGCGTCGCTGCTGTTGGGTTCATGTACGTGATCAATTTGTCACGTTACAGACTCCATTTGTAAACAAGTAAAAAAGTGTCAGTCGGCTTTGCCGACAGAGATATACCTTCAGCCTGTGCAAATTGAAACACTTTTTCACAAAAAACTTATGTATTTAGGGGATTTCAAAATTTTGGTCGTATGAACCGACAAAAATGTTATTAGGATTAAAGTTCAAAATTTTGCGGAAAAGGTACTTAAAAGAATGGACCGTCATAGACCATGGGGGTGCCATAGGGGGTTTTTACACCCTTCGGGCTGTTTTCTCAAGAAGTATGGCCTTGCCCCTGAAACAACTTTTACCATCGTAATTGAGGCAGCGAATGTAAGTTGCTTCAACAAAAATCAATGTGATTCAATAGCAGGTCTTAAAGTGAACTTATCCAAAATTGTGTGTGGGAGGTAGGTATGGAGTGGACAAATATAGTCCATATTCGAACCTTATCTATATCTGGTAGATATTATGAGAATGTGTAAAGTATGGACCAAATCGGTCACTCCCATCAAGAGTTATCGTGCGCACAATTTTTCCGAATATTTTTGAACTTTTGTCGGGTAGGTACCTGAAGGAGTGGACCGATATGGCTTATCTACGAACTTAAACTAAGTTTGGAAACAATATTACAAAGGCCAAATTTTGGCCGGAATCGGAAATTTCCGTTCGAGAATTATCTTGCGCTTCCACCCATAAACATGTTGTCATAGGGTTTGTTTTTCAACTTTCAGGCTATTTTTTCAGGAAGTATGGACTTGCCCCTGAGGAAACTTGTACCTTCGTATAGGGACAGTGATTACAAGATGTTACAACAAAAACCAAGGCGATTCGAGAGCAGGTCCTAAACAGAACTTTTCCGAAATTTTGTGTGGGAGGTACTCGAAGGAGTTTACCGATTGAGTCCATATTGGAACCTCATCTAAGTCTGATAGAAATTTCATAATCTGCAAAGTATGGACCAAATCGGTTACTTCCTTCAAGAGTTATCGTTCGCACAATTTTTCCGAACATTTTCGAACTTTTGTGGGGGAGGTACCGGAAGGAGTGGACCGATATAATTCATTTTTGAACTTGAACTAAGTTTGGACAAAATATTATGAAAGCGAAATTTTGGACCGAATCGGAAGATCCGTTCGAGAGTTATCTTGCGCTGCAACCACTACACACGGTGTCATAGGTTTTTTTTTAACTTTCAGGCTATTTTCTCAGGAAGTATGGACTTGCCCTTAATGAAACTTACAGCGTCGTATAGAGGACAGCGAAGACAACTTGCGTAAACAAAAATCAAAGAGATTCGAGACCAGGTCCTAAACCGAACTTTTCCGAAATTTTGTGTGGGAGGTACCCGAAGGAGTGGACCGATTGAGTTCATATTGGAACCTCATCTAAGTTTGGTAGAAATTACACGATGTGCAAAGTATGGACCAAATCGGTTATTCCCTACAAGAGTTATCGTGCGCACAAGTTTTGCGACAATTTTTGAACATTTGTGGGGGAGGTACCTGAAGGAGTGGACCTATATGGCCCATCTTGGAACTTAAACCGAATCTGGACACAATATTTCGATACCCAAAATTTGAACCGAATCGATTGATCCGTTCGAGAGTTATCGTGCGCACCCAGCCAGCCAGACAGACAGACAGACAGACGGACATTGCTAGATCTACTCAAAATTATCTGAAACGGATATCGTACAAACATACTTGGGGTCTAAAACCATTATTTCGATGAGGCACATTTTTGGTCGTATCAAAGTGTAAATACCCTCTTTAGCCTAAAGGCTGAAGGTATAAAAAAGTTGTTCGTGGCTGAAATACTCAGGAAATATCGCCAACATTACTGAGGGGTATTTTGCCACCATTAACAATTTTAAAAAACTTTAACGATAGCGAAACCGAGTACATTTTGCAAACAGTGGCTAAGCGACCCCATACTTTAATATGTGTATAAAAATCCAATTGGCTTTTTTTCAAATGTAGAGTACTTTGCCGGTATATGCCCTTCAGAAATTAAAATATGGACCAAAAATAACATTTTTATATCTTTCATGTAAATGTAATGGTCTATTTCACACGCTATATAATATCGGATCATCGTCCAAAATTGTAGGCATCTTATTCGACCTAAACTCTTACCTCATGCAAAATTTCGTGACTATTGAGCTATAATTTCGACCTCCAGCGTCTTTATGACTACACTACAAACAAATAACTGTATATGTTAGGCTATAGCTCTGTTATCTGACCTCGTACATCATTGGCATCAATCAAGAGATCGTCTTCCAAATATAACTCACGTGGGCGAAATGTGTTCGAGGAATAAAGATATAAGATGTATATTAAAAATTTTCACACAAAAGTTGTGGTCCATTTAACCCTCTAAATATTATCTGATCGGCATTTCAAATTGCAAGCTTCTTCTTTGTCATATACCCTTACCTTAATTAAAATATCGCGCTGATCGGACTTTTTATTGCGACCTACAGAGCCGATAAAAATTGGATAAATATTATGTTTTTGGTCCATTTCGCCCGCTAAATATTTTACGTTCACCACCAATAAAAATAGTGATCTATTCTGGTCTGAAGCCGACCTCCAGGCAAAATTGCATGACGATGATTACAATTTATAATCGACATACGGACGGATGGACACACATCTCAAAATCGCTTTATCTCGTCGAGATATGAAGATTGGTATAACACATTGGGGGTCTACGACGAATATTTCGCGGTGTTACATGATTGTTTCCCAAACAAACTTATAATATCCTTTTCAGGTGTAGGGAATAAATAGGAGAGAGAAAAGAAGCGTATTTTCCTAAGAAAAATTAAAAAGCACGAAAACGCGAGATGTTCTTGAGCCAGAATGAAGTCCGAAAATGTTACCTGAGTATAAAACTTCGGACTGGAGGTTCTAGTGCAGGCAAATTCTCCACCAAAGGCGATGAAGCAAATCTGGTAACTGATATAGATAACATACTGAGCGTCTTGAAAGAATTTTTTATCAAACTTGATCAATCTCAGTGGAATATTGAGGCCACAACCTTCAAAATACCGGAAAAAGGGAGGCAACGTTCTATGGAGGCTACAATAAGGCGTGGACATATTCCGACAAGTTTCTGGGGGAAGGTTTTATACCCCCTTCGAAGGCTAAATATCAATTTAAGGCATTTCTGAGGAATATCGAGGACACAACCTTCAAAACACCGAAAATCGGGGGGTACGTTCTATGGGGGCTAGATGAAGGCGTGGACCTATACCGACACATTTCATATGGAACGTGTAGTACTGCAAATGTAGACCAAATACCAAATTTCAGTCATTTCGTTGGGTTATTGTGGCCACAACCTTCAAAATACCGAAAATCGGGCGGTACCGTTCTATGGGGACTATATGAAGGCGTGGACCTATACCGACAAATTTCGGAAGGGCAAGTTTTATACCTCCGACGAAGACTAAGTACCAAATTTCAGCCATTTCAGTGTGATAACAAAACATTGTTCCACAAACATCCCATACGGGACAAGGGAGACTTCTCTCATATCAATGAGTGCACCCCGATTCATATTAGCTCCATGATATGGGACCTACTGTTTATCTCCGAGTCCGAACGGCGTGCCTTAAGACACCACTTGTAGAGAAGTTTTTCAAGGCTGATATACTCAGGAAATGTCGCCAACATTACTGAGGGGTATTTTGCCACCGTTGAAAAATGTTTGATGTTGCCTGGCCGGGGAATCGAACCACTGACCTTCTGCGTGCAAGGCGGGTGTGCATACCATTGCACCACGGTGGCACCCATTTCAGTGTGATAATGAGGCTAAAACCGTCAAAATATCGAAAATCAGGTGGTACCGTCCTATAGGGGCTATATCAAAACGCGGACCGAAATAAAATGCAATACCAAACATCCTAGGAGTAATAAAAACTTCTTACCAAATTAAAAGCTCTATCCTTAAAATTGCGAGCTGTATCTTGATTTCAACAGACGGACGGACAGATGGACATGGCTATTTCGACTTAGAATTTTACCCTGATCAAGAACATATATACTTTATACGGTCTCCGATGAATATTTCGATGTGTTACAAACAGTGCTACTGGTGCTTGGGAGGGATTCGGATACATATCCTTCCTTCTCCATTCTAAGGAGATGAGTTGAGTATCCTCCAATTTCCCATCCGAAGACTGATGATCTGTTTCTGGAGTAAGTTCAGTATCCTGTTCAGCTGAATAGAAGGAGGTAGTACCCATCCTGAGGTTATCACTCAACATGGAATCGCAACAAGAGAGAAAATGAATGCAAAGGAATCGGTTGAATCCTTATTCTCGCAGTTAATGATTCTTGCGTACGTTGTAGTACGTTGCTCTAATCCTCTGAGATATGGAAGTCCTTCAGATCACCCTCGATTAGCAACCAATGACTATCACTGATACAGCCATTGGAATCAACCTTATCAATGAACGCAACCCTCAGCTCATTCGGTACCAACCGTCTCGCAGTTTTGTCAATATGTTTCGATTTAGACGAGGAAGGTTTCTGCTAAGAACTATGCTGCCCACCAACCTTGCTCGCTTTGGCAGACGTACAGATGCATCGACTGAAGTGGTTTGGATTCTTCATACGAAGCATGTAAACGGACGGATAAACCGGCTGTGATATTGTCCTTACACGACCCCATCCTATTCACGACCAAAGGTCTGTTTCTCTACACATCAGCCAGCTGTCTTACCTCCATCATCCTGGTATGGGATTTATGAAGTGTGGCAGTTATGGAGCCCTGCGAAACCATCTCGGAGGATTTGCGAGCAGTCTTCGCCTGTTTTGACTTCTTCACAGTTTACTAATCGAGGATTTACCCCCAGTTTTTGTAAAAAAATATTTTTAAACGTATCGTTCGTACTCAAACGAATCCGTTTAAAATTTGGTTTTTATAAAAAATTGAAAAGCATGCGTTTGGTAACGAAAAGCTTTGTATATCAGTGTTTCCAATTTGTACATTTTTAACATTTTTTGAATTGATCTCATTGAAAAATATGTATGTTCCTTGTGGCAATCCCAACAAATATTCAATATACAGACACATTTTGAAACCAATTTTCAAAGAATGTCAAAATACATTTTGGAAAGATGGTGATATTTGCCCCGTATCTAGATCAGTTTCTCATCATATGCATGCGTTTTCAGCGAAATTCTGCAACAAACAACAAAATTTCAGCTCAAAACGTTGGGTCTCTTTCTATCGTCTTTTTCAGACGTTTTCGTTTGTATTTTGTTGTTATGAAAAACACATATACATACATACATATGAGGAAAATCAAAAGTTTCTTTTGGTTTTCACACACATACAAACATCATTGGATACAAAAACCAAAATTTGTTTTTGTGTGTGACAAAACCAACGAATCGGAAAATTTGCTACCAGAACTACGGTTCCTCACAGTCATTGTAATCTCCATGTGGATCTCGACAGCAGTTAATTTTGCACCTGAAGTTGTTATTATTAGTTGAAATGCCCTTAGGCTGATGCTTTTTGGATTCTGATATATGAAAGATACTGCTCTTTGGTGCGATAGTGTGCACCTTCGGCATTTTGTGAGGTCAGAGGTACGCGCAAACCATCCGCCCATTCGATGGAGGTTGGAGGATTTTCCTCTATCTATGCTCTATCAATTTAAACTTTCATTTATGTGGTCGTGTTGCAGGATGTCATCTCCGGCCATAATACAGTCCGTCTTTTTGTGTCACAAAGGAGCTAGAGATGCTGACGACAGTGCATATTTTTAACAGTCAGGGAGATTGAGGTTGATTCACTCGTGGTTCTAAAGGCTAAGGGTGCTTTTACTTTTGTGGAACGACAAAGTTCTACCGTGTCCTAGCCTCCTTGCCATGACAGGGACTCGCAAGTTTATGTGACTTGAAACACTTGAAGACAATTATATTTGCATCACACTCCCAAATCTACACTACTTATTTAACTTTATTTTAATGTAAAATAGTTAAACGACCCACATTTATTATGACCAACATTTTCTTAACAAAATCAACTCACACATTCTCACCTATATTTATGTTAACAAACCCGTTTTGTATTCATTTTATTTTTGAGTAAAATGTATAGACCTTCATAAAGTGTTACAAATATTTAACTTTCACTAATTTCTACAGCTAACAACACATTTGGGTTTATAACGCTGGTAAATCTGTAGCGTTTTCCCTGTCATGAAAATATTATGACCGTGTCAAAGTCACGAAATTCATTTTCTTCTTAAACAAAAAAGGTACACAAAAAACACATTTGAGCAGGTACCAGAATATTTATAAACGTTTTTCATCATCATCATTATTTTAAGCGTTCATTTGCGTTAACGTGTTCTTTGGTATGAACAAAACTTAGCGCGACACCAAAAAGACAAACATTTGTCTCATCTGGTTTTACGCTAAATTTTATATTTGTTTTGTTAACATAAACAAAGTTGGGGAATAGAAAATGGGACAGAGGAGACAGAAACGGAGACAAAAAATAAAAACGAGGATTTTCTAAAGAATCTTTTTAAGGACCTTCAGTGTTACAAACTTGGAATTTTTAAAGAATATTTTTTCAAGGACCTTCTGTTTCGCAAAAGGTCTTTCAGTGTCAAAACAAGGATTTTTAAAGACCTTCAGTGCCACAAACATGGGTTTTTTAAAAGTATTTTCTAAGGACCTTTAGTGTCACAAACGTGAAAATTAATGAATATTTTTAAGGATATTCAGTGTAACAAAAGTGGATTGCTAAAAAAATATTTGCTTAAGCCTTTCAGTGTTACAAAAGTGGATATTTTAAGCAACACTCTTTGAGGACTTTCAGTGTCACAGAAGTGGATTTTTTTAAAAATATTTTTTAATGTGAACTTATTAATAATATTTTTTACGTGGATTTTTTTAAAAATATTTTTTAACGAGGACTTTTAAAAATATTTTATAAGCGAGGATTTTTAAACCTATTTTTAACGTGGATTTTTTAAAACAATTTTTTAACATGGATTTTTCAAAAATATTTCTTCGACGTGGATTTTTTAAAAATATTTTTCTATTTTTACAACGTGATGTTTTTAAAATATACTTTCCTGTTTTACTAAGTGGATTTTTAAAAATATTTTTCTATTTTTCGTTTTTTAAAAAAATATTTTTTTATTTTCACAACGTGCTTGTTTTAAATATATTTTTCTATTTTTACAATGTAAATTTTTTAAAACTATTTTCATATTTTTAACACGTGGATTTTTTAAATTTTCACAACGTTTTTTTTTATATATTTTTCTATTTTTACAATGTGAATTTTTTAAAAATATTTTTCTATTTTAAAACGTGGATTTTTTTAAAAATATTTGTCTCTTTTTACAACGTGGATTTTTTAAAAAATATTTTTCTAGTTTTACAACGTGGATTTTTTAAAAAATATTTTTCTCGTTTTGCAACGTGGATTATTTTATTTTTTTTAGATATTTTTTTAGATTTTTTAAACGTAGATTTTTTAAAATTATTTTTTCAACGCAGATTTGAAAAAAATCAACGTGGATTTTTTAAAAATATTTTTTCAACGTTGATTTTTTAAAAATATTTTTTCAACGCCTATTTTTGAAAAATATATTTTCAACGTGCATTTTTTAAAAATATCTGTTTCAACGTGGATTTTTTAAAAATATTTTTCCAGCGTCCATTTTTTTTTTAAATATTTTTCAACAAGGATTTTTTAAAAATATTTTTTAACTTGTATTTATTTTAAATATGTTTTCAACGTGGATTTTTAAAAAAAAAAAATTTCGAAGAGGATTTTTTAAAATTGTATTTTCAACGTGGATTGTTTTAAAATATTTGTTCAACGTAGTTTTTCAACGTGGATTTTTTAAAAATATTTTTTAACGTGATTTTTTTATATATTTTTGCAATGTAGATTTTTTAAAAGTATTTTTATAATGTGGATTTTTTAAAAATATTTTTGCAATGTAGATTTTTTAAAAGTATTTTTATAATGTGGATTTTTTAAAAATTTGGATTTTTAAAAATATTTTTTCAATTTGGATTTTTTAAAAATATTTTTAACTAGGATTTTTTAAAACTATGTTTTTAACCTGATTTTTTTAAAAATCTTTTTCTACGTGGATTTTTTAAAAATATTATTTTAACATGGATTTTTTAAATTATTTTTTAGCGTCGATTTGTTAAATATATATTTAAAGGTAGATTTTTAAAAGTATTTTTGCAACGTAGCTTTTTTAAAAATATTTTTACAATGTGGATTTTTAAAGATATTTTTTTTAAAAAATATTTTTTAACGAGGATTTTTTAAAAAAAACGTGGACTTTTTAGAAATTTTTTTTCAACGTGGATTTTTTAAAAATGTTTTTGGATTTTTAATAATATTATTTCACATGTTACATTGTGAATTTTTTAATAATATTTTTCAATTGTTACATTGTGAATTTTTTAATAATATTTTTCTATGTTTACAACGTAGATTTTTAAATAGTATTTTTTCTATTATTACAACGTGGATTTTTTAAGATATTTTTTCTATTTTTATGACGTGGATTTTTTAAAAATATTTTTCTATGTTTACAACGTCAATTTTTTAATAATATTTTTCTATTTTTACTACATGGATTTTTTTAAAATATTTTTCTATTTTACAACGTCAATTTTTTAACAATATTTTTCTATTTTTACACGTCTATTTGTTTAAAATATTATCTATTTTTACAACGTGGATTTTTTTAAAAATATTTTTCTATTTTTACAGCGACAATTTTTAATAATATTTTTCTACTTGTACAACGTCGATTTTTTAATAATATTTTTCTATTATTACAACATGGATTTTTTAAGATATTTTTCTATTTTTATGACGTGGATTTTTCAAAAATAATTTTGTATTTTTACAACGTGGACTTTTTTTCTTACAGCGTGATTTTTGTTAAATATTTTTTTTACAACGTGGATTTTTTAAAAATATTTTTAAATTTTTACAGCGTCGATTTTTAGAAATATTTTTTTTTTCAAAGCGGATGTTTTAAAAATATTTTTTAAAAACATTTACCTTTTTTAACAACGTGGATTTTTTAAAAATATTATAATATTTTTAAAACGTACATTTTTTAAAAATATTTTTCTATTTTCACAACGTTGGTTTTTTAAATATATTTTTATATATTTTACAACGTGGATATTTTAAAAATATTTTTAAATTTTTACAACGTCGATTTTTTAAAAGTATTTTTTTACAATATTTTTTAAAAAACGTATACCTTTTTTAAAACGTGGATTTTTTAAAAATATTCTATTTTTACAACGTACATTTTTTTAAAATATTTTTCATTTTTCACAACGTTGGTTATTAAATATAATTTTATATTTTTACAACGTGGATTTTTTAAAAATATTTTTCAATTTTTACAACTTGGATTTTTTAAAAAATATTTTTTCAATGTGGATTTTTCAAAATATTTTTTTAACGTGGATTTTTCAAAATATTTTTTCAACGTGGATTTTCCAAATATATTTTTTCAACGTGGAATTTTCAAAATATTTTTTCAACGTGGATTTTTCAAAATATTTTTTCAATGTGGATTTTTCAAAATATTTTTTCAACGTGGATATTTTAAGAGTAGTTTCTATTTCTAAAGTTAACAATATTTTTATTTTACTATTTTTTCAAAGTGGATTTTTAAAAATATTTTTTCAACGTGGATTTTTTAACATATTTTTTCAACTTGGATTTTTTAAAAACATTTTTCACGTGGATTTTTAAAAATATTTTTTTAACGTGGATTTAAAAAAAAATCCATCGAGAATTTTTTAAAAATATTTTTTAACGTGGATTTAATAAAATCCATGGAGGATTTTTTAAAAATATTTTTCAACGTGGATTTTTTTAAAAATATTTTTCAACGTGAATTTTTTAACTTGGTTTTTTTATAAATATTTTTCAACGTGGATTTTTTAAAAATATTTTTTAAACGTGGAATTAAAAAATTTCATCGAGAATTTTTTAAAAATATTTTTTTAACGTGGATTTAAAAAAATCCATCGAGGATTTTTTAAAAATATTTTTTCAACGTGGATTTAAAAAAATCCATCTAGGATTTTTTGAAAATATTTTTTCAACGTGGATTTAAAAAAACCCATCGAGGATTTTTTAAAAATATTTTTCTATCGTGGATTTTTTAAAAATATTTTTTAAACGTGGATGTTTTAAAAATATTTGTAACATGGATTTTTTAAAATATTTTTTTATGTGGATTATTTTAAAATATTTTTTCAATGTGGAATTATTAAAAATATTTTTTCAACATAGATTTTTTAAAAATATTTTTTAACGTGGATTTTTTGAAAATATTTTTCCAACGTGAATTTTTAAAAAATATTTTTTCAAAGTGGATTTAAGAAAAATCAAATAAAAAATTTAAAAAAAAATCCACGATTTATGGTCTTCAAAAAATCTTTTAAAATCCACGATTTATGAACTGCCAAAAATCTTTAAAAAATCCACGATTTATGGTCTTCAAAAAATCTTTAAAAATACACGATTTATGAACTGCCAAAAATCTTTAAAAAATCCACGATTTATGAACTGCCAAAAATCTTTAAAAAATCCACGATTTAAACAATCCACGACTAATAAACTCGAAAAAAATTTAAAAATCCACAACTTATGGACTCGGAAAAAAATACAAAAAAAATAATTCATTATGGTTACCCCTGAAAATTCCCCATTTATCACCGTCTTTCCAATTTGTTCCACTTTCATTTCTATTGAATAAATATGCTCTCCATTTCATTTGCTTGCAAAACAATCTCCACATGTCTGTCCCTTCTAAACTTTCGGTAGAAATTTCAATTTCCATAAAAAATTATCATTGTTTTTTGTTTTCACTTGAACTGATCTTTAGTAAGTTAAACAAACTTAAAACACACTCACACATGTACAGCATACAAAATTAAAAATGAAAATATTTGCGTATATAGAATATACGCTGTGTATACGTGTGTGCGGTTGGTTGTACGTACAATCCTATTATTCAAAGAAGTTGACTTTTGTTTTTAAACAATTTCATTTAAAATTTTTGTACACGGCATACATGACGGTGTACGTGTTTGGTTTATTAGTTAAAGTTTGCATAGCTGCTTGGTTTTTTAGTTACATTTGTGTGAGCGATATCCTGGCGGAATGGCTCGTGAGTATTATTGTGTGAGATAGCGTTGTTACTTAGGCGAGGTGTTTTTTTGGCATCTTTTGTGGCCATAAGCATGAGTTCGTGAGTTTATGTTTAAACAAATACTGACACGTACAGCAACTTCTTTTGTTACAATATGTTTGTTTGAGCAGTTCGTTATTGTCGTTTTTTTGGCACTTATACTAATAAGGGAGGGAGAAGAAAAACGATATCAAAAATATTCTTTAAAAAATCCATGTTTGTGCTAAATAGCTTCTCAACTGAACGTTTATTCCGTTCGAAAGAAACAGTGACTAGTTCTCTTCTGGGTTAGATTTTCCATCAAACATGTAGTTGGCGGGTTTACAATTGCTTTTTCTCGCCTTTAAAGTTAATCACATGAAAAGTTTGGTTTCTTTACACTCCCAACAAAGTACCGAAGAACTGAAAAATGCCTAGGTTTTTATGGACAAAAAGATATATAAAGACTGGAAGAAGACCAACACAAAAAATACGAAAAGGATATTCCACAAGTGGAACAAGAACCCACACCAAATAGCTTAGGTCCTTGGGTTGACATGGTTTAACATGGCATGGGCTTTGTGTAGTTGTATTTAAATATACAGTTTTTATTGTTTGAGGTAAAGACGATGGGGTCCCACAAACATGAACAGTGGACGTTTAGAGTGACAAACGTGGATTTTTAACGAATATTTTTCAGGAACTTTCGGAGTCACTAACTTGTCATAAACGTGGATTTTTAATATTTTTTTCAAGAAGCCTCAGAGTCACAAACGTGGTTTTTTTAAAAAATATTCGTAAAAATATTCAGAGTCATAAACGTGGATTTTTTAAAGGATATTTTTTTTCAAAAACCATCAGAGTCATAAACGTGGAATTTTTAAAGGATATTTTTTTCAAAAACCATCAAAGTCATAAACGTGGAATTTTTAAAGAATATTTGACAAGGAACCTCATAGTCACAAACTTGGATTTTTAATATTTTTTTATGAAGCCTCAAAGTCACAAACGTGGATTTTCTAAAAAAAATATTCAGAGTCGTAAACGTGAATTTTCAAAGAATGTTTTTGCAAGGAACCTCAGAGTCACAAACTTGGATTTTTTTAAAGAATATTTTTTCAAGGAACTTCAGAATCACGAACGTGGATTTTAAAGAATATTTTTGCAAGGAACCTCAGAGTCACAAACGCGGATTTTTTAAAGAATATTTTTTAAGGAACTTCAGAGTCAGAAACGTGGATTTTTTAAAGAATATTTTTTCAAGGAACCTCAGAGTCACAAACGTGGATTTTTTAAAGAATATTTTTTCAAGGAACCTCAGAGTCACAAACGTGGATTTTTTAAAGAATATTTTTTCAAGGAACCTCAGAGTCACAAACGTGGATTTTTTAAAGAATATTTTTTCAAGGAACCTCAGAGTCACAAACGTGGATTTTTTAAAGAATATTTTTTCAAGGAACCTCAGAGTCACAAACGTGGATTTTTTAAAGAATATTTTTTCAAGGAACCTCAGAGTCACAATCGTGGATTTTTTAAAGAATATTTTTCTAGGAACTTCAGAGTCATAAACGTGGATTTTTGAAAGAATATTTTTCTAGGAACTTCAGAGTCATAAACGTGGATTTTTTAAAGAATATTTTTCTAGGAACTTCAGAGTCATAAACGTGGATTTTTTAAAGAATATTTTTCTAGGAACTTCAGAGTCATAAACGTGGATTTTTTAAAGAATATTTTTCTAGGAACTTCAGAGTCATAAACGTGGATTTTTTAAAGAATATTTTTCTAGGAACTTCAGAGTCATAAACGTGGATTTTTTAAAGAATATTTTTCTAGGAACTTCAGAGTCATAAACGTGGATTTTTTAAAGAATATTTTTTCAAGGACCATCGGAGTCATAAACGTGGATTTTTGAAAGAATATTTTTCTAGGAACTTCAGAGTCATAAACGTGGATTTTTTAAAGAATATTTTTCTAGGAACTTCAGAGTCATAAACGTGGATTTTTTAAAGAATATTTTTCTAGGAACTTCAGAGTCATAAACGTGGATTTTTTAAAGAATATTTTTCTAGGAACTTCAGAGTCATAAACGTGGATTTTTTAAAGAATATTTTTCTAGGAACTTCAGAGTCATAAACGTGGATTTTTTAAAGAATATTTTTCTAGGAACTTCAGAGTCATAAACGTGGATTTTTTAAAGAATATTTCTTCAAGGACCATCAGAGTCATAAACGTGGATTTTTTAAAGAATATTTTTTCAAGGACCATCAGAGTCATAAACGTGGATTTTTTAAAGAATATTTTTTCAAGGACCATCAGAGTCATACACGTGGATTTTTAAAGAATATTTTTTCAAGGACCATCAGAGTCATACACGTGGATTTTTAAAGAATATTTTTTCAAGGACCCTCAGAGTCATAAACGTGGATTTTTTAAAGAATATTTTTTCAAGGACCATCAGAGTCATAAACGTGGATTTTTTAAAGAATATTTTTTCATGAACCATCAGACCAATAAACGTGGATTTTTTAAAGAATATTTTTTCATGAACCATCAGACCAATAAACGTGGATTTTTTAAAGAATATTTTTTCATGAACCATCAGACCAATAAACGTGGATTTTTTAAAGAATATTTTTTCATGAACCATCAGACCAATAAACGTGGATTTTTTAAAGAATATTTTTTCATGAACCATCAGACCAATAAACGTGGATTTTTTAAAGAATATTTTTTCATGAACCATCAGACCAATAAACGTGGATTTTTTAAAGAATATTTTTTCATGAACCATCAGACCAATAAACGTGGATTTTTTAAATAATATTTTTTCAAGGACCATCAGAGTCATAAACGTGGATTTTTTAAAGAATATTTTTTCAAGGACCATCAGAGTCATAAACGTGGATTTTTTAAAGAATATTTTTTCAAGGACCATCAGAGTCATAAACGTGGATTTTTTAAAGAATATTTTTCAAGGACCATCAGAGTCATAAACGTGGATTTTTTAAAGAATATTTTTTCAAGGACCATCAGAGTCATAAACCTGGATTTTTAAAAGAATATTTTTTCAAGAATCATCAGTCATAAACGTGGATTTTAAAAGAATATTTTTTCAAGAATCATCAGTCATAAACGTGGATTTTAAAAGAATATTTTTTCAAGGGCCATCAGAGTCATAAACGTGGATTTTTTAAATAATATTTTTTCAAGGACCATCAGAGTCATAAACGTGGATTTTTTAAAGAATATTTTTTCAAGGACCATCAGAGTCATAAACGTGGATTTTTTAAAGAATATTTTTTCAAGGACCATCAGAGTCATAAACGTGGATTTTTTAAAGAATATTTTTCAAGGACCATCAGAGTCATAAACGTGGATTTTTTAAAGAATATTTTTTCAAGGACCATCAGAGTCATAAACCTGGATTTTTAAAAGAATATTTTTTCAAGAATCATCAGTCATAAACGTGGATTTTAAAAGAATATTTTTTCAAGAATCATCAGTCATAAACGTGGATTTTAAAAGAATATTTTTTCAAGGGCCATCAGAGTCATAAACGTGGATTTTTTAAATAATATTTTTTCAAGGACCATCAGAGTCATAAACGTGGATTTTTTAAAGAATATTTTTTCAAGGACCATCAGAGTCATAAACGTGGATTTTTTAAAGAATATTTTTTCAAGGACCATCAGAGTCATAAACGTGGATTTTTTAAAAAATATTTTTCAAGGACCATCAGAGTCATAAACGTGGATTTTTTAAAGAATATTTTTTCAAGGACCATCAGAGTCATAAACCTGGATTTTTAAAAGAATATTTTTTCAAGAATCATCAGTCATAAACGTGGATTTTAAAAGAATATTTTTTCAAGAATCATCAGTCATAAACGTGGATTTTAAAAGAATATTTTTTCAAGGGCTATCAGAGTCATAAACGTGGATTTTTTAAATAATATTTTTTCAAGGAACCTAATAGCCACAAACGTGGATTTTTTAAATAATATTTTTTCAAGGAACCTAATAGCCACAAACGTGGATTTTTTAAATAATCTTTTTCTAGGAACCTCAGAGTCATAAACGTGGATTTTTTAAATAATATTTTTCTAGGAACCTCAGAGTCATAAACGTGATTTTTTAAATAATCTTTTTCTAGGAACCTCAGAGTCATAAACGTGGATTTTTTAAATAATATTTTTCTAGGAACCTCAGAGTCATAAACGCGGATTTTTTAAATAATATTTTTCTAGGAACCTCAGAGTCATAAACGTGGATTTTTTAAATAATATTTTTCTAGGAACCTCAGAGTCATAAACGTGGTTTTTTTAAAGAATATTTTTCTAGGAACCTCAGAGTCATAAACGTGGTTTTTTTTTAAAGAATATTTTTCTAGGAACCTCAGAGTCATAAACGTGGTTTTTTTTAAAGAATATTTTTCTAGGAACCTCAGAGTCATAAACGTGGTTTTTTTAAAGAATATTTTTCTAGGAACCTCAGAGTCATAAACGTGTTTTTTTTAAAGAATATTTTTCTAGGAACCTCAGAGTCATAAACGTGGTTTTTTTAAAGAATATTTTTCTAGGAACCTCAGAGTCATAAACGTGGTTTTTTTAAAGAATATTTTTCTAGGAACCTCAGAGTCATAAACGAATTACAAACGTGGATTTTTTACAGAATAATTTTTCAAGGACCTTTAGAGTCACAAACGTGAATTTTTTACACAATATTTTTACAAGGACATTTAGAGTCACAAACATGGACTGTTTTCAAGAATAGTTGTTGAAGGACCTTCAGAGGCACAAACATGGACTGTTTTCAAGAATAGTAGTTGAAGGACCTTCAGAGGCACAAACGTGGATTTTTATACCAACCACCATAATAAGGGCATCATCAAATTTGTCATTCCGTTTGTAACACATCGAAAAATTCTTCGGAGACCCTATAAAGTATATATATTCTTGATTAGGGTAAAATTCTAAGTCGATATTACCATGTCCGTTTGTCCTTCCGTTCGTCTGTTGAAATCAAGATACAGCTCGCAATTTTTTAAGATAGAGCTTTGTAATTTGGTACCGACATTTCTATTGCTCCTAGGATGTTTGGTATTGCAAAACGGCTACATCGGACAACGTTTTGATATAGCCCTCATAGAACGGTACCAACCGCTTTTCGGTATTTTTAGTGTTTTAGCTTCGTTATCACAACAAAATGGCTGAAATTTGGTACATAGTCTGCGTTGGGCGTACAAAACTTTCCCCCAGAATTTTATCGGCATAGGTCAACGTCTTCATATAGACGCCATAGAGCGGTACCTCCCGATTCCCGGTATTTCGAAGGATGTGGCCTCAATATTCCACCGAAATGGTTGAAATTTGGTATTTAGTCTTCATTTGCGGTATAAAACTTTCCCCTAAAAATTTGTTGGTACAGGTCCACGCCTTAAATAGCCCCCATAGAACGATACCTTCCGATTTTCGGTATTTTGAAGGTTGTGGCTTCGATATTCCACCGAAATGGCTGAAATTTGGTATTTAGTCTTCATTTAGGATATTCGTCCAGAAATTTGTCCGTACAGGTCCACGACTACCAATGGCACTTAGAGAACGGTACCTCCCGATTTTCGATATTGAAGGTTGTGGTCACAACAATTCACCGAAATGGCTGAAATTTGGTATTTATCTACGTCGTCGTTCGTCGATATAGGTCCACGTTTCGATACAGCCCCTATAGATCGGTACCTCCCGATTTTCGTAATTCTGAAGGTTGTGACATCAATATCCCACCGAAATAACAGAAATTGGCTATTTAGTGTTCCTTGGGGTTATACAATATTCCAAAAGAGAATTATCAGTATAGGTCCAGGTCTTCATATATATCCCCCATAGAAGCGTACCTCTTGATTTTCGGTATTTTTAAGGTTTTAGCCACATTATCCTACCGAAAAAACGGAAATTTGGTATTTAGTCTTCTTTGAGTTTAAAAACTTTCCGCCAGAAATGTTTTGATATAGCCGCCATTGAACGGTACCTCCCGAATTTCGGTATTTTGAAGGTTAGCCACATTGTTTTACTAAAATTGCGAAAATTTGGTATTTGGTCTTCTTCATAAACAAAAGGAAACTAATTGTTCCATTTTACTTCAATACAACTCGTGGTGGAGGGTATAACAAGTTCGGCCCGGCCGAACTTATCGCCGTTCTTACTTGTTTCAAGAACCTTTTTAGTCACAAACGTGTACTTTGTTGTGATTGTTTGTTAGGGAATATTTTTCAAGGACCTTCAGAGCCACCTACTTGGACTTTTTAAAGAAAATTTTTTTCGAGGACCTTAGAGTCACAAACTTGGATTTTTTAAAGAATATTTTTTCAAGGTCCTTCAGAGTCACCTACTTGGACTTTTTAAATAAACATTTTTTCAAGGACCTTCTGGGTCAAAAACGTAAATTTTTATAAGAATTTTTTTTTTTTCAAGGACCTTCAGAGCCACCTACTTGGAATTTTTAAAGAAAACTTTTTCAAGGTCCTTAGAGTCACAAACGTGGATTTTAAAGAATATTTTTTCAAGGACCTTTAGAGCCACCTACTTGGACTTTTAAAAGAATTTTTTTTCAAAGACCTTCAGAGTCAGAAACTTGAATTTTTATAAGGACTATTTTTCAAGGACCTTCGGAGCCACAATCGTGGATTTTTTAAAGAAAATTTTTCATTACGTGGGTTTTTTATGTAAATTTTTTATTCAAATACGTGGGTTTTTTATGTAAAATTTTTTTCAAGGACATGGATTTTTTAATTAATTTTTTTCCAAGGACCTTCAGAGTCACAAACGTGGATTTCTCAGAGTCTAAACGTGGATTTTTAAAGAGTATTATTCAAGAAGCCTCAGAGTCATAAACTTGGATTTTTTTGAAGAATATTTTTTCAAGAAGACTCAGAGTCATAAACGTCGATTTTTTAAAGATTTTTTTTCAATAACGTGAATTTTTTAATAATATTTTCCAAGGACGAGGATTTGTTAAATATATGTCATGGGCATTTCTCAAGTATTGTTTGAAGGACGTGTATTTTTTAAGAATGTTTTCCGAAGGACGTGCATTTTTTTAAAAATATTTTTTCCAAGATCCATATCTTGGAAAAATGATTTTTTAACAAAAACATTTTTTTCCGAAGATCGAGGATTTGTTAGAAAAAAATTTTAAAGACCTGGATTTTTTAAAAATATTGTTCAAGAATGTGGAATTGTTAAAAATTTTTTTCTAAGAACGTAGAATTTTTTAAGATATTTTTTCAACAACGTATATTTTTTTAAATATTTTCCTAGCACTTGCATTTTTTAAATCCACATTTATTGCCTCGGTTATTGTCTCGCATATTCCCACAAAAATTTATTTTAAAAATCCACGTTCATAGTCTTAGTTATTGCCTCGGATATTCCCTCAAAAACTTAAATTGAAACTCCACTTTCATAGCCTCGGTCACTGCCTCGTATATTCTCTCAAAAATTTTATTTAAAAATCCACGTTTATAGCCTCGGTTATTCTCTGAAAGATGTAATTTAAAAATCAACGTTATGGCCTCGGATATTCTCTGAAAGATGTCATTTAAAAATCCACGTTTATAGCCTCGGTTATTCTCTGAAAGATGTCATTTCAAAATCCACGTTTATAGCCTCGGTTATTCTCTGAATGATGTGATTTAAAAATCCACGTTTATGGCCTCGGTTATTCTTTGAAAGATGTAATTTAAAAATCCACGTTTATGGCCTCGGTTATTCTTTGAAAGATGTCATTTAAAAATCCACGTTATGGCTTCGGATATTCTTTGAAAGATGTAATTTAAAAATCCACGTTTATGGCCTCGGATATTCTCTGAAAGATGTAATTTAAAAAGCCACGTTTATGGCCTCAGATATTCTCTAAAAGATGTTATTTCAAGAAACCACGTTTATAGCCTCGGATATTGTTTGAAAGATGTCATCTAAAAAATCCACGTTTATGGCCTCGGATATTCTCTGAAAGATGTCATTTAAAAATCCACGTTTATGGCCTCGGTTATTCTTTGAAAGATGCCATTTAAAAATCCACGTTTATGACCTCGGTTATTCTCCGAAAGATGCTATTTAAAAATCTACGTTTATAGCCTCGGATATTCTCTGAAAGATGTCATTAAAAAATCCACGTTTATGACCTCGAATATTATCTGAAAGATGTCATTTAAAAATCCACGTTTATGGCCTCAGATATTCTCTGAAAAATGTCATTTAAAAATCGACGTTTATGGCCTCGAATATTCTCTGAAATATGTCATTTAAAAATCCACGTTTATGGCCTCGGTTATTCTTTGAAAGATGTAATTTAAAAATCCACGTTTATGGCCTCGGTTATTCTTTGAAAGATGTCATTTAAAAATCCACGTTTATGGCCTCGGTTATTCTTTGAAAGATGCCATTTAAAAATCCACGTTTATGACCTCGGTTATTCTCTGAAAGATGTAATTTAAAAAGCCACGTTTATGGCCTCAGATATTCTCTAAAAGATGTTATTTCAAGAAACCACGTTTATAGCCTCGGATATTGTTTGAAAGATGTGATTTAAAAAATCCACGTTTATGGCCTCGGATATTCTCTGAAAGATGTCATTTAAAAATCCACGTTTATGGCCTCGGATATTCTCTGAAAGATGTCATTTAAAAATCCACGTTTATGGCCTCGGATATTCTCTGAAATATGTCATTTAAAAATCAAGGTTTATGGCCTCGGTTATTTTTTGAAAGATGTAATTTAAAAATCCACGTTTATGGCCTCGTATATTCTCTGAAAGATGTCATTTAAAAATCCACGTTTATGGCCTCGGTTATTCTTTGAAAGATGCCATTTAAAAATCCACGTTTATGACCTCGGTTATTCTCCGAAAGATGCTATTTAAAAATCTACGTTCATAGCCTCCGATATTCTCTGAAAGATGCGATTTAAAAGTCCACGTTTATATCTTCGGATATTCTATTAAAAAATTTCATTTAAAAATTCATGTTTATAGCCTCGAAAATTTCCTCAAAAATTTAATTTTCAAATCCCGGTTTTTATATTTTTTTCTCAGTGCCCTGAATTTTTTGTATTTTGAATTTGTTTGTTCAAGGCATGTATTTTTTTTATTTTTCAGGACCCATTTCCACAAATCTGAGTTTGACTCCTCCGAGGTATAAGATATAAGAAATTCCGCTCCAGCTATTGTTTAATATATATTGCGCTGACTGGCTATATTATGTGAGAGGTATTCTTGAAAGCACAATTTTTGTTTAAGCTCTTAAGGTTGCCGTATTTGGAGTGTGTAAAGTGTTGTTGCTTGGTTGGTTGGTTAGACTATGATATCCGTCATGCATAAATATTCCATATGCCATACATATGACATGAATACAACACATATATGTACATGCATGTAAGCTACACGACTACGAGTTGGGTTACATATTTAAACCTTTCTTTTTATGTTGACTTTTTCACACAATAACATAAGTAAATATGTGTTAGTAAATGTACCTGTGCATGTATATTAATATGCATATTCCAACAAGTTTTGGCAGGCTTTTCTCTCTTTATGCACGCTAAGGTCCTTTAGAGTTTTCCTTATGTTTCGTTGTTTAAGTTAAACATAGGACACACTTTTAAGGCTGTTTTGTATTTTGTTCTTGAACCGTTTGCGAGTTTGTCAGGAGAGGCATTTAGCAAGTGTGTGTGTGTTTGGTTTGTGGCATTGTGTTTCCACATCCACATTTTACATATGCTTGACTTTAATTCCCTTCTGAACATTAGCGTTAAATATATATGGCGGAAAATGAAAGTCACTTTTATGTCATATGTTTTTCTTTAACGTCCGTTTGTCCCATGGATGTGGTGTTTAGGATCTGATGAGGAACAATTTTTCTTGTATGGCATAAAGGATAAGTAATGTGGAAACTAACAGTGGTGTGGGAGACTTCTTCTGAACTTTATTTAACTAAAAAAAGGGCATATTTTTTCTCATCGCAAATTTTATTTTGTTTATTGATATCGCCAAATTCGGAACACTTGCCAAACAGAGAATAGCAACTCATATGGAGATCAATTACTTTGCTGAAATACCTATATAATGTATAGGACATTACTCTGGGTGGTTTAATCAACTTCGAAAAAAGATGATCCGGGCAGGGTTTGCCATTGATGCATAGGAAAAAAAACAATTAAGAACTTCAGTTTGAGAATAAAGTATTTGAGGATCATATTTATATAATCTCCAAATGGTAAAACTTGACCCAACTTAATATTACGATTTGTTAACCTCTCTCCTATACATGGAACCCCTATTGTAAGACAAAGTGTTTTTTTCTAGCCAGTTAGCATTGCATTTTTTTGCCAAGATATGGATATCGCTCGCTTTTGTTGTAGTGGAGGTCTATGATATTCCTAGCTAATATGTCCTGGTAGATTGTTAACGCACATGCACACACACACATAAGTTTGTTGCCAGTGTGGCATCATTCTTCATTCTTTATTCTCAAGGAGGTGATAGTGTGACTGTCGTTGCCATTGCTGTTGGCTTTTACTGTCGTTGACAATGTTTGGTGTTGCGTTCAGTGTCATGCTGTGTCACGTTATTTATTTATATTTTATTATTTCACTATAATATTAACATTATTTGCATGTTTTTGTAAGGGGACCTCGGGAAAAACTATTCGCATGAATAATGGAAACAATTCATACGTGGATGGAGGAAACGTGAGGCACTTTGATAATATTCAAGCTGATTTTAATGATAAACGTAGTGCCCTCGTGCACGTTTATTGGTCCGAGTACCGGTGAAAAAATAATCTTTAAAAATAATCAAAGTTTAATGGTCGGAGGGCCCTTAAAAATATGATCCGAGGGCCCTTTATTAAGTATTCTTTAAAAAATCCACTTTTAATGGCCCGAGGGCCCTTATACAATTATTCTTTAAAAATAATCCACGTTTAATGGTCGGAGGGCCCTTAAAAAATATGATCCGAGGGAACTTTATTAAGCATTCTTTAAAAAATCCACGTTTAATGGTCCGAGGACCTTAAAAAAAGTATTCTTTAAAAAAATCCACGTTTAATGGTCCGAGGACCCTCAAAAAAGTATTCTTTAAAAAATCCACGTTTAATGGTCCGAGGACCCTCAAAAAAGTATTCTTTAAAAAATCCACGTTTTAATGTTCCGAGGACCCTCAAAAAAGTATTCTTAAAAAATTCACGTTTAATGGTCCGAGGACCCTCAAAAAAGTATTCTTTAAAAATCCACGTTTAATGATCCGATGGTGCTTAAATAATTATTCTTTAAAAAATCCAAGTTTAGTGATCCGATGATCTTTAAAAAATATTTTTTAAAAATCAACGTTTAATGGTCTGAGGGCCCTTGAAAAAATATTCATTAAAAAATTCTCGTTTATTGGCCCGAGGGCCCTTGAAAAAATATTCATTAAAAACCAGGTTTGCTTGTTCAAAGGCCTTGAGAAAACAGTCTTTAAAAAATCCACTCGTCCGAAGGCCCTTGAGAAAATATTCTTTAAAAAAATCCTCGTTTACTTGTCAGAAGGCCCTTAAAAAAATATTCTTTAAAAAATCCAAGTTTTCTTGTCCGAAGGCCCTTGAGAAAATATTCTTTAAAAAATCGACCTTTCCTGGTCCCAAGACCCTTGAGAAAATATTCTTTGAAAAATCCACTGGTCCAAAGGCCCTTGAGAAAATATTCTTTAAAAATCCACGATTACCGGTCCGAAGGCCCTTGAGAAAATATTCTCTAAAAAAATCACGTTTACTGTCCGAGGCCCTTGACAAAATATTCTTTAAAAAATCCACGCTTACTGATTCAACGGCCCTTGAGAAAATAGTATTTAAAAAATCTGCGTTTACTGGACCGAAGGCCCTTAAAAATATTCTTTAAAAAATCCACTGGTCCGAAGGTCCTTAAAAAATATTCTTTAAAAATCCACTGGTCCGAAGGCCCTTGAGAAAATATTCTTTAAGAAATCCACGTTTACTGGCCCGAAGGGCCCATGAACAAATATTCATTAAAAAATGCTGGTTTATTGGTCCGAAGCCCTTGAGAAAATAGTCTTTAAAAAACCACGCTTACTGGTCCGAAGGCCCTTGAGAAAATAGTCTTTAAAAAATCTGCGTTTACTGGCCGAAGGCCCTTGACAAACTATTCTTTTAAAAATCAAAGTTTACTTGTCCAAAGGCCCTTGAAAAAATATTTTTTATTTTTACGATGGAGGGTAACGAATGTTCTTTAAAAAATCCACGTTTATTGGTCTGATGGAGGGTGAAAAAATTGTCTTTAAAAAATCCACGTTTATTGGTCTGATGGAGGGTGAAAAAATTGTCTTTAAAAAATCCACGTTTATTGTCTGATGGAGGGTGAAAAAATTGTCTTTAAAAATCCACGTTTATTAGTCTGATGGAGGGTGAAAAAATTGTCTTTAAAAATCCAAGTTTATTGGTCTGACGGAGGGTGAAAAAATTGATGGAGGGTGAAAAAATTGTCTTTAAAAAATCCACGTTTATTAGTCTGATGGAGGGTGAAAAAATTGTCTTTAAAAAATCCAAGTTTATTGGTCAGACGGAGGGTGAAAAAATTGTCTTTAAAAATCCACGTTTTTTGGTCTGCTGGAGGTTGAAAAAATGTCTTTAAAAAATCCACGTTTATTGGTCTGCTGGAGGTTGAAAAATTGTCTTTAAAAAATCCACGTTTATTGGTCTGCTGGAGGTTGAAAAATTGTCTTTAAAAATCCACGTTTATTGGTCTGCTGGAGGTTGAAAAATTGTCTTTAAAAAATCCACGTTTATTGGTCTGCTGGAGGTTGAAAAATTGTCTTTAAAAAATCCACGTTTATTGGTCTGCTGGAGGTTGAAAAATTGTCTTTAAAAAATCCACGTTTATTGGTCTGCTGGAGGTTGAAAAATTGTCTTTAAAAAATCCACGTTTATTGGTCTGCTGGAGGTTGAAAAATTGTCTTTAAAAATCCACGTTATTGGTCTGCTGGAGTTGAAAAATTGTCTTTAAAAATCCACGTTTATTGGTCTGCTGGAAGTTGAAAAATTGTCTTTAAAAATCCACGTTTTTTGGTCTGCTGGAGGTTGAAAAATTGTCTTAAAAAATCCACGTTTATTGGTCTGCTGGAGGTTGAAAAATTGTCTTTAAAAAATCCACGTTTATTGGTCTGCTGGAGGTTGAAAAATTGTCTTTAAAAAAATCCACGTTTATTGGTCTGCTGGAGGTTGAAAAATTGTCTTTAAAAAATCCACGTTTATTGGTCTGCTGGAGGTTGAAAAATTGTCTTTAAAAAATCCACGTTTATTGGTCTGCTGGAGGTTGAAAAATTGTCTTTAAAAATCCACGTTTATTGGTCTGATGGAGGGTGAAAAAATTGTCTTTAAAAAATCCACGTTTATTGGTCTGATGGAGGGTGAAAAAATTGTCTTTAAAAATCCACGTTTATTAGTCTGATGGAGGGTGAAAAAATTGTCTTTAAAAAATCCAAGTTTATTGGTCTGACGGAGTGTGAAAAAATTGATGGAGGGTGAAAAAATTGTCTTAAAAAATCCACGTTTTTTGGTCTGCTGGAGGTTGAAAAAATTGTCTTTAAAAAATCCACGTTTATTGATCTGATGGAGGGTGAAAAAATTGTCTTTAAAAATCCACGTTTATTGATCTGATGGAGGGTGAAAAAATTGTCTTTAAAAAATCCACGTTTATTGATCTGATGGAGGGTGAAAAAATTGTCTTTAAAAAATCCACGTTTATTGATCTGATGGAGGGTGAAAAAAATTGTCTTTAAAAAATCCACGTTTATTGATCTGATGGAGGGTGAAAAAATTGTCTTTAAAAAATCCACGTTTATTGATCTGATGGAGGGTGAAAAAATTGTCTTTAAAAAATCCACGTTTATTGATCTGATGGAGGGTGAAAAAATTGTCTTTAAAAAATCCACGTTTATTGATCTGATGGAGGGTGAAAAAATTGTCTTTAAAAAATCCACGTTTATTGATCTGATGGAGGGTGAAAAAATTGTCTTTAAAAAATCCACGTTTATTGATCTGATGGAGGGTGAAAAAATTGTCTTTAAAAAATCCACTTTTATTGATCTGATGGAGGGTGAAAAAATTGTCTTTAAAAAATCCACGTTTATTGATCTGATGGAGGGTGAAAAAATTGTCTTTAAAAAATCCACGTTTATTGATCTGATGGAGGGTGAAAAAATTGTCTTTAAAAAATCCACGTTTATTGATCTGATGGAGGGTGAAAAAATTGTCTTTAAAAAATCCACGTTTATTGATCTGATGGAGGGTGAAAAAATTGTCTTTAAAAAATCCACGTTTATTGATCTGATGGAGGGTGAAAAAATTGTCTTTAAAAAATCCACGTTTATTGATCTGATGGAGGGTGAAAAAATTGTCTTTAAAAAATCCACGTTTATTGATCTGATGGAGGGTGAAAAAATTGTCTTTAAAAAATCCACGTTTATTGATCTGATGGAGGGTGAAAAATTGTCTTTAAAAAATCCACGTTTATTGATCTGATGGAGGGTGAAAAAATTGTCTTTAAAAAATCCACGTTTATTGATCTGATGGAGGGTGGAAAAAATTGTCTTTAAAAAATCCACGTTTATTGATCTGATGGAGGTGAAAAAATTGTCTTTAAAAATCCACGTTTATTGATCTGATGGAGGGTGAAAAAATTGTCTTTAAAAATCCACGTTTATTGATCTGATGGAGGGTGAAAAAATTGTCTTTAAAAAATCCACGTTTATTGATCTGATGGAGGGTGAAAAAATTGTCTTAAAAATCCACGTTTATTGATCTGATGGAGGGTGAAAAAATTGTCTTTAAAAAATCCACGTTTATTGATCTGATGGAGGGTGAAAAAATTGTCTTTAAAAAATCCACGTTTATTGATCTGATGGAGGGTGAAAAAATTGTCTTTAAAAAATCCACGTTTATTGATCTGATGGAGGGTGAAAAAATTGTCTTTAAAAAATCCACGTTTATTGATCTGATGGAGGGTGAAAAAATTGTCTTTAAAAAATCCACGTTTATTGATCTGATGGAGGGTGAAAAAATTGTCTTTAAAAAATCCACGTTTATTGATCTGATGGAGGGTGAAAAAATTGTCTTTAAAAAAATCCACGTTTATTGATCTGATGGAGAGTGAAAAAATTGTCTTTAAAAAATCCACGTTTATTGATCTGATGGAGGGTGAAAAAATTGTCTTTAAAAAATCCACGTTTATTGATCTGATGGAGGGTGAAAAAATTGTCTTTAAAAAATCCACGTTTATTGATCTGATGGAGGGTGAAAAAATTGTCTTTAAAAAATCCACGTTTATTGATCTGATGGAGGGTGAAAAAATTGTCTTTAAAAAATCCACGTTTATTGATCTGATGGAGGGTGAAAAAATTGTCTTTAAAAATCCACGTTTATTGATCTGATGGAGGGTGAAAAAATTGTCTTTAAAAAATCCACGTTTATTGATCTGATGGAGGGTGAAAAAATTGTCTTTAAAAAATCCACGTTTATTGATCTGATGGAGGGTGAAAAAATTGTCTTTAAAAAATCCACGTTTATTGATCTGATGGAGGGTGAAAAAATTGTCTTTAAAAAATCCACGTTTATTGATCTGATGGAGGGTGAAAAAATTGTCTTTAAAAAATCCACGTTTATTGATCTGATGGAGGGTGAAAAAATTGTCTTTAAAAAATCCACGTTTATTGATCTGATGGAGGGTGAAAAAATTGTCTTTAAAAAATCCACGTTTATTGGTCTGATGGAGGGTGAAAAAATTGTCTTTAAAAAATCCACGTTTATTAGTCTGATGGAGGGTGAAAAAATTGTCTTTAAAAAATCCAAGTTTATTGGTCTGACGGAGGGTGAAAAAATTGATGGAGGGTGAAAAAATTGTCTTTAAAAAATCCACGTTTATTAGTCTGATGGAGGGTGAAAAAATTGTCTTTAAAAAATCCAAGTTTATTGGTCAGACGGAGGGTGAAAAAATTGTCTTTAAAAAATCCACGTTTTTTGGTCTGCTGGAGGGTTGAAAAAATTGTCTTTAAAAAATCCACGTTTATTGATCTGATGGAGGGTGAAAAAATTGTCTTTAAAAAATCCACGTTTATTGATCTGATGGAGGGTGAAAAAATTGTCTTTAAAAAATCCACGTTTATTGATCTGATGGAGGGTGAAAAAATTGTCTTTAAAAAATCCACGTTTATTGATCTGATGGAGGGTGAAAAAATTGTCTTTAAAAAATCCACGTTTATTGATCTGATGGAGGGTGAAAAAATTGTCTTTAAAAAATCCACGTTTATTGATCTGATGGAGGGTGAAAAAATTGTCTTTAAAAAATCCACGTTTATTGATCTGATGGAGGGTGAAAAAATTGTCTTTAAAAAATCCACGTTTATTGATCTGATGGAGGGTGAAAAAATTGTCTTTAAAAATCCACGTTTATTGATCTGATGGAGGGTGAAAAAATTGTCTTTAAAAAATCCACGTTTATTGATCTGATGGAGGGTGAAAAAATTGTCTTTAAAAAATCCACGTTTATTGATCTGATGGAGGGTGAAAAAATTGTCTTTAAAAAATCCACGTTTATTGATCTGATGGAGGGTGAAAAAATTGTCTTTAAAAAATCCACGTTTATTGATCTGATGGAGGGTGAAAAAATTGTCTTTAAAAAATCCACGTTTATTGATCTGATGGAGGGTGAAAAAATTGTCTTTAAAAAATCCACGTTATTGATCTGATGGAGGGTGAAAAAATTGTCTTTAAAAAATCCACGTTTATTGATCTGATGGAGGGTGAAAAAATTGTCTTTAAAAATCCACGTTTATTGATCTGATGGAGGGTGAAAAAATTGTCTTTAAAAAATCCACGTTTATTGATCTGATGGAGGGGTGAAAAAATTGTCTTTAAAAAATCCACGTTTATTGATCTGATGGAGGGTGAAAAAATTGTCTTTAAAAAATCCACGTTTATTGATCTGATGGAGGGTGAAAAAATTGTCTTTAAAAAATCCACGTTTATTGATCTGATGGAGGGTGAAAAAATTGTCTTTAAAAAATCCACGTTTATTGATCTGATGGAGGGTGAAAAAATTGTCTTTAAAAAATCCACGTTTATTGATCTGATGGAGGGTGAAAAAATTGTCTTTAAAAAATCCACGTTTATTGATCTGATGGAGGGTGAAAAAATTGTCTTTAAAAAATCCACGTTTATTGATCTGATGGAGGGTGAAAAAATTGTCTTTAAAAAATCCACGTTTATTGATCTGATGGAGGGTGAAAAAATTGTCTTTAAAAAATCCACGTTTATTGATCTGATGGAGGGTGAAAAAATTGTCTTTAAAAAATCCACGTTTATTGATCTGATGGAGGGTGAAAAAATTGTCTTTAAAAAATCCACGTTTATTGATCTGATGGAGGGTGAAAAAATTGTCTTTAAAAAATCCACGTTTATTGATCTGATGGAGGGTGAAAAAATTGTCTTTAAAAAATCCACGTTTATTGATCTGATGGAGGGTGAAAAAATTGTCTTTAAAAAATCCACGTTTATTGATCTGATGGAGGGTGAAAAAATTGTCTTTAAAAAATCCACGTTTATTGATCTGATGGAGGGTGAAAAAATTGTCTTTAAAAAATCCACGTTTATTGATCTGATGGAGGGTGAAAAAATTGTCTTTAAAAAATCCACGTTTATTGATCTGATGGAGGGTGAAAAAATTGTCTTTAAAAAATCCACGTTTATTGATCTGATGGAGGGTGAAAAAATTGTCTTTAAAAAATCCACGTTTATTGATCTGATGGAGGGTGAAAAAATTGTCTTTAAAAAATCCACGTTTATTGATCTGATGGAGGGTGAAAAAATTGTCTTTAAAAAATCCACGTTTATTGATCTGATGGAGGGTGAAAAAATTGTCTTTAAAAAATCCACGTTTATTGATCTGATGGAGGGTGAAAAAATTGTCTTTAAAAAATCCACGTTTATTGATCTGATGGAGGGTGAAAAAATTGTCTTTAAAAAATCCACGTTTATTGATCTGATGGAGGGTGAAAAAATTGTCTTTAAAAAATCCACGTTTATTGATCTGATGGAGGGTGAAAAAATTGTCTTTAAAAAATCCACGTTTATTGATCTGATGGAGGGTGAAAAAATTGTCTTTAAAAAATCCACGTTTATTGATCTGATGGAGGGTGAAAAAATTGTCTTTAAAAAATCCACGTTTATTGATCTGATGGAGGGTGAAAAAATTGTCTTTAAAAAATCCACGTTTATTGATCTGATGGAGGGTGAAAAAATTGTCTTTAAAAAATCCACGTTTATTGATCTGATGGAGGGTGAAAAAATTGTCTTTAAAAAATCCACGTTTATTGATCTGATGGAGGGTGAAAAAATTGTCTTTAAAAAATCCACGTTTATTGATCTGATGGAGGGTGAAAAAATTGTCTTTAAAAAATCCACGTTTATTGATCTGATGGAGGGTGAAAAAATTGTCTTTAAAAAATCCACGTTTATTGATCTGATGGAGGGTGAAAAAATTGTCTTTAAAAAATCCACGTTTATTGATCTGATGGAGGGTGAAAAAATTGTCTTTAAAAAATCCACGTTTATTGATCTGATGGAGGGTGAAAAAATTGTCTTTAAAAAATCCACGTTTATTGATCTGATGGAGGGTGAAAAAATTGTCTTTAAAAAATCCACGTTTATTGATCTGATGGAGGGTGAAAAAATTGTCTTTAAAAAATCCACGTTTATTGATCTGATGGAGGGTGAAAAAATTGTCTTTAAAAAATCCACGTTTATTGATCTGATGGAGGGTGAAAAAATTGTCTTTAAAAAATCCACGTTTATTGATCTGATGGAGGGTGAAAAAATTGTCTTTAAAAAATCCACGTTTATTGATCTGATGGAGGGTGAAAAAATTGTCTTTAAAAAATCCACGTTTATTGATCTGATGGAGGGTGAAAAAATTGTCTTTAAAAAATCCACGTTTATTGATCTGATGGAGGGTGAAAAAATTGTCTTTAAAAAATCCACGTTTATTGATCTGATGGAGGGTGAAAAAATTGTCTTTAAAAAATCCACGTTTATTGATCTGATGGAGGGTGAAAAAATTGTCTTTAAAAAATCCACGTTTATTGACCTGATGGAGGGTGAAAAAATTGTCTTTAAAAAATCCACGTTTATTGACCTGATGGAGGGTGAAAAAATTGTCTTTAAAAAATCCACGTTTATTGATCTGATGGAGGGTGAAAAAATTGTCTTTAAAAAATCCACGTTTATTGATCTGATGGAGGGTGAAAAAATTGTCTTTAAAAAATCCACGTTTATTGATCTGATGGAGGGTGAAAAAATTGTCTTTAAAAAATCCACGTTTATTGATCTGATGGAGGGTGAAAAAATTGTCTTTAAAAAATCCACGTTTATTGATCTGATGGAGGGTGAAAAAATTGTCTTTAAAAAATCCACGTTTATTGATCTGATGGAGGGTGAAAAAATTGTCTTTAAAAAATCCACGTTTATTGATCTGATGGAGGGTGAAAAAATTGTCTTTAAAAAATCCACGTTTATTGATCTGATGGAGGGTGAAAAAATTGTCTTTAAAAAATCCACGTTTATTGATCTGATGGAGGGTGAAAAAATTGTCTTTAAAAAATCCACGTTTATTGATCTGATGGAGGGTGAAAAAATTGTCTTTAAAAAATCCACGTTTATTGAGCTGATGGAGGGTGAAAAAATTGTCTTTAAAAAATCCACGTTTATTGATCTGATGGAGGGTGAAAAAATTGTCTTTAAAAAATCCACGTTTATTGATCTGATGGAGGGTGAAAAAATTGTCTTTAAAAAATCCACGTTTATTGATCTGATGGAGGGTGAAAAAATTGTCTTTAAAAAATCCACGTTTATTGATCTGATGGAGGGTGAAAAAATTGTCTTTAAAAAATCCACGTTTATTGATCTGATGGAGGGTGAAAAAATTGTCTTTAAAAAATCCACGTTTATTGATCTGATGGAGGGTGAAAAAATTGTCTTTAAAAAATCCACGTTTATTGATCTGATGGAGGGTGAAAAAATTGTCTTTAAAAAATCCACGTTTATTGATCTGATGGAGGGTGAAAAAATTGTCTTTAAAAAATCCACGTTTATTGATCTGATGGAGGGTGAAAAAATTGTCTTTAAAAAATCCACGTTTATTGATCTGATGGAGGGTGAAAAAATTGTCTTTAAAAAATCCACGTTTATTGGTCTGAGGTTGAGAGTTTTGAGGTTGAAAATTTTTCTTTAAAAAATCCACGTTTATTGGTCTGCTGGAGGTTGAAAAATTGTCTGTAAAATATCCACGTTTGTTGGTCTGATGGAGGGTGAAAAATTTGTCTGTAAAATATCCACGTTTGTTGGTCTGATGGAGGTTGAAAAATTGTCTTTAAAAAATCCACGTTTATTGGTCGTCTGGAGGTTGAAAAATTGTCTTTAAAAAATCCACGTTTATTGGTCAGCTGGAGGTTGAACAATTGTCTTTAAAAAATCCACGTTTATTGGTCTGCTGGAGGTTGAAAAATTGTCTTTAAAAATCCACGTTTATTGGTCTGCTGGAGGTGGAAAAATTGTCTTTAAAAAATCCACGTTTATTGGTCTTACGGAAACCGAAAAAAAGTTTCATTAAAAACTCCATGTGGGTGAAAATTGTCTTTAAAATCCACATTTATTGGTCTTATGCAGATTGAACAAGTAAGAAGTCGTTATGTTCGGCCGGGCCGAACTTTTTATACCCTCCACCATAAATTAGGGAATAATTAGGGTCCTTTTACAAATTTACTGCCTCCCACTATTGCTTAAATTACACTGTGAACACAAATGTTGGGGCAGAGATAATTCCTTTGGTCAAAAATGGACCCATGTTGACGAATTTTAGTGAAGAAATTTCGTGACCACTGAAAATATCGGAAAATCGGGAGGTACAGTTATATGGGGGGATATACCAAAACATGGACCTTATATTGACGATTATTTTTGAATAGACAAAATTGTAGCTAAAATTCTCAAAATACCGATCATTACAGCTAGTTCGGTTAAAAATTGCACCTAAAATTCTCAAAATACCGAAAATCGGGAGATACCGTTATATGGGGGCTATACCAAAACATGGACCTATGTTGACGATGTTTCATTGGAGATGTTTTATGACCACTGAGAACTTCAAATGTCAAATTACAGATATTTCGGTTAAAAACTGTAGCTAAAATTCTCAAAATACCGACAATTGGGAGGTACCGTTATATGGGGGCTATACCAAAACATGGACCTATGTTGACGATGTTTGGTGGGGATGTTTCATGACCACTGAGAACCTCAAATGGCAAATTACAGCTAGTTCGGTTAAAAATTGTAACTAAAATGCTCAAAATACCGAAAATCGGGAGGTACCGTTATATGGGGACTATACCAAAACATGGACCTATGTTGACGATGTTTGGTGGAGATGTTTCATGACCACTGAGAACTTCAAATGTCAAATTGTAGATAGTTCGGTTAAAAATTGTGGCTAAAATTCTCAAAGTACCGAAAATCGGGAGGTACCGTTATATGGGGACTATGCCAAAACATGGACCTATGCCCATATCCTTTGGGATATAAGTTTGTTGATCACTAGGAACCCTAAGTGCCAAATTATAGCTAATGCGGTCTGCAAATGTGGCGAAGACCGTCAAAATACCTGAAATCCGGAGTTACCGTTATATGGGGGATATACCAAAGAGTGGACCTATATAGCCCATCTTCGAACTTGACCTGCCTATGGAAAAAAGACCCTCGCGTGCAAAATTTCAGCACTCTATCTCAATTATTGCGGACGCTAGAGTGATTACAACAGACGGACAGCGGACATGGCTAGATAGTCTTAGAATTTTATCCTGATCAAGAAAATATATACTTTATAGGGTCGCAAATGATTAGTTCGATGTGTTACAAACAGAATGACAAACTTAATATACCCTCCATACTATGGTGGAGGGTATAAAAAAGCTTCTTTAAAAAATCCATGTGAGTGAAAATTGTCTTTAAAAATTGGTCTGATGGAGAGTGAAATTTTTTTCTTTGGACAAGCATAATTTTTCTTTGATCTAGAAAAGTGGTATTTTGTCTTTAGAAGACCACATGCATTTTCTTAGTAATAAGTGTTTGTTGCCTTCTTAATAACTTTGCTTTACTTTATTTCCAAGAAAATAAAAACAAATTTATTTTTTTCGAAAAGTAAAAGCAACCAAAATATTTATCATTATTTTGGTAAATTTTGTGCTTTTGTGAAATAACACAGATTTTCTCTGGTTTTCGCAAGGAATTCGGCATTGGTCACAAATATGTGAAACAGTCTCTGGTCTGTTGTGACAAACACCCACATGTAAGACATTAAAACATTAACAATTCTCGACAAGAACTTCAAAATGAACTTGACAATCAGTCATGTGTGGCTTATTAAAACAGTATGGCCTCGGGAAAGAACAGAAACATGCAAGTAGACACACAAACACACGTACATATGTATATATGTATACAAATCCTCCTACATATGCCACAAAGTCTCTTAATTTTTGTCCCTTTTTCCAAGGTATACATACATACATACATATGTATGTTCATCCATATATATTTACTTATTCAGGAAATTTTGTATTGTTGGGTCATTAATGCGGTCTAACCCCTCGGCCTTCCTTTGAATTGCTTGTTTTATCGAAAGCTCTTTTATTTTTTGCCTGGTTTCCTTTTGTTGTTATTGGTGTTGCCATTTTATATGACTTTGTAAACATAAAATTTGTTACGCCCTTCAACAGTTAGTTTTTTGAGTCCATTTTTATGTGAATGTAGTCGCCTATGCTGGGTATGCGACGATTTTAAAATGTGGTCAGTGAAACCGGAAGTGATACATTTACAATGTATATATGTGACCGTTGGAATGAACGAGCGTATGTTGTTAATAGCTTTAGTTAAATGTTGTGATTAAAATTTAAATTGTTACGCAAGTTTTTGGGGTTGCAATTTTTGGGTGCAAACATTAACATTTTTGTCGAGAGGCTTGAACGGAGGTGGAGGAGGACTATTAAAAAGCCACATTATTTCCGAAAAACATGAGGGTTTAAAGTATGGCTAGAGAAAGAAGCCATGCAAAAAGTGGCAATCATCAAGTTTGAATGGTCAAATGAGAAACAATTTTGTATGATGAGGAAGTGAATAAATAATGGGTAGCATAAAATGGGAATGTTGGAGAGAAGAACAAGCACGAAAATATCAGGAGGCTTTGCCTACAAAAATATACGATCATAGTAGATCAATAAATCATATTACCGAATACAAATATACATATTTTCGTATAGAAGACCAATTGGCCTTCAAACATAAGGTATTCTCGCAGAAAAAAAAAATTCCAAGAGGTCCTGCTATAGAATGTCAATAGGTCTTCTAATAGTAGAAAAATAGGTCTTCTGATAGAGGAACAGTAGGTCTTCTCAGATATGGTAAATAGGTATCCTCGTGGAAGAACAATAAATCATCATATAGAAGGCCAAAAGGTCTTTCATTAGAAGACGAATGGGTCTTCTCATAGATGACAACTAGCATTTATCATATAAGTCGAATACGTATTTTTATAGAAAATGCATAGGAAACCAATAAGTGTGGGATGACATTGGTTTTCTGGAATTTCCGAAACCCACTACTATTTTGGTCGCTTATCCAGTCCTGGATATGTGCAGGGTTAGAAGGTCACAACTACTATTTAATTCGTATGGTATGTTTAATTGCGAAAACTAAATTCGAAATTTCAGCCATTTCGATGTGAAATTGGGGCCATAACGTTCAAAATACCTAAAATCGGGTGGCACCGTTCTATAGGGTCTATATGAAGACTTGAAGCTTTACCGACAAAATTCAGGTGGAAAGTTTTACACCCCAACGAAGACTAAATACCAAATCTCAGCTATTTCGGTGGAATATTGAGGCCACAACCTTCAAAATACCAACAATCGGAAGGTACCGTTCTATGGGGGCTATATGAAGGCGCGGACTTATACCGACAAATTTAGTGGTGAAAGTTAAATACCCCCCAACGAAGACTAAATACTAAATTTCAGCCATTACGGTGGGTTATTGTGCTCACAGCCTTCAAAATAGCGAGAATCGGGAAGTACCGTTCTATGGGGATATATGAAGGCGTGAACCTATACCAGCAAATTTCAGGTGAAATATTTTATACCCCAGAAGAGACAAAATTCCAAATTTTAGCCATTTCGTTGGGCTATGGAGGCCAACAACAACAAACATTGTTCCACAACATCCCATACGGGACAAGGGAGACTTCTCTCATATCAATGAGTGCACCCCGATTCATATTTAGCTCAATGATATGGGATCTACTGTTTATCGCCGAGTCCGAACGGCGTGTCCTAAGACACCACTTGTAGAGAAGATTTTCAAGGCTGAAATACTCAGGAAATGTCGCCAACATTACTGAGGGGTATTTTTTTGAGGGGCTATGAAGGCCACAACCTTCAAAATACCGAAAATGAGAAGATACCGTTCTATGGGGCTATATGAAGACGTTGACCTATATCGACAAATTTCAGGTGGACAGTTTCATACCCTCAACGAAGACTAAGTACCAAATTTCAGCCTTCTCGGTGGGATATTGAAGCCTCAACCTTCACAATACCGAAAATTGGTAGGTACCGTTCTATATGGGATATATGAAAACGTGGACCGATATAGCCCATTTGCAATACCAAACATCTTAGGAGTAATAGAAACTTATATACCAAATTACAAAGCTCTATCTTAACAAGTAAAAAAGTATCAGTCGACAGAGATATACTCTCAGGCTATGTGAATTGAAATTTTCATCTACTTACAGGGCGAATGTATTTAGGGTGTTTTCAGAGTTTTGTGGGCCTTTTTGGGCATTTGAACTTGCCGACAAAAATGTGGATTAGGATTAAAGTTCAACATTTTTCCGCAGGAAATACTTGAAGCAATGGACTGACAAAGTCCGTTGTGGAAGTGGATCTTATCGAGCCCACTAGTCATTTCAGTGGGTTATCGTATAACTTTTGGACCAGTATGCCAGGTATCGTAGGCTTGTACACGGAAAAAAATAATATAGCTGTAAACAGGACCACAACGAACAGCATCGGTATACATTTCCAAAGGAACAGACCCTAAACTGCACTTAGACACAAACGTTGACCTTTTGTCTGGGTCCAAAGTTTGGATCAAATTGGTTGGCCCGTTCAGAAGATATCGTGCATACCATTTTAGTGACCTTTATTTAATATTTGTGGGAAGTACTGGACCGATATTCCCTATTTTCGAACTGCAACTAAGTTTGACAGAATATAATGAAAGCCAAATTTTGAACCGAATCGGCAAATTCGTTGTGTAAAGCTTGGTCCGTGCTTTACACATCATAATTTATCTACTCCGTCACTCCCTTCAGGAATTATCGTGCGCACAATTTTTCCGAACATTTTTGAACTTTTGTGGGGGAGGTACCTGTTAGGAGTAGACCGCTATGGCCGCTTTAACTAAATTTGGAAAAAATACTACGAAGGCCAAATTTTGTACAGATTCGTCAGATCCGTTCGAGAGTTATTTTGCGCTCCAACCACTGCACACGGTATCGTAGTTTTTTTTTGCACCTTTGAGGCTATTTTCTCGGGCAGTATGGACTTGACCCTGATAAAACTTGTACCGTCGTATGCGGGGCAGTGAATACAAGTTGTTACAACATAAATCAAAGCGATTCTTAAACTGAACTTTTCCGAAATTTTGTATGGGCGGTACCCGAAGGAGTTCGTCGATTGAGTCCATATTTGAACCTTATCTAAGTGTGGTAGAAATATTACGATGAGCAAAGTATGCAGCAAATCGGTTACTCCCTTTAAAAGTTATCATGTCCACAAATTTTCCGAACATTTTCGAACTTTTGTGGGGGAGGTACCCGAAGGAGTGGACCGACATGGCCCATCTTCGAACTTAAACTAAGTTTGGAAAAAATATTACGAATACCAAATTTTGAACCCGATCGGTATCTTCGTTCGAGAGTTATCGTGCGCACCAGCCAGACAGCCAGACAGACAGACGGACGGACATTGCTTAATCGACTCCAAATTGTCTGAAACAAATTTCGTCCAAACATACTTACTTAGCTGGCCCATTACAGAACATTTGTTCCATAGACCGAACTAAGAAAAAATCTCCATTCCTCTCTGTTTTTCGCTTCGCTTTTTGGAATACCTCGCCTTTTCATTTCTTCATCCACTTGTATGCTCCATCGAAGCTTAGGCCTGCCGATTCTGCGTGCACTGCCATGTGGTATGTATTCATACGCCTTTTTAGCGGGTTCGTAATCGCTCATTCTTATGATATGGCCTAGCCAACGCAATCGTTGCATCTCGATACGTTTAACTATATTCATGTCTTTGTATAGCTGATATAGCTCGTGGTTCATACGACATCGATATTCACCCTCAACGCAAATCGGCCCGTAGATCTTTCGAAGAATTTTCCTCTCAAACACACCAAGCACTGCCTTATCTGCTTGCGCAAGCACGGGTAGTATCAGCGTTTTGTATAGTGTTATTTTTGTTTGACGAGATGTGGCTTTGTTTTTAAAGTGCTTACCTAAACCATAGTAGCATCTGTTGGCCAATACAATTCTTCTTCTTATTTCACAACTGATGTTGATTGTTGTGTTTATGGCAGTGCCGAGGTAGACGAAGTCTTTAACTACCTCAAAATTGTAGGTACCAACTTCCACAGTTGGTCCGAGCTCTATGGACGCTTTGCGCGTCGACATCATCAATTTGGTCTTTTCACCGTTTACCGCCAGACCCACTTTCGCAGATTCTGCTTCGACCTTCCTAAAGGTATCAGTTACTTCCTTTACTGATCGTCCCATGATGTCTACGTCATCAGCATAAGCAAGTAACATGTGGCTATTGGTGTAAATTGTGCCATTTCTTTTGTCATTTGCTTCTCGTATTACCTTTTCCAGCAAAATGTTGAATAGGTCACACGAAAGGCTGTCTCCTTGTCTGAAACCTCTTTTGGTACTAAACTTTTCGGAGAGGTTATTTCCAATTTTAACTTATGACCTAGTGTCAGTAAAATTCATCTTACAAAGCCGGATGAGCTTTGCGGGGATACCAAATTCAGACATTGCATGGAATACCTTTGATCGTAGGGGACTGTCGAAAGCTGCCTTATAATCGACAAAAAGGTGATATGTGTCCATCTGCATCTCTTGGGTCTTCTCAAGAATTTGCCGCAGGGTAAATATCTGGTCTCCAGTCTCCACAGTGAAACATCTGACAATGGTATGAGGCTGATAGACTTTGCAGCTGCAAAAAACATGGCAGATAGCAGTACCAGATTTAATCATCTCGATATTCATAAGGGCACCTGGCTGTCTCCAGATCAGAAAACAAGAAACCAAATTGATCATGTTGTGATAGATGGAAGACATTCATCGAGCGTGTTGGATGTACGATCGTTCCGAGGCGCAAACATTGATTCGGACCACTACCACTTGTTGCACTTGTTGCAGCAAAGGTACGCACCCGCATAAACGTAGCAAACAAAGTACGAACAGACACAACACGAAAGTTAGACATCGGTAAGCTGCAATCACAACAGATAGCCACAGCATATTCCACTCAACTAGCCCAATTGCTTAATCAAAGCACTCCTCATCCCGATAACATATCAGCGCAATGGCAAAACATTGCCCACTCCATGCAAACAGCCGCAAAATCCATACTTGGGTACCAGAGACCTCCACCAAGGAATCCATGGTATGATGAGGAGTGTCGTGCTGCCACCGAAGAGAAAAATGCGGCATATAGGGCTACTTTACAATCCGTAGCAACGCGTAGCGCACGAGAGAGATACAGGGAAAAAAGGAGAGAGGAGAAACGCCTTTTCCGCAGGAAAAAGAGAGAGATGGAAAAGCGGGAGTGTGAAAAAATCGAGATGTACAGGAGCCAGAATGAAGTCCGAAAATTCTACCAAAGAGTCAAGCATCAAACTGATGGCTTTGGTACAGGCACATCCTCCTGTAGAGACCAGCAAGGTAATTTGGTAACTGATACAGATAGTGTACTCAGGATATGGAAAGAACATTTTTCAAATCTGTTGGTATCCAATAGCAGCGAAGACGACGAAGATACCACAGTCCCAATCCAAGAAGATGGTATTGAATGTATACCGCCCAGCCAAGATGAGGTAAAGACAGCAATAAATCGGCTGAAGAATAATAAAGCAGCAGGGGCCGATGGCTTACTAGCCGAGCTGTTCAAAACCGGAGGCGACATGCTGATAAGGTGTATTCATCAGCTAGTTAGCACAATCTGGCAGGAAGAACGACGATTGGAACCTGAGTATCCTGTGCCCCGTCCACAAGAAGGGAGATAAGACTGTATGCTCTAACTATAGGGGCATAAGTCTACTCCCTATTGCCTACAAGATCGTGTCAGGGATATTGTGCAAACGACTAAAGCCTATGGTCAACGAGATAATTGGACCATATCAATGCGGCTTTAGACCTGGCAAGTCCACCATTGACCAGATATTTACCCTGCGGCAAATCCTGGAGAAGACCCAAGAGATGCAGATCGACACTTACCACCTTTTTGTCGATTATAAAGCAGCCTTCGACAGCCCGCTGCGTTCAAAGGTATTCCAAGCCATGTCTGAATTTGGTATCCCCGCAAAGCTCATCCGGCTTTGTAAAATGACTTTAACTGACACGAGGTCCTCAGTTAAAATAGGAAAGAACCTCTCCGAAGAGTTTGGTACCAAAAGAGGTTTCAGACAAGGAGACAGCCTTTCGTGTGACCTCTTCAACATCCTGCTAGAAAAGGTTATACGAGAGGCAAACGTCAAAAGAAGTGGCACAATCTACACCAATAGTCACATGTTACTTGCTTTTGCTGATGATATAGACATCATGGGCCGATCAGTAAAAGAAGTAACTGATACCTTTATAAAGGTCGAAGGAGAATCTGCTAAATTGGGTCTGGCGGTTAACGGTGAGAAGACCAAGTTGATGGTGTCGACGCGCAATGCATCCATTGTGCTCGGACCGACTGTGGATGTTGGTTCCTATAATATTGAGGTAGTAAAAGACTTCGTCTACCTCGGCACCTCCGTAAACACAACAAACGACATCAGTTGTGAAATAAAAAGAAGAATTGTATTGGCCAACAGATGCTACTTTGGTTTAAGTAAGCAGTTTAAAAACAAAGCCACATCTCGTCAAACAAAAATAACGCTCTACAAAACACTGATACTACCCGTGCTGATGTATGGCTCCGAAGCCTTGGTACTTGCGCAAGCAGACATGGCAGTGCTTGGTGTGTTTGAGAGAAAAATTCTTCGAAAGATCTACGGACCAATCTGCGTTGACGGTGAATATCGACGTCGCATGAACCACGAGCTGTATCTGCTATACAACTACATCAATATAGTTAAACGTATCGAGATGCAGCGATTGCGTTGGCTAGGCCATATCATAAGAATGAGCGATGATGAACCCGCTAAAAAGGCGTATGAATACATGCCACATGGCGGTGCACGCAGAATTGGCAGGCCAAGGAATAGATGGCGGAAACAAGTGGATGATGAGATGAAAAGGCGCGGTATTCCAGAGTGCGAAGCAACAAATAGCGAGGAATGGCGATCTCTTCTTAGTTCGGCCTATAGAACAAATGTTCTGTAATGGGCCAGTAAGTATAAGTAAATATCTGGTCAATGGTGGACTTGCCAGGTCTAAGGCCACATTGGTATGGTCCAATTATTTCGTTGACCATTGGCTTTAGTCGTTTGCACAATATCCCTGACACTATCTTATAGGCAATAGGGAGAAGACTTATGCCCCTATAGTTGGAGCATACGGTCTTATCTCCTTTCTTGTGGACGGGACACAGGATGCTCAGGTTCCAATCGTCGGGTACGCGTTCTTCCTGCCAGATGGTGCTAACTAGCTGATGCATACACCTTATCAGCGCGTCGCCTCCGGGTTTAAACAGCTCGACTGGTAAGCCATCGGCTCCTGCTGCTTTATTATTCTTCAGCCGGTCGATTGCTGTTTTACCTCATCTATATACATTCAATACCATCTTCTGGGATTGGATCTGTGGTATCATCGTCTTCGCTACTATTGGATACCAGCAGATTGGAAAAATGCTCCTTCCATATCCTGCGCACGCTATCTGTATCAGTTACCAGATTAACTTGCTGGTCTCTACAGGACGGTGTGCCTGTACCAAAGCCATCTGTTTGATGTTTCACTCTTTGGTAGAAATTTCGGATTTCATTCTGACTCCTGTACATCTCGATTTTTCACACTCCCATTTCTCTCATTTTTCTGCGGAAAAGACGTTTGTCTTCTCTCTTTTCTCCCGATATCTCTCTCGTGAAGTAGCTCTATATGCCGCATTTTTCTCTTCGGTAGCAGCACGACACTCTTGGTCATACATGAATTCCTTTGTGGAGGTCTTTGGAATCCAAGTATGGATTTTGCGGCTGTTTGCATGTAGTGGGCAATATTTTGCCATTGTGTTGTTCTGTTATCGGGACAAGGAGTGCTCGCGTTAAGCAATTGGGCTAGTTGAGTGGAATATGCTGTGGCTATCTTTTGTGTTTGCAGCCTATTGATGTCCAACTTCCGCGTTGTGTCTGTTCGTGCTTTATTTGCAACGTTTAGACGGGTACGTACTTTTGCGGCAACAAGGTAGTCCAACACGTTCGATGAATGTCTTCCATCTATCACAACATGATCAATTTTATTACTTGTTCTTTGATCTGGAGACAGCCAGGTGCCCTTATGAATATCGAGATGATTAAATCTGGTACTGCTAACTACCATGTTTTTGCAGCTGCAAAGTCTATCAGCCTCATACCATTGTCAGATGTTTCACTGTGGAGACTGAATTTCCCGACTGTTGGGCCAAAGATAGTCTCCTTTCCAATTATGGCATTAAACTCGCCTAGAATGATTTTAATGTCATGGGCAGGGCAACGGTCATATGTTTCTTCTAAGCGCTCGTAAAATATATATCTTTGACCTGTTCGTCCTTTTCTTCAGTGGAAGCATGAGCGCAAATACTCGTAAAGCTGATGTTGAAGAATTTAGCAGCAAGTCTTGGAATTGCAGCAAGTCTTTTTGTTTAGTCTTCGACTAACTACGAATCCGCAACCAAACCCATGCTTTACGTCATGGCAGCTATAATACAGGGCGTCACTTTTAGGTGTTGTTGTGACGCCTTTCCCAAACCATCGTATTTCCTGTATGGTAGTAATATCGGCTTGTACTTTTCAAGTACGTCTGCCAATGCGAAGACTGCACCTTCTCTATAAAGAGTGCGATTATTCCAGGTGCAGATTCGCAGATCATGGCCCATAGAACGTTTGCGGGGGTCGTCAACTTTTGAAGATTTGTTTTTCTTTTGTTTTTCTCGACGCCCAAACCCAAGTTTTTAACGTTCTTATGGGTGAACGCGCTGCACATGTTAGCTCATTACCATTAACGGGTGTTAAAGGCAGTTCCCCAGGTGACACCACGTAGAGGTCAGTGTCCACTTGAGATGAAAGAGGGACCACGATAAATCCTGGGCTTTGCCATGTTAAAACCGGTCAGGGACCGTTCCTTGGTATCTTCCCTCCCCTACGTCACCCGACAAATTTAATTATACCCTCCATAATTGCGGCCTGGAGTTTGATTAAAATGTTTAATGGACGGATGGACGCACATCTCAAAATCGCTTTATCTCGTCGAGATATGAATTTTGATATACAACATGTGGGGTCTACGATGATTATTTCGCGGTGTTACATGAATTTTCGGAAGAACAAATTTATAATACCCTAACCACATAGTGGTGTAGGATATAATTAACATTAAAATGATCTCAGCCCTAACAGACAAAATTTCAAATGAATAATATCCTTATTTCCTACTGTAGGGATGTAATGACGTTGTAGACAAAAACCTATGTAAATAGTTTCAGGAATTACCACTAAAGTTGTCACAGGGTGATTCATTCATTAGCGAAGACACCAACTTTCAATTGGCCCAAGCACAAGCCATATTCAACCCTTTAATTTCGGTTAGAGGCGCTTGTGTTGTCAGAATGATATAGATTTGTGTCTAGGCTAAGGTCAATAAATTAGTCTGCCCGTCAACACAAACACCTCCAAGGCATTCTATATATGCCCCTTGGAAGGAGCTTCTTCGTAGATAAAAATCCCTTCCAAACTACCTTCTGTAGAAGGGACATTCTATATGCATAAAAAAGCCCGGATGCTGTCCGGATGCAGACAATCTGAAAATGATCCAGAACTAGTTATATACCCAAAAGCAATTTGAAAGGTTGTCAGGACATTAACCCTTTTTGGATTATTACGTATTTATGGTGCTGGTTTATTTTCTTCTTTGATCTCTAATTGCTTCACTTTTTGTTTTCATTTGATCCTATATAAACCCTTATTTCCAAATTCCTTACCTATTCATATGTTATTCCATTTTAATTTTCAATCCAGCATCAATATATGAAAATCGTTACTGATGTTGCCTTTTTTTTTTGCTCTTCGAAATATAATTTTTTTACGCTTCACAATGTCACCATAAATATCAGCACTTTACAACACCTCAACCTTTTGAAACTTACGAACCATAAAAAAGCTTAATATGAATGAACCCTTTTCCCCCAGAAAAACAAACAAAGTATCCCATCTCGCCAACTTCTAAGTCATAAAAAGAAAAGGGCCAATAAAATTAGAATTCTTATATTGACATTCTTTGGCAACGGCTTGGGCTCTGACTGTGCAGAAAAACAAATTTTTATTACAGCCAACAATTCAATCAACGAAAAATGCAAATTCCCTTCGTCGTTTTTTGGTATTAAAAATTTGCTCTAACTATTATGGCCGGGCGGGTTTTTTTGTTTTTCGTTTCTTTTTAGTGTTGTTAGCTTGGCTTGTTTATGATACACAGGTAACACATATTGTAGGGAGGAGTGGGGCATTGGGGTTGGCAGGAGTGTGTGTGTGTGTAATATGGATGATATTCAACACTTCTTCTGTGTTTGACTGCTTTTTGGCAATATCAAAGTACTCCAGCATATGTTACATGTCGAGGTTCAAACTAGTAAAAGCCCAGAACATATCCTATCCCCCCATTCTAGTCCCCAGCCATCCTGGCAGCCAACAGCATAACAGCCGGCGTCGTCACCGCAAAAATAAGAAAAATAAGACCTAAAAAAGGCAAATAAAACCACACATGTCAATTTAGTATGAAATTTATGGCTGATAGGGGGAATGGCGGTTGGTTGGTTGTTCACCTCTTACGCTGGCTTTCGTCTCAAAAGGCAGGCGGCAGGCACACGTGTGCCATGTGAGCGTAAATATAGCGCCGCTATACCTTCTTTAAAACAGAACGAAATCCCACCTAAAAATATGATACTTTTATATGTTTCCCGAATGTGCCAATATCACGGTTCTTTTTTTCAACAACTACTACTATTTGCTTTGTTTCATACTATTTGCCAATTTCTTGTTGTTTTTGTTGCTTTTTTATGTGGAGAATTTGTTAACCACCATCTCCACCACAACCGCTGTGTGGAATTGCCAAAAAAAACTACAGAAACTGATGAAATTTCGTTGCGGGTGAATTCAATATAGACTGCGGTCGTATTGCACAAAGATGTAAACCTTTAAGACAGCAAAAGGTAATGCCACAAATACCAAAGGTAATTGGAACATGACCCAGCAAACATTTTTAATAAAAGGTGAGAAAATATTCTTAAAAAATCCACGCTTGGGGCTCAAATGGTCCCTGAAAAAATATTCTTAAAAAATCCACGCTTGGGGCTCAAATGGTCCCTGAAAAAATATTCTTAAAAAATCCACGCTTGGGGCTCAAATGGTCCCTGAAAAATATTCTTAAAAAATCCACGCTTGGGGCTCAAATGGTCCCTGAAAAAATATTCTTAAAAAAATCCACGCTTGGGGCTCAAATGGTCCCTGAAAAAATATTCTTAAAAAATCCACGCTTGGGGCTCAAATGGTCCCTGAAAAAATATTCTTAAACAATCAAAAGGTCCCTGAAAAAATATTCTTAAAAAAATCCACGCTTGGGCTCAAATGGTCCCTGAAAAAATATTCTTAAAAAATCCACGCTTGGGGCTCAAATGGTCCCTGAAAAAATATTCTTAAAAAATCCACGCTTGGGGCTCAAATGGTCCCTGAAAAAATATTCTTAAAAAAACCACGCTTGGGGTTCAAATGGTCCCTGAAAAAATATTCTTAAAAAATCCACGCTTGGGGCTCAAATGGTCCCTGAAAAAATATTCTTAAAAAATCCACGCTTGGGGCTCAAATGGCCCCGGAAAAAATATTCTTAAAAAATCCACGTTTGGGGGCTCAAATCGTCCCTGAAAAACTATTCTTAAAAAATCCACGTTTGGGCCTCAAATGGTCCCTGAAAAACTATTCTTAAAAAATCCACGCTTGGGCCTCAAATGGTCCCTGAAAAAACTATTCTTAAAAAATCCACGCTTGGTGCTCAGATGGTCCCTAAAAAAATATTCTTAAAAATCCACTCTTGGGGCTGAAATCGTCCCTGAAAAAATATTCTTAAAAAATCCACGCTTGGGGATCAAATGGTCCCTGAAAAAATATTCTTAAAAAATCCACGCTTGGGGCTCAAATGGTCCCTGAAAAAATATTCTTTAAAAATCCAGGCTTGTGGGTCAAATGGTCCCTGAACAAATTACGCTTGGGACTCAAATCGTCCCTGAAAAATATTCTTAAAAAATCCATGCTTGGGGCTCAAATTGTCCCTGAAAAAATATTTTTAAAAAATCCACTCTTGGGGCTGAAATGGTCCCTGAAAAACTATTTTTAAAAAATCATCGCTAGGGGCACTGGTGACCCTGCAAAAAATATTGTTTAGAAATCCATGCTTGTGGCCTCAGATGGTCCTTAAAAAAATTGTTTAAAAAAATCCACGATTGTGGTTGAGATGGTCTTTGAAAAAAATTGTTTAAAAATCCACGCTTGTGGTTTAGATGGTCCTTGAAAAATATTAGTCCAATCTGAAAAAATGGTCCAATCTGAAAAATGTCCCATGGTTGTTTAAAATGTTTGTTGGGTTTCTTTACCCTTTCCCGCCAGCACACCGTTTCCCACATGACACCCTTAAGGTAAAACAAAAAATATTTGTTCGTTATTTTCTTTTCTCTTGTACATGGACACAGTTTCATTTGTTATTAATTGAAAATATATATCGGTCAGAGGTATAAAGAAATAATTGATACAAATGAAACTGAGAGCAGGAGAAGCTAAAAAACAAACAATGTAATCCCAAAAGGAATGTATCTATGATGTGGAAATTTAATATATCCAAATTAAAAGAAGCGGAAATAGCCACAAGCTTTATTTCCCGAAAATAGGATGCTGTATGGGATGTAGTGGCAGTAATTAATTTAACAAAATTCCCTCTTTAAGCCCCTGAGAAATAATATTTTCAGGGGATACCTTCTATTTTCCAACCAACATGACTTTAATATTTATAACTTTCTTAAAAATTCATAGCTTCATAAACTGTGTCTTCTTGATAAGAGGTAAATTGACACCCGTAAAGGGTTGATTTGTGGCCCCACAATATATTCCCCACAACTCTTCCTTCCACCTTTGGTGACAAATGTTTTAGTTTCAAATATTTATGACATATTTATACAACAAATTACGACTTGGCAATAACTGGGTACATTAACAAATCACAGCAACAACAACAGCAAAACGTATTATAATTAGTTATAAAAACAACAACAATGTCTTAAATGATGACTTTATAAAATGAAATTTTAACATAACTTTTTCAACAAAGTTTCAATTCCAACCACCACCATCTTACCCGTCGTCACAACCTTCTAAGAGGACAACATTTTGGAGCTGTCACAATTGGTGAACAAATTTAATTAAAAGAAATACGGCAACAGCAAAAAACTGCACCATAACAAAGCGCAACAAAAGCAAACGTAAAACTTCTTAAGAAAATAAGTAAATATTGGTTTGACACAAAGCGTAATAGGAAACCGGATGTGAAAACAATGTCGCATAATGGTGAGGTCGACTTCAATGTACTGAATTATTGAAGTAGATTAGATGGGGATTGTGGTGACAGTGGGGAAAAGCGAAACCGAAAAATTAATTTTACAAAAAATGTCCCTCCCCTAATAAATAATATTTTTAAACAGCCTAATCTGGATTTATTCAAGAATATTTTTAAGAAAAATCTCAGCCTCAAGCCTGGATTTCTTAAAAATATTTTTTTACCGACCCTCAGAGCCACAAGCGTAGATTTTTAAACAATATTTTTTCAAAGACCCCCGGGCCACAAGCGTGGATTTTACAACAATATTTTTTCAAAGACCCTCAGAGCCACAAGGGTGGATTTTTAAACAATATTTTTCTAAAGACCCTCAAAGCAACAAGCGTGGATTTTTAAACAATATTTTTCTAAAGACCCTCAAAGCCACAAGCGTGGATTTTTTAAACAATATTTTTCTAAAGACCCTCAAAGCCACAAGCGTGGATTTTTTAAACAATATTTTTCTAAAGACCCTCAAAGCCACAAGCGTGGATTTTTAAACAATATTTTTCTAAAGACCCTCAAAGCCACAAGCGTGGATTTTTAAACAATATTTTTCTAAAGACCCTCAAAGCCACAAGCGTGGATTTTTAAACAATATTTTTCTAAAGACCCTCAAAGCCACAAGCGTGGATTTTTAAACAATATTTTTCTAAAGACCCTCAAAGCCACAAGCGTGGATTTTTTAAACAATATTTTTCTAAAGACCCTCAAAGCCACAAGCGTGGATTTTTTAAACAAAATTTTTCTAAAGACCCTCAAAGCCACAAGCGTGGATTTTTTAAACAATATTTTTCTAAAGACCCTCAAAGCCACAAGCGTGGATTTTTTAAACAATATTTTTCTAAAGACCCTCAAAGCCACAAGCGTGGATTTTTTAAACAATATTTTTCTAAAGACCCTCAAAGCCACAAGCGTGCATTTTTTAAACAATATTTTTCTAAAGACCCTCAAAGCCACAAGCGTGGATTTTTAAACAATATTTTTCTAAAGACCCTCAAAGCCACAAGCGTGGATTTTTAAACAATATTTTTCTAAAGACCCTCAAAGCCACAAGCGTGGATTTTTAAACAATATTTTTCTAAAGACCCTCAAAGCCACAAGCGTGGATTTTTAAACAATATTTTTCTAAAGACCCTCAAAGCCACAAGCGTGGATTTTTAAACAATATTTTTTTAAAGACCCTCAAAGCCACAAGCGTGGATTTTTAAACAATATTTTTCTAAAGACCCTCAAAGCCACAAGCGTGGATTTTTAAACAATATTTTTCTAAAGACCCTCAAAGCCACAAGCGTGGATTTTTTAAACAATATTTTTCTAAAGACCCTCAAAGCCACAAGCGTGGATTTTTTAAACAATATTTTTCTAAAGACCCTCAAAGCCACAAGCGTGGATTTTTTAAACAATATTTTTCTAAAGACCCTCAAAGCCACAAGCGTGGATTTTTTAAACAATATTTTTCTAAAGACCCTCAAAGCCACAAGCGTGGATTTTTAAACAATATTTTTCTAAAGACCCTCAAAGCCACAAGCGTGGATTTTTTAAACAATATTTTTCTAAAGAAAATTTCTCAAAGCCACAAGCGTGGATTTTTTAAACTATATTTTTCTAAAGACCCTCAAAGCCACAAGCGTGGATTTTTTAAACAATATTTTTCTAAAGAAAATTTCTCAAAGCCACAAGCGTGGATTTTTTAAACTATATTTTTCTAAAGACCCTCAAAGCCACAAGCGTGGATTTTTTAAACAATATTTTTCTAAAGACTCTCAAAGCCACAAGCGTGGATTTTTTAAACAATATTTTTCTAAAGACCCTCAAAGCCACAAGCGTGGATTTTTAAACAATATTTTTTTAAAGACCCTCAAAGAAAAGAAAATTTCTCAAAGCCACAAGCGTGGATTTTTTAAACTATATTTTTCTAAAGACCCTCAAAGCCACAGGCGTGGATTTTTTAAACAATATTTTACTAAAGACTCTCAAAGCCACAAGCGTGGATTTTTTTAAAAAATATTTTTCTAAAGACCCTCAAAGCCACAAGCGTGGATTTTTTAAACAATATTTTTCTAAAGACCCTCAAAGCCACAAGCGTGGATTTTTTAAACAATATTTTTCTAAAGACCCTCAAAGCCACAAGCGTGGATTTTTTAAACAATATTTTTCTAAAGACCCTCAAGCCACAAGCGTGGATTTTTTAAACAATATTTTTCTAAAGACCCTCAAAGCCACAAGCGTGGATTTTTTAAACAATATTTTTCTAAAGACCCTCAAAGCCACAAGCGTGGATTTTTTAAACAATATTTTTCTAAAGACCCTCAAAGCCACAAGCGTGGATTTTTTAAACAATATTTTTCTAAAGACCCTCAAAGCCACAAGCGTGGATTTTTTAAACAATATTTTTCTAAAGACCCTCAAAGCCACAAGCGTGGATTTTTTAAACAATATTTTTCTAAAGACCCTCAAAGCCACAAGCGTGGATTTTTTAAACAATATTTTTCTAAAGACCCTCAAAGCCACAAGCGTGGATTTTTTAAACAATATTTTTCTAAAGACCCTCAAAGCCACAAGCGTGGATTTTTTAAACAATATTTTTCTAAAGACCCTCAAAGCCACAAGCGTGGATTTTTTAAACAATATTTTTCTAAAGACCCTCAAAGCCACAAGCGTGGATTTTTTAAACAATATTTTTCTAAAGACCCTCAAAGCCACAAGCGTGGATTTTTTAAACAATATTTTTCTAAAGACCCTCAAAGCCACAAGCGTGGATTTTTTAAACAATATTTTTCTAAAGACCCTCAAAGCCACAAGCGTGGATTTTTTAAACAATATTTTTCTAAAGACCCTCAAAGCCACAAGCGTGGATTTTTTAAACAATATTTTTCTAAAGACCCTCAAAGCCACAAGCGTGGATTTTTTAAACAATATTTTTCTAAAGACCCTCAAAGCCACAAGCGTGGATTTTTTAAACAATATTTTTCTAAAGACCCTCAAAGCCACAAGCGTGGATTTTTTAAACAATATTTTTCTAAAGACCCTCAAAGCCACAAGCGTGGATTTTTTAAACAATATTTTTCTAAAGACCCTCAAAGCCACAAGCGTGGATTTTTTAAACAATATTTTTCTAAAGACCCTCAAAGCCACAAGCGTGGATTTTTTAAACAATATTTTTCTAAAGACCCTCAAAGCCACAAGCGTGGATTTTTTAAACAATATTTTTCTAAAGACCCTCAAAGCCACAAGCGTGGATTTTTTAAACAATATTTTTCTAAAGACCCTCAAAGCCACAAGCGTGGATTTTTTAAACAATATTTTTCTAAAGACCCTCAAAGCCACAAGCGTGGATTTTTTAAACAATATTTTTCTAAAGACCCTCAAAGCCACAAGCGTGGATTTTTTAAACAATATTTTTCTAAAGACCCTCAAAGCCACAAGCGTGGATTTTTTAAACAATATTTTTCTAAAGACCCTCAAAGCCACAAGCGTGGATTTTTTAAACAATATTTTTCTAAAGACCCTCAAAGCCACAAGCGTGGATTTTTTAAACAATATTTTTCTAAAGACCCTCAAAGCCACAAGCGTGGATTTTTTAAACAATATTTTTCTAAAGACCCTCAAAGCCACAAGCGTGGATTTTTTAAACAATATTTTTCTAAAGACCCTCAAAGCCACAAGCGTGGATTTTTTAAACAATATTTTTCTAAAGACCCTCAAAGCCACAAGCGTGGATTTTTTAAACAATATTTTTCTAAAGACCCTCAAAGCCACAAGCGTGGATTTTTTAAACAATATTTTTCTAAAGACCCTCAAAGCCACAAGCGTGGATTTTTTAAACAATATTTTTCTAAAGACCCTCAAAGCCACAAGCGTGGATTTTTTAAACAATATTTTTCTAAAGACCCTCAAAGCCACAAGCGTGGATTTTTTAAACAATATTTTTCTAAAGACCCTCAAAGCCACAAGCGTGGATTTTTTAAACAATATTTTTCTAAAGACCCTCAAAGCCACAAGCGTGGATTTTTTAAACAATATTTTTCTAAAGACCCTCAAAGCCACAAGCGTGGATTTTTTAAACAATATTTTTCTAAAGACCCTCAAAGCCACAAGCGTGGATTTTTTAAACAATATTTTTCTAAAGACCCTCAAAGCCACAAGCGTGGATTTTTTAAACAATATTTTTCTAAAGACCCTCAAAGCCACAAGCGTGGATTTTTTAAACAATATTTTTCTAAAGACCCTCAAAGCCACAAGCGTGGATTTTTTAAACAATATTTTTCTAAAGACCCTCAAAGCCACAAGCGTGGATTTTTTAAACAATATTTTTCTAAAGACCCTCAAAGCCACAAGCGTGGATTTTTTAAACAATATTTTTCTAAAGACCCTCAAAGCCACAAGCGTGGATTTTTTAAACAATATTTTTCTAAAGACCCTCAAAGCCACAAGCGTGGATTTTTTAAACAATATTTTTCTAAAGACCCTCAAAGCCACAAGCGTGGATTTTTAAACAATATTTTCTAAAGACCCTCAAAGCCACAAGCGTGGATTTTTTAAACAATATTTTTCTAAAGACCCTCAAAGCCACAAGCGTGGATTTTTTAAACAATATTTTTCTAAAGACCCTCAAAGCCACAAGCGTGGATTTTTTAAACAATATTTTTCTAAAGACCCTCAAAGCCACAAGCGTGGATTTTTTAAACAATATTTTTCTAAAGACCCTCAAAGCCACAAGCGTGGATTTTTTAAACAATATTTTTCTAAAGACCCTCAAAGCCACAAGCGTGGATTTTTTAAACAATATTTTTCTAAAGACCCTCAAAGCCACAAGCGTGGATTTTTTAAACAATATTTTTCTAAAGACCCTCAAAGCCACAAGCGTGGATTTTTTAAACAATATTTTTCTAAAGACCCTCAAAGCCACAAGCGTGGATTTTTTAAACAATATTTTTCTAAAGACCCTCAAAGCCACAAGCGTGGATTTTTTAAACAATATTTTTCTAAAGACCCTCAAAGCCACAAGCGTGGATTTTTTAAACAATATTTTTCTAAAGACCCTCAAAGCCACAAGCGTGGATTTTTTAAACAATATTTTTCTAAAGACCCTCAAAGCCACAAGCGTGGATTTTTTAAACAATATTTTTCTAAAGACCCTCAAAGCCACAAGCGTGGATTTTTTAAACAATATTTTTCTAAAGACCCTCAAAGCCACAAGCGTGGATTTTTTAAACAATATTTTTCTAAAGACCCTCAAAGACAAGCCTGGATTTTTTAAACAATATTTTTCTAAAGACCCTCAAAGCCACAAGCCTGGATTTTTTAAACAATATTTTTCTAAAGACCCTCAAAGCCACAAGCGTGGATTTTTTAAACAATATTTTTCTAAAGACCCTCAAACCCACAAGCGTGGATTTTTTAAACAATATTTTTCTAAAGACCCTCAAAGCCACAAGCGTGGATTTTTTAAACAATATTTTTCTAAAGACCCTCAAAGCCACAAGCGTGGATTTTTTAAACAATATTTTTCTAAAGACCCTCAAAGCCACAAGCGTGGATTTTTTAAACAATATTTTTCTAAAGACCCTCAAAGCCACAAGCGTGGATTTTTTAAACAATATTTTTCTAAAGACCCTCAAAGCCACAAGCGTGGATTTTTTAAACAATATTTTTCTAAAGACCCTCAAAGCCACAAGCGTGGATTTTTTAAACAATATTTTTCTAAAGACCCTCAAAGCCACAAGCGTGGATTTTTTAAACAATATTTTTCTAAAGACCCTCAAAGCCACAAGCGTGGATTTTTTAAACAATATTTTTCTAAAGACCCTCAAAGCCACAAGCGTGGATTTTTTAAACAATATTTTTCTGAAGACCCTCAAAGCCACAAGCGTGGATTTTTAAAGCAAAATATTTTTCGAAGACCCTCAGAGCCACAAGCGTGGATTTTTAAAGCAAAATATTTTTTCAAAGACGCTCAGAGCCACAACCGTGGATTTTTAAAGCAAAATATTTTTTCAAAGACCCTCAGAGCCACAAGCGTGGATTTTTAAAGCAAAATATTTTTTCAAAGACCCTCAGAGCCACAATCGTGGATTTTTAAAGCAAAATATTTTTTCAAAGACCCTCAGAGCCACAATCGTGGATTTTTAAAGCAAAATATTTTTTCAAAGACCCTCAGAGCCACAAGCGTGGATTTTTTAAACAATATTTTTTTACAAAGACCCTCAAAGCCAAACAATATTTTTTCAAAGACCCTCAGAGCCACAAGCGTGGATTTTTAAAGCAAAATATTTTTTCAAAGACCCTCAAAGCCAAACAATATTTTTTCAAAGACCCTCAGAGCCACAAGCGTGGATTTTTTAAGCAAAATATTTTTCAAAGACCCTCAGAGCCACAAGCGTGGATTTTTTAAGCAAAATATTTTTCAAAGACCCTCAGAGCCACAAGCGTGGATTTTTTAAGCAAAATATTTTTCAAAGACCCTCAGAGCCACAAGCGTGGATTTTTTAAGCAAAATATTTTTCAAAGACCCTCAGAGCCACAAGCGTGGATTTTTTAAGCAAAATATTTTTCAAAGACCCTCAGAGCCACAAGCGTGGATTTTTTAAGCAAAATATTTTTCAAAGACCCTCAGAGCCACAAGCGTGGATTTTTTAAGCAAAATATTTTTCACGCCATGGATTTTTTAAAGAATTTTGAAACAAATATTTTCCATGTCATGGAATTTTTAACGAATTTTTAAAAAAATATTTTCTAAACCATGGATTTCTTAAATATTTTTTTTTAATATTTTTCAAGCATTGGATTATTAAAGATTTTCAAAAAAGTTCATGTGATGGAATCTGTTTAAAAATTAATTGAGAAGCCATTTTTTAAAGAATAAAGAATAATTTTTTAAGGCCCTGCAAAAATATTTGTCAAGTATGGAATTTTTAAATAATTTTTAAAAAAATATTTTCCAAGCCACGGATTTTTTAAATATTTTTTTTAATATTTTGTCAAGCACCAAAAGCGCAGATTTTTTAAAAAATATTAAAAATTTTTTTTAAGAATTTAAAAAAAATTCAAGTGATGGAATTTTTAAAAAATAATTGGGAAGCAATTTTTTAAAGAGTTTTAAAAAAAATGATTTTGTAAGCACTGACTTTTTAAAAAATTGTTTTTTTTTAATCAAATTATTAACCTGTGGATTAAAAAAGTGGAGTTTTCAAGAATATTTCTGTAAGCCCACTTTTTAAATACGTTACATACCCAAAACTACTGAACCGATTTTCCTGAAAATTTCAGAGAATGTACAGGGAGGACCCGTGGTTAAAATAGGCTATACATTGGGTTGAATTTCGGAGGGGTTTGGTAACTCCACTATGTCTGATTTAATAAAACCGCTATTTTAGCAAAAATGAAACGAGTGATTGAATTCATTCTTCCGAACAACCACCCTCTGAACCACCCCGTTCCGAACCACCCTGCTGCGGGCTTGCACTCTCCGAATCACACCGCCCCGAACTTCCACCTTCCGATCCACCCTGCTTCGACCTTCCACCCTCCGATTCACCATGTTTCGAACTTCCACCCTCCGAACCAACCCGCATTGAACTTACACCCTCCGATCCACCCCGCTCGGAATTTCCACCCTCCGAACCACACCCTCTCCGCTCCGAAATTTCTACATATCGAACCACTCTGCAACGAACCACCCTGCTCCGAACTTCCACCCTTCGATTCTCCGACCCTAGGTACTCATTTTGGGACCTTAAGACCCGACCACGCCCAATTTCTATCTCTGAAACTTCTGAGCCGATTTTCCTACAAATTTCAGGAAATGTACCGGTATAATCCTGGTGAAAATAGGCTGTATATATGTCCCCTGGTGCTTGGTGAAAATAAACTATATATTTTGTGGAATTTCGGCGGAGCGTAGTTTGAAAATTAATTCGATAGACAATGGTGGTTGTGTCTCCGACCCGAAGCACTTATTTTCAGATGATGTATAAGAATGGTCCTTGGTGGAAAAATGCTATAAATGTTGTTAAATTTCGGAGGTGCTGGTTATACCCTGCGTCCTATTTTTCAAATGCGTTATATATGTAAAATGTACAAACCATAAGACCAGACCACTTCAACTTTCTTAAATATGTTACAAATCAATGAAAATACCAGATGTTATGCATAGTGAAACTTTGGTCTCATTGGAAAGCAAGTATTTAAATTAGAAGGCAACATATCGATAGCTATACCTTCATCAGGTATATAAGATGTACATTATAAGAAGGTGGAAGGACGACACAGTTGGCCCTTAAGTTGCACTGAACATTCATGTGAATGAAGGACACATATGCAATATTAAATATAAGTTATTACCTGGAACGAATTTACAATGGCACATAAAAATTTAAGAAGCAATTCATTTTTAGATTTCAGACAAACACTTCCAGTTATACTATTCCAGCAGATGAAATAAATGCATTCCTCATGTCATCAGCTTTTTGGCGGTATGTTAAAATTACATATCGAAACAAACAAATCTGAAGATTTTTTATTTATAATCACTTGCAGATCCCGACTAACTACCGATGCAATAAAAATACAATCGCTGACTTAAGGTAACATAAAACTGCTTCAAGGGCCAGAAACGCGGACCGGGTCTGCTAGTTTTCAATAAACATTTGTTCAATCCGCGCATTTGTTAGAAAAATGTGAAAACATGTTTTTCAAAGCCGATCATTTTTAAAGAATTTTAAAAAATGTTTTTCCAGCCGTGTATTTTTAAGGAATTTTGCCATTTTTGCATGTCGTAGATTTTTTAAAGAATGTAAAATTTTTTTCCGTGATCTTTTTAAGAACTTTGAAAAAAAAAATATTTTTTTCAAGCCGTGTATTTTTCATATAATTTTCAAGATTTTTTTTTTTGCCTTGGACTTTTTAATTAATTAAGACAAATAGTTTTTCAAGTCGGTAATTTGTTTAAGTTTTTTCAAAATATATTTTTAATGCCGTGGATTTTTAATAGAATTAAATTTTTTTTTTTCAAGTTGTGAAATTTTTAAAATTTGTATAATTTTTTAACGAATTAAACAAAAATATTTTTCAAACCATACATTGCTTAAAGATTTTTTTATTTCTTTCAGTTTGAAAGAATTTTCCAAAAATATTTGTTTAAGCAGTAATGTTTTTAGAAAAAGTTTGTTTTGAAGGAATATTTTTTCAAGCCGCGGATTTAAAAGAAATTGTTAACTAATATTTTTAAGTCATTTATTTTTTTAAAAGAATTGTAATAAACATTTATTTACGTCGTGGATTTATTTATTAAAAATGTTTAATAAACATCTTTTCAAGCTCTGAATTCTTTAAAGAATCTTAAAAACATACCTTTTTAAATCCAGGGATTTGTTTTAAAATGTTTAAAAATACTTTTGTCCATTCTGTGGATTTTTTAACGGATTGTTAAACAATATTTCTTCAAGCCGTCGTATTATGAAAGTATTTCTTCAAGCTATGACTTTTGTGGATTTATTAAAAATATATTTTCAAGCCGTGGATTTGTAAGAATTAAAAAATTTGCAAAACGTTAATTTTTTAAGAATTTTCCAAAAATATTTTTTTAAACCTTGGATTTTTTGAAGTTTTTTACAATTTTTTTTTTTCAAGTAGTTCTATTCTTAAAATTTTGAAAAATATTATTAAATATATATACAAAATATTTTTTTTAATCCGTGGATTTTTTATTGATTTATTAAAAATATTTTGTTCTAGCCGAATTTTTTGAAAGTTTTTTAAAAATATTTTCTTTTATTTTTTCTTTAAATATTTTTCATTAAACATTTTTCACAAATAGCTTTTTCGAGCTGTGGAATTTTTTAAAAAAATTAAAAAATATTTTTCTAAGCCAAGGATTTTTCAAAGAATTTAAAAAATATGTTTTTTAAGCTGTGGATTTTCTAACAATTTAAATATGTATATTTTTTCAATCCATGGATTTGTCAAACAATTTAAAAAATATTTTTTCAAAGCGTGGATTTTTTATTTTTTCAAGCTATGGATATATATTTTGAAGCCGTGGGTTTTTAGTAATTTAAAAATATTTCCTATATCAGCGCGGGATTTTTTAAGAAATTTAAAAATATAAAATTTTTACTATATATTTTTTAAGCTGCGATTCTAAAGAATTAAAAAAAATATTTATTTTGTAAGCCGTGGATTTTTCTAAGGAATTTTAAATTATTTAATTTTTCAAGGCGTGGATTTTTTTGCAGAATTTAAAAATATTTATTTTTTCAAGCCGTGGATTTTTAAAGAATTTAAAAATACATAATTTTAGTAAACATTAAGCTATTGATTTCTCAAAGAATTTGAAAGTATATTTGGATTTTTTGCAGAAAAAAATATTTATTTTTTTTAAGCCGTGATTTTTTAAAGAATTTAAAAATACATAATTTTTAGTATACATTTTTTCAAGATATGGATTTTTCAAAGATTTTAAAAACATATATCTTTCAAGCCGTGGATTTTTTAATAATTTAAAAATATTTCCTTTATAAGCCGTGGATTTTTTAAGGAAATAAAAAACGTATAATTTTTAGTATATATATTTAAGCAGTGATTTTTAAAGAATTAAGAAAATATTTATCCATGCCGCGAGTGTTTTAAAGAAGTTTCAATAAAAATTTTTAAACTGCGTTAGATTGTAAAAAATATATTTTTCATGCCGTAGATTTTTTGAAGAATTATTAAATAATATGTTTTCAAGCCTTGGGTTTTAAATAATTTTTTAAAAATATCTTTTAAGCTGTGGATTTGTAAAAGAATTTGAAAAATATGTTTAAGTCGTGCATTTTTTTACAGAATTTTGAAAAAAAGATTTTTTATTAGTTTTGATTGATATTGTTTTCTAGCAGTGGATTTTGCATAAATTTTGAAAAAAAAATATTATTTTTCATTAATATTTTTCCAAGCCGTGGATTTTGCATAAATGTTGAAAAACAAAAATATTTTCACAAACCGTGGATTTTTTATTAATTTTGAATACAAATATATTTTTTCAAGCCGTGTTTTTTTATTAATTTTGGTAAAACACTTTTTGAAGCCGTGTTTATACCCTATACCACAATGTGGAAAAGGGTATTATAAGTTTGTTTTGGTAAAAATTCATGTAACACCGCGAAATATTCGTCGGAGACCCCCAATGTGGTACACCAATCTTCATATCTCGACGAGATAAAGCGATTTTGAGATGTGTGTCCGTCCGTCCGTCCGTCTGTCCATTATAAATTGTAAACACGCTCCAGGCCGCAATTATGGACCGATCGTCACGAAATTTTGTATGGAGGTCGGGTTCAGATCAGAATAGATCCCTATTCTTATTGGTGACGATCGTGAAATATTTAGCGGGTGAAATGGACCAAAAACATAATATTTATCCAATTTTCTAGCGGCTCTGTAGGTCTCAATAATAGTCCGATCAACGCGTAATTTTAAATAAGGTAAGAGTATATCACAAAGGAGAAGCTTGCAATTTGAGATGGCGATCGGATAATATTTAGAAGGTTAAATGGACCAAAACTTTTGTGTGAAAATTGTGAAAATTTTTAATATACAGCTTATATCTTAATTCCTCGAAGTGACATTCCGGACAAGTGAGATATACTTGAAAGTGGAACGCTTGACCTTTCAATTGATGTCAATTATGTTGGTTTGCATGATCAGATAACAGAGTTACAGCCTAATATATTCCGTTATTTGTTTGTAGTGTAATAATAAACTCGCTAGAAGTCGCAATTATACATCAATAGTCACGAAATTTTGCACCGGGTAAGAGTATAGGTCGAAAAAGATGCCTACAATTTTGAATGATGATCTGATATTCTTTAGCGGGTGAAATGGACCATTACTTTTGTATGAAAATATAAAAATTGTATTTTTTGTCGATATTTTAATTCCTTGAGGACATATATATTTCGCAAAGTAGCCTACATATGGAAAAAAACTACTGACCTTTCCTCTGATGTAAATTGCAATAAAGTGTTTGCTAGATAACGGGCCTACTGTCTAATATATAATGGGTTCTGGGTATAGAACCACATTTTTATCCCATGCTACATATTGTCTCTCCAAAAGTTTATGTAACACCACGAAATATTCGTCCTAGACCCCTTATTTGGTATGCCAAAATTCACATCTCGACGAGATAGAGCGATTTAGCGATGTGTGCCCGTCCATTAAAAATTGTAAACAAGCTTAAGGCCGCAATTATGAACCGATTGTAACGAATTTTTTAAGGAGGTTGGGTTCGGGCCAGAATGGAAATGATTAGTTTTTGGTGATGATCGTGAAATGTTCCGGGGATGAAATGGACCAAAAACAAAATTTTAACCAATTTTGTAGCGGCTTTGTAGGTGAAAATAATAACCCGCAAAATTTTAAACAAAGTTTGGGTTTATGATAAAGAAGAAGCATACAAACCAACGTGAAGATCAGATAATACTTAGCGGGTTAAATGGACTGAAACTTTTGTGTGAAATTGGTAAAAATTTCAATAAGGTAGTGGTTAAACAACGGAAGTAGTAGTACTACATAAGTTTGTGTTTTTGTGTGAACTAAATTTTCCTTTCCTGCTACAAAAATGTCATTGTCATGCTAGATAACTTTTTGGTTTTGGTCATAAGTATTATACATTACATCTCTGATATTTGATAATTAAATTTTCACAATCATTGAAAAGAAGTTCCGTGGAGAGCGATTGTCCAGGGATAGTGGTATAGGGTATCCCATGGTCGGCTCCGTCCGACTATAGACTTTTCTTACTTGTTTTTTTTTATTAATTTTAAAAAACATTTTTCAAGCCGTGGATTTTGTAAAAATTTTTATAAAACATTTTTAAGCCGTGGATTTTGCATACATTTTGAATAAGATGTTTGTTAAAGCCATGGATTTTTTTATTAATTTTGAAAAAGATGTTTTTTTCATATGTTTAGAATATTGATTTTTTTGAAAAATATTTCTTTAAGAATATTATTTTAGGAATATTTCTTTAAGCTTTAAACGAATTTAAATTCGTGGGTTAAAAAATCGAAAGAATATTTTTCAAGCCGTGGGTTAAAAACAAAAAAATATTTTTTATTCAAAAAAAAAATAAATATTTTTTGTTTTTAAAGAATTGTCATTTTTCCTCCCACTGTTCCTTTCGAATTTCCTTGCCTTTTGCCACCATAAAAATTGTTGGTACCTTCTCCCCCATTCCCCCCTCTAACCCAAATGTATTTAACAAATTAGCCACTGATTTCATAAGCAAAACAGCCGCTACTTATAAGCTGGAAAATATGAATTACATCTAAAAGGGGGGTTGTAAAAATAAGGGTGTCACAAGAAATAATTCTTGGGCGGATGGATGCATGCCGCACTTCATCATTAGCCAACTAAACCACTTTAAAACACAACAAACAGACTTCTCCAATCAAACAGTATGACCTGATATATTCCCCGCAAGAAAAAAAGAAATAACTTCAGGGATGGCGTAGTCAAAAAAGCCACCCCTATTAACCGGATTACTCATAAATCCCATTTATTTAAATCATTAAAGAATTTCATAAATTCATTTTCTTGATGTTGCTGTTGTTCCTCTGGGTGAGCAAACTTTTTCTGGATTATTATTAAAAGACGAATATTAGTGACATGTTGTTTTGACTGCAATTTAATATGCCGGGATGTGTGCGAAAGGTGTCAGGATAATACAAGATGTTGATAATTACTGAATTCAAATTTCAAATACGAAAAGACGAGTCGAAAGCGATAGTATGCCATTCACCTGTCAACTTACCTTTTGCAAAAGTGTTTATATGAATATGGTGAAATTACAGATTCCCTGAAAACGCCAAAAAGTGAAATTTCATTCTGATAATGTACCTGCACACAAAAACTGGCATCAAACACCTGAAAAAACGTTGTTACTAACCTACAGACCCTGATAATATTTTTTGCAATTGGAAAAAAATACTGCTAATTGTTGTAGAGAAAGATCGCCCTTGAGGGAAACCTTGAAAACAACTTCGTCTATTATCACGTCTATTATTACGTATTTTTGGATCAATGACCCAGAAAATTATGTTTTCCATCATTTGTAACCGATAGATTACTTCAAACCCATTACACTTCGGGCATATTTTCACGATGTCACTAAGTTATCACTAAGGAAAACCAAACATCACTAGACACGGGTTGTGCATTAGAGAAAATTGGTAACCATTTAAAAGAATTGAAATATCATCGATTTTAAAACGAAAAATTGAAGCTGGTAGTTATGTTGAAAGCAAACACAAGAGAGATACCAGACCCAGATAAGGTTGGCTACCACAAGATATCGATAAATAGAAGATATTTATTTTTGGCAAAATAAATGTGATAACAATTTTTATACCAAAAAAATATAAAAACACAAATTTTCAAGTGGAAATATATCAGTAAGGCAGTAGAATTCAAAATGGGAACAATATCAGGTTTGAATCCGAAAACAATGTGGAATATTGCAGAACTTTTTTACTAAATTTTATAAAATTTTTCTTTTCTCCCCCCCCCTCTTAGCAATTGTCTGCCTTTGTTTGGCTTTAAATTTAGCCACTGCCGCTAAATTGGATCAACAATTGTACTCGCGCTATTTGTGTCGTTCAAGGCCAAATGGTTATCGCACCATCGTTCCTGGCAGCTGTTCGGAATATTATGAGTGTGCCAATGGTGAAGCTTTAGTTAGGACATGTCCACGATTCTTTGATTCCAAGAAATTGGAATGTACAGACATGGCCACCGGTTGCCAGGCGATTCAGTCAACAATGCGTAACTGTGAGGGGCCTTGTTGTGGCATTGTCAATGGCTATACATTGGACCGCGTTAAATCTGAAGTATATTACAGATGCTATAACAATGATATTTATAAGCAACTATCGTGTCCCGAGGGCAAGGTATTCAATTTGTTGAAAAAAGCCTGTTCGGATCCGGTACGCAATAAATATTTTGTTGCTAAAAATGTTGGCAAAAAGCAAAAATCGAAACAAAATTCCAAACAGAAGGTAAAACCGGTTGTTGTTGCTGATGCCGCACCAGCACCGTGTAGCAAGGAAACAACAACAGCGCCACCACCACCTTCTTCAAAACCATGCCAAACACCTGAAGTTACGACTCCAGCAACTACAACAACATGCAAGCCAATAACTCCAGAAGTCACAACACCGAAACCAACAACTCCTGAAACAACAACAACATGCAAGACAACAACTCCAAAAGTCACTACACCAACAACTCCTGAAACAACAACAACATGCAAGACAACAACTCCAGTAGTCACCACACCAACAACTCCGGAAACTACAACTCCAGAAGTCACTACACCAACAACTCCTGAAACTACAACAACATGCAAGACAACAACTCCAGTAGTCACCACACCAACAACTCCTGAAACTACAACAACATGCAAGCCAACAACTCCAGTAGTCACCACACCAACAACTCCTGAAACTACAACAACATGCAAGCCAACAACTCCAGTAGTCACCACACCAACAACTCCTGAAACTACAACAACATGCAAGACAACAACTCCAGTAGTCACCACACCAACAACTCCTGAAACTACAACAACATGCAAGCCAACAACTCCAGTAGTCACCACACCAACAACTCCTGAAACTACAACACCATGCAAGCCAACAACTCCAGTAGTCACCACACCAACAACTCCTGAAACTACAACAACATGCAAGACAACAACTCCAGTAGTCACCACACCAACAACTCCTGAAACTACAACAACATGCAAGCCAACAACTCCAGTAGTCACCACACCAACAACTCCTGAAACTACAACAACATGCAAGCCAACAACTCCAGTAGTCACCACACCAACAACTCCTGAAACTACAACAACATGCAAGACAACAACTCCAGTAGTCACCACACCAACAACTCCTGAAACTACAACAACATGCAAGCCAACAACTCCAGTAGTCACCACAAAAACAACTCCGGAATCTACAACTCCAGAAGTCACCACACCAACAACTCCCGAAACTACAACAACATGCAAGCCAACAACTCCAGTAGTCACCACACCAACAACTCCTGAAACTACAACTCCAGAAGTCACTACACCAACAACTCCTAAAACTACAACAACATGCAAGCCAACAACTCCGGAAACTACAACTCTAGAAGTCACCACACCAACAACTCCTGAAACTACAACAACATGCAAGCCAGCAACTCCAGTAGTCACCACACCAACAACTCCTGAAACTACAACTCCAGAAGTCACTACACCAACAACTCCTGAAACTACAACAACATGCAAGCCAACAACTCCAATAGTCACCACACCAACAACTCCGGAAACTACAACTCCAGAAGTCACCACACCAACAACTCCTGAAACTACAACAACATGCAAGCCAACAACTCCAGTAGTCACCACACCAACAACTCCGGAAACTACAACTCTAGAAGTCACCACACCAACAACTCCTGAAACTACAACAACATGCAAGCCAACAACTCCAGTAGTCACCACACCAACAACTCCTGAAACTACAACTCCAGAAGTCACCACACCAACAACTCCTGAAACTACAACAACATGCAAGCCAACAACTCCCGTAGTCACCACACCAACAACTCCGGAAACGACAACTCTAGAAGTCACCACACCAACAACTCCTGAAACTACAACAACATGCAAGCCAACAACTACAGTAGTCACCACACCAACAACTCCTGAAACTACAACTCCAGAAGTCACAACACCAACAACTCCTGAAACTACAACAACATGCAAGCCAACAACTACAGTAGTCACCACACCAACAACTCCGGAAACTACAACACCAGAAGTCACCACACCAACAACTCCTGAAACTACAACAACATGCAAGACAACAACTCCAGCAGTCACCACAACAACAACTCCGGAAACTACAACTCCAGAAGTCACCACACCAACAACTCCTGAAACTACAACAACATGCAAGACAACAACTCCGGTAGTCACCACACCAACAACTCCGGAAACTACAACTCCAGAAGTCACCACACCAACAACTCCTGAAACTACAACAACATGCAAGCCAACAACTCCAGAAGTCACCACACCAACAACTCCGGAAACTACAACTCCAGAAGTCACCACACCAACAACTCCTGAAACTACAACAACATGCAAGACAACAACTCCAGTAGTCACCACACCAACAACTCCGGAAACTACAACTCCAGAAGTCACCACACCAACAACTCCTGAAACTACAACAACATGCAAGACAACAACTCCAGTGGTCAGCACACCAACAACTCCTGAAACTACAACAACATGCAAGACAACAACTCCAGTAGTCACCACACCAACAACTCCGGAAACTACAACTCCAGAAGTCACCACACCAACAACTCCTGAAACTACAACAACATGCAAGACAACAACTCCAGTAGTCACCACACCAACAACTCCGGAAACTACAACTCCAGAAGTCACCACACCAACAACTCCTGAAACTACAACAACATGCAAGACAACAACTCCAGTGGTCAGCACACCAACAACTCCGGAAACTACAACTCCAGATGTCACCACACCAACAACTCCTGAAACTACAACAACATGCAAGACAACAACTCCAGTAGTCACCACACCAACAACTCCGGAAACTACAACTCCAGAAGTCACCACACCAACAACTCCTGAAACTACAACAACATGCAAGACAACAACTCCAGTAGTCACCACACCAACAACTCCGGAAACTACAACTCCAGAAGTCACCACACCAACAACTCCTGAAACTACAACAACATGCAAGACAACAACTCCAGTGGTCAGCACACCAACAACTCCTGAAACCACAACTCCAGAAGTCACTACACCAACAACTCCTGAAACTACAACCACATGCAAGCCAACAACTCCAGTAGTCACCACACCAACAACTCCTGAAACTACAACTCCAGAAGTCACTACACCAACAACTCCTGAAACTACAACAACATGCAAGCCAACAACTCCAGTAGTCACCACACCAACAACTCCGGAAACTACAACTCCAGAAGTCACTACACCAACAACTCCTGAAACTACAACAACATGCAAGCCAACAACTCCAGTAGTCACCACACCAACAACTCCGGAAACTACAACTCCAGTAGTCACCACACCAACAACTCCTGAAACTACAACAACATGCAAGTCAACAACTCCAGTAGTCACCACACCAACAACTCCTGAAACTACAACAACCTGCAGGACAACAACTATAGCCGTCACGAAACCAACAACACCTTGTACTGAGACAACTGTACCACCAAGTGAAGCTCCATGTACCGATGAAGTTCCCATGTCCAATGTTGCCGGATCCTATCAGGCTGCTGCTGCACCACCAGCCATCTTAAAACCACCACAAACGCTCCAGTCAAACATGGATATGTATATGCGTTTTGTTTGCCGTGACAAACCCGACAACTTTATGGTAGCCTCATTGAAGAGCTGTAACCAATATTATATGTGCAAGCAGGGTATGGCCGTACCTGTTAGCTGTGGTAAATTGTATTTCAATGCCTTGAAAGGTATCTGCGATTTGCCGGAAAACAGTGGTTGTCAACAGCCCAAAATCAATAGGAAGCCGAAAAAGAATAAGAACAAGAAACAATAAAATTCGGACAAGCGATTTCGACCGATGCAATGACGTAATCTAAAATATTAATCTCTGTAAAATTATTATTATGAAAATAATAAATTAATTAAAATTGTAGAAAGATGTTATTTATAAATCGATTTTTTGTCTTTTTTTGTTTTGTTTGGACTTGCGATTTTTCTGCTTTATACATATTTTAAATTTTATACTTTATCTTCTTTACTCACACTGTGTGTATTTTTTTGAGTCATGGAAAATTAACCATATTCTGACACCACAGCATGATAGAAGACCAAAAATAAGAAGACACGTGCCCCGGCGTTTTTCCCTATCACTTCGAGTTTCGCGGTTATGGGCTTTCAAAGACCTGAGGCCTTGATGTCAATAGGACTCATTTTACCAGGATCACGTCTTCTAAACCACTAAGAATTTTTGTTTACACGTCGAAGCAAAGTTGTAGCTCTAGTCTTAAAGAATAATAATTGTGAACACATGAAATCAATTTAACCTCATCTTCTAGGTCAAAATCGTCAAGGTCAAATTTCCGTCATAATTTTTTCTCGGATTTTTGTCTTCAGATATCAAACCGATCAAAATTGAAGCAAACAACCAACAACAAAAATGTACCTTATATAACAATAAACAACTTTCTAGAATATGTAAACTCTGTAGAAACGGTTCTTAATGTCCAAAATAGCAAAACAAATGCTATTTTTATACTCTTTTCTCCGATTCCGGGTCATAGCTACCAAAACGTTCAAAATTCAAGAACACAATCAACTACAATAATGTAACAAAGATATCAGTAAACAACTTTTTGGAACATGCGAACTGTCTATGAACGGTCCTTAAAGGTGAAAATAGCAAAAAACTTTTGAAAATATTACATTTTTATACTTTTTTCTCCGACTGTGGTCCACAGATACCGAACCGCTCACAAATTACGTATACTTCCAACTACTAAAATCTACCTAAGATTTCAATAAACAACTTTCTAGAACATAAACATTCTTGGAATGATTCTTAACACTCAAAATTTGATTATTTTTGACCATTCTTTCTTGTTCAGGTCCGTAAATAACAAACCTTTAAAATTTCCTTACGTTTTGAACAGTTTGTTATTTCCAGACCTGAGCTGGGGGAAACGTTAAGAATAATTTAATTATTTGACGAATTTCAACTTAAAGAATAATTAAAAAATAATAAGAAAAGTACAAAAAGGTACTAAATTTAGTACCAAAAATATGGTACCATTTGTATTTGGCGAAACGGTAGAGGTAGAATTCTGAAATTCGGAATGAGGGCCACTGATGAAGAGTTAGAAAGATGTAGCAAAGGGTTTTTGGAAATTCGACCTATACGTGCACGAAGAGTACTAAAAGTTACTAAATTTAGTACCAATTGTATATTTTGAAAGGATATAGCTAGAATCTTGAAATTTGGTAAGAAAATGAAGGATGGGAAGTGATAGTGATATAAGAAATGGTTTTGGAAATTGGAAATTATGTGTACGAAAAGTACCAAATGGTACTAAATTTGGTACACTTTTGATTCGGATGAACGGATAGAGTTATAAATCTGAAATTTGAACTTAAGATTACTGTTGGAGTGTAAGATTGAGATATGGAAGCAGTTTTGAAAATTCGCACATACGTGTACGTGTACGTACATATGTGTACGAAAAGTACTAAGTAGTACTAAATTTGGTACAACGTGGATTTGTGTGAACGAATAGAGCTGAAAACCGTCAATTTGGAATTAGGATTCCTGTTAGAGTGTAGAATTGGAATATGGATGCAGTTTTGGATGCAATTCGTACTTACGTTTACGAAAGTATTAAATTGTACTAAATTTGGTATTGTGTCAACTGATAGAGCTAAAAGTTTGACATTTGATATGAAAATCATTGTTGAGAAGTAGAGATGATACAAGGAGGTGGTTTTGGAAATTTGAACTCAAGTGTACGTAAAGTACTAAATGGTACTAAATTTGGTACAATTAGGATTTGGGTTGGTAGAGTTGGAATCCTGAAATTTGGAGTTAATATTACTGTTGCAGTGTCTGTTCGAGATATGGGGGCAGTTTTGGGAATTTGTACATATGGGTACGAAAAGTACTAAATGCTACTTAATGTGGTACAATATGGATTTGGGTGAACGAATAGAGCTAGAATCCTGAAATTCTGAATTAAGATTAATGTCGGAGTGTAGGATTGAAGTAGTTTTGGAAATTTGTACTTATGGGTACGAAAAGTACTAAATGGTACTGAATTTAACACAATTTAGATTTGAGTGAACGAACAGAGCAGGAATCCTGAGATTTGGAATTAATATTACTGCTGGGGTGTAGGAATGAAGAAGTTTTAGAAATTCGTACTTACGGGTACGAAGAGTACTAAATGGTACCAAATTTGGTACAATTTGGATTTAGGTGCTGGAATCCTGAAATTTGGAATTAAGATTACTGTTGGAGTGTAGGATTGAGATATGGAGGCAGTTTTGGAAATTAATTCATATGGGTACGAAAAGTACTAAATGGCACCAATTTGGATTTGTGTGAACGAACAGAGCTGGAATCCTAAGATTTGGAATTACTGTGGATTGTGGTAGTTTTGGTACGGAAATTATTAAAACTATATATGTATATAAAAGAGCTTAGTGATAAGTGAGTGAGATGTATATCATCGCCCAGACGAAACCGCTGAAGCTAGAAAGCTGAAATTTTGACTGTGGGTTGCTGTCTGTTTAAGGGTGAGATAAGGCTGGGTTTTTGGTAAAGGTAAAAGGTACTAAATATGGTACCCTTTGGAATGAGGGTAACTGATGGAGAGTTAGAAAGATATACAAAAGGGTTTTTGGAAATTCGAACTGTACTAAATTTCGTACCAATTGTATATTTTGAACGGATTTAGCTAGAAAATTAGAATTTGGTATGGAAATGAAGGTTGGGAAGTTGTGTTTATAATACCAAATGGTTGTGAAATTAGTACTCATGTGTACGAAAAGTACTAAATAGTACTAAATTTAGTACAATTTGGATTTGGGTGAAAGGATGGAGCTGGAAACTTTACATTTGGAATTAAGATAACTGTTGAAGTGTACGATTGATATATGGGGTAGTTTTAGTACTTATGTTTACGAAAAGTACTAAATGGTACTAAATTTGGTACATTTTAGATTTGGGTGAACGGATAGAGTTGGAATAATGAAATTCGGAATTACTGTTGTTGAAATTCGTGCTTTCATAAGAAAAGTATTAACGGTATTATGAATACAGATGGAATTCGGAAATTTGGTATTAAAGCCGCTGTTGGTTGTGGATATACGTACAATAAGTGTACGAAAATTACTAAATGGCACAGGATTTGGTTCAAGTTGTTATTGTGTAAAGGGGTAGAGCTGAAATTGTGAAATTCGGTATTAGTATAGCAGTTGGCGTTTAGAGTGGAGATCAATGAACGGAAACAAACAAAACGATTCCCGTACCAATCACACAAAGCCACAAACTTTTCAGCTTCTCTGAATCTTTTCATTCTCACAACCAAAACAAAAACACAAACTTTTCAATGTAAAAATATAGAAACTGTACGATTGCTGAAATGTAACTTCGGCTATGCTTTGCCGAGTTGTTTCATTCACCACCGATACAATAAGTATTTTTGGGAAACGTTTGCCGTGTGTATTGTCAATGACACACTCAGACACACACACACATGTGATTGCTGAACAACCCTATAAGTTAGCATCAGCATACCACAGTGAATTTTATCAACCACCAAACGTTTTTGATTTATTCACATGTGTTTAGTACTATTCCGTTTTCTATCTGCTCTTGTGGAGTTGAGTACTTTTCGCTTTTCGTTTTGTTCGCCCTCACGAATGTAAACAAAACGAAACTAAACAGCGAGCTCGGCCAACGTGGGTTATGTTTCGTTTTGTATTGTGCCTATGGAAAATACGAAACGAAACGATTGGAAATGTTATTTAAAGAATTTTTACGTACGCTGGTGGAGATAGAGAGGAAGTTTTGAAAATTCGAACTTATGTATATGAAAAATACTAAATCGCGGTTGGGATATAGTTTTTTTTTTGGATATAAGAAAGTAATTTTTGACACTAATACATATTATAAGTACTAAATATGGTACCAGTTTGGTGTTGCATGAAGGGATATAGGTGGAATTTCGAACTGTTGTATGAGGGTTTGTGTTGGTGTTTAGATAAGGATTTTTTGAAATGCATACAAATTCTGAAATTAGACCGAGGGCTGTCTGATTTATTGAGAAATGTACTAAATGATATTAAATTTGTCATTGGATGTATCAATGAAGCTGGAATTATTTAATTAGTGTGTGAAAAGAACAAATTCGCAATAAATTTGGTATTGCACTAAGGATAATAAGTGGAATTCCGATTTATTCTTTATTTGTCAGATTCATTGTTAGAGGCGGTCGTACAATAAGTGTACTAGAAGTATTAAATAATATTAAATATAGAAGCACTGGTATTGTGTGAATCGATAAATACAATTTGTTATGAGAATAACTGTTGAGATTGGATCAGAACGTTTATTAAAATCCGCCTTTAAATGTATGAAGGTTTCTACATGTAATACCATTGGCATTGGGTAAACAAGTAGAGCTAAAACTGAAAATTTTGAGCTAAGGTCCTGGATTTTAAAAATTGTTTTGAATAGTGTACTATTGTTTTCATGTTAACACGAATTCGGTTTCTAAATAATGTACTGAAATCAAAAAATCAAAGGTGCAGTTTGCGCACTGGTGGATATACTTGGCAAGTACAAAGCTGATATTATCGCCTTACAGGAAGTGCGATGGAACCGGGCAGACGTAAAAATAACAAACGATTACGCACTGTATTATAGCTGCCATGAAACGAAACATGAGCTAGGTGTTGGATTTATGGTAAATAGGAGGCTTAGAAATCTTGTCTCCACCTTTACTCCTGTTGATGCGAGAATTGCCACAATCCGAATAAAAGCAAAGTTTTTTCACATCGGTCTCATTTGCGCCCATGCCCCGACCGAAGAGAAAGATGAACAGACCAAGGATATATTCTACGAGCGCCTAGAGAGAACATATGACCGCTGCCCTGGCCATGACATTAAGATTGTTCTAGGAGATTTTAATGCTAAAATTGGGAGAGAAAATATCTTTGTTCCAACGATCGGAAAGTTCAGCCTGCATGAGGTAACATCCGACAACGGAATGAGGCTGATCGATTTTGCAGCGGCAAAAAACATGATAGTGAGCAGTACCAGATTCCAACACCTCGACATACACAAGACCACGTGGATATCCCCAGATGGGAAAACAAGAAGCCAGATTGATCATGTTGTGATAGACGGAAGACACTCGTCCAGTCTGTTAGATGTCCGATCGATTCGAGTAGCGAACATCGATTCCGACCATTTCCTTGTAGCAGCAAAGGTACGCACTCCCCTTAATGTTGCGGCAAAAGTGCGATCTGACACAGGACGGAAGCTGGATATCGAGAAGCTGCAAACACAACAGATAGCACAAGCCTATTCCGCACAACTGACTCACATGCTGGAAGACGGAACTGCTTGTCCGGATAATGTGGAAGCGCAGTGGCAAAGAATAGCCCATTCACTTCAAACTGCCGCAAAATCTGTGCTTGGGTATCAAAAACCACCAGCTAAAAATCTATGGTACGATCAAGAGTGCCGTAAGGCCACTGAAGAAAAGAACGCGGCATACAGAGCAACCCTGCATTCAGTAGCAACACGAAGCGCGAAAGAAAATTTTCGGGAGAAGAGGAGAGAGGAGAAGCGTATTTTCAGAAGAAAAAAGAAAGAGCAAGAGCAACGTGAGCGTGAGAAACTGGAGATGTTCAGGAGTCAGAATGAAGTCCGCAAATTTTACCAGAGTGTAAAACACCAGATTTGGCGCAGGCACATTCTCCTGCAAAGATCATGAAGGGAATCTGGTAACTGATACAGATAGCGTACTGATGATCTGGAAGGAGCATTTCATGAAGCTCTTAGTATCGAATATGGGCGGCAGAACCAATCGCAAACGACGACGTTAAATGTCTTCCACCTAGCCAATGCGAGGTCATGACAGCAATTAATCGGCTGAAAAACAATAAAGCAGCAGGAGCTGATGGGCTGCCCGCCGAACTGTTCAAGACCGGTGGCGAAATGCTGATAAGGAGTATGCATCAGTTAATTACCGAAATTTGACAGGAAGAGAGCATACCCAACGATTGGAACCTCAGCCTCCTATGTCTCGTACACAAGAAAGGAGACAAGGCGGTGTGTACAAACTACAGAGTCATAAGTCTGCTCCCAATCGCATACAAAGTGTACTGTGTGAACGTTTAAAACCCATGGTCAATAACATAATCGGGTCATACCAATGCGGTTTTAGACCTGGTAAATCGACAATTGACCAAATCTTCACACTACACTTCGACTATAAGGCCGCCTTCGACAGCCTAATTCGATCAAAGGTGTTTCAAGCCATGTCTGAGTTTGGTATCCCTGCAAAACTTATAAGATTATGCAGGATGACATTGGCTAATACAAGATCAGCTGTTAAAGTAGGAAAGAACCTCTCGGAACCTTTTGAAACAAAACGAGGTTTCAGGCAAGGTGACAGCCTATCGTGTGATCTATCTATCATTCTATTAGAAAAGGTCATACGAGAAGGGAATGTACATACCGATAGAGATAAAAATAGCACTATATACAATAAGGATATAATGTCACTGACCTACGCAGTAGAGTTGTATAGTTCATGAACGAACTAGTTCAATTGAACGATTCATTGAAAAGAGCGTATGAACTAGATCAGTGGATCTAGTTCATTATAGTTCAATAGTTCACTGAAGTACAATCAGTCGGTGACCGTACGATCAACGAACGATTCACAATCTAGTTCAACAAGTCGTTCACAAATACATAAAGTGACGGCGTCGTCTATCTTAAGGGATGCATTCGTAATGTGATCAGTTTGTTTATGTTTTGAATCAAAGTACATGGAATAGCTGTCCGAAAATGAAGATTCTACAAAAACAGAGACATAACATATTACAATATGTCGAATCGATTACCTAAAGAATCTGCCTTTTTGGATAGAAAAAAGGGAAAACATAAAAAGAAACACACACGCACAAAGCTTCTACGCAATGACAATTTCTACACACACACAAACAAAATAAGATTTTTTGCCAGCCACCTAAATGAATGATGTTTTTTTTCTAAAATTAATTAATCTTTCTTAAAGAATGCAATAAAACTATGTAAATGTAATATTTTTGTTATAGAGTAGTTAAATTATATTAGTCTTTTGTTTGTTTGTATTTGGTGTATGTATGCGTTTTCATCAAACGACCCATTAAGAGCCGGTGACCGATTTTTATTCGAATGATTGAACTGGACAGTGAACTATGAACTAGATTACTGACCTAGTTCATTTTAAAGAGCTGAGCTATTGAACTAGATATTTCAAATGAACTAGATTGTACAACTCTACTACGCGGACGATATTGATATAATAGGTCGATCAACTCGATCCGTAACAGCCACCTTTGCGAAAATTGAAAAAGAGTCTGCCAAAGTGGGTCTGGCAGTCAACGGCGATAAGACAAAGTTCATGGTATCAACACGCAAGACGTCCAGTAGATTCGGGCCAACTGTTGATGTTCAGAACTACAATTTTGAGGTAGTAAATGACTTTATTTACCTCGGCACCGCCATAAATAAAACGAACAACATCAGTTTTGAAATCAAAAGAATAATAATATTGGCCAACAGATGCGACTTTGGACTAAGTAAACAGTTTAAAAGTAAAACCACCTCTCGTCAAACAAAACTTACAAACAATCCCACGGCAGCGGGTTCTTTCGTACCGGATTGACCCGAAACCATTGTGTTTCGGCCAGCGGCTGCCAACCCAGCAAAAAACCTATGCTTATGTGTAGGTTTCTAGCTGCTACAACAACAACAACAAAACTTACACTCTACCAAACACTGATACTACCCGTACTTATGTATGGATCTGAAGCATGGGTACTTGCGAAAGCAGAACTTGGTGTGTTTGAGAGAAAAAATTCTTCGAAAGATTTATGGACCAATATGCGTTGACGGTTAATACTGACGTCGTACGAACCACGAGCTACACCAGCCGACCGACATCGATATAGTAAAACGTATCGAACTACAACGATTGCGTTGGCTTGGTCATGTCAGCAGGATGAATAAAGATGCCCACGCCAAAAAGGCATTTGAATACGAGCCAGTCGACGGTATATGCCCCAAGGGAAGGCCAAAACTCCGATGGAAAGACCAAGTTGAAGAAGATATCATAAAACATGGCATCCAAAATTGGAGAAGTAAAGTAAAAGATCGGTGCGTTTGGAAATCTATTCTTAGTTCGGCTTATGGAACAAGACGTTCTGTTTAATATAAAAGCCATCTAAGTAAGTATATACAGATATTTGTCCCATCTGGGATGTTTGTGGAACAATTGTTATTATTATTATTTTATATTTTATTTTTGTATATTTTATATATTATATATTATATCTTATGGGTAGGGCTACTTTGTTGTCAAGAAACATTTTCAGTTTCCTTGTTTTTGGTCCTAACAAACAAACAAAATCAAACCACAATCGAAACCATGTTTCGGTGGATTGGGGGGCAAGTTCATTTCGAATTTTCTTCATTTCATTCGACATAAATCATTTAACTGATTTATATGCCTTCTGATAGTTGCCAATGCCATTTCTCTGTTCATTTATTTGACTTTTGGTTTCTCTGTTTGGCATAAAACAAAGGAGCCGCAATGGCAAATCCCCCCACGCCATGGAATCAGGGAAAATAAATTGAAATAATCAGCAGGAACATGAACATGTGGAGGGAAACTATAAAGTGTTTCTTTGTATGTAGATATGTGTGTAGTTGTATATCTCGTTAACCATTATTGAGTGGTATATAGAGTGTGAGAAGACAAACTGTGTGTGTGTGATTATGTATTTAAGAAACTTTAAATGAACTTAAAAAGTTAACCACTAAACTATAACATTTAGATACAATTAAAAGTTATTAATGCCATTAGGGGGTTATGGAGAGGGAAACAGAGACAGAGAGGGATTATTTACCAAAGAATTTATATTACAAATCTATTTCAATGGATTAGAGGTTGATATTATTATCATAAAGCTACAAGAACAACGATTATACAGGATAGGACAATTTGAAAATTTGTAAGGGTGAACCAGCCGAGTTCAATTCTGCCGATGCTTATCGCAGAGTTAAGAAAGATCAACACTTAAATTTAAACATTTCCAGTGCTGGCATCTTGTGGAGTAACGCAGAAGGGAGAGTTGCATTCTGTCCTCCGCGGAACTTTTGTATAGGAAAATTCATCTCCGGTGAACTTTTGTATAGGAAAAGTCATCTCCGGTGAACTCTTGTATAGGAAAAGTCATCTCCGGTGAACTTTTGTATAGGAAAAGTCATCTCCGGTTATCTTTTGTATAGGAAAAGTCATATGCGATTATCTCTTGTATAGGAAAAGTCATCTCCGGTGAACTTTTGTATAGGAAAAGTTATCTCCGGTGAACTTTTGTATAGGAAAAGTCATCTCCGGTGAACTTTTGTACAGGAAAATTCATTTCCGGTGAACTTCTGTATAAGAAAAGTCATCTCCGGTGAACTTTTGTATAGGAAAATCCATCTCCGGTGAACTTCTGTATAAGAAAAGTCATCTCCGGTGAACTTTTGTATAGGAAAAGTCATCTCCGGTGAACTTTTGTATAGGAAAAGTCATCTCCGGTGAACTTTTGTAAAGGAAAAGTCATCTCCGGTGAACTTTTGTAAAGGAAAAGTCATCTCCGGTGAACTTTTGTATAGGAAAAGTCATCTTCGGCGAACTTTTGTATAGGAAATGTCATCTCCGGCGAACTTTTGTATAGGAAAAGTCATCTCCGGTGAACTTTTGTATAGGAAAAGTCATCTCCGGTGATCTTTTGTATATGAAAAGTCATCCCCGGTGACCTTTTGTATTGGAAAAGTCATCTCCGGTGAACTTTTGTATAGGAAAAGTCATCTCCAGTGAACTTTTGTATAGAAAAAGTCATCTCCGGTGATCTTTTGTATATGAAAAGTCATCCCCGGTGACCTTTTGTATTGGAAAAGTCATCTCCGGTGAACTTTTGTATAGGAAAAGTCATCTCCAGTGAACTTTTGTATAGAAAAAGTCATCCCCGGTGAACTTTTGTATAGGCAAAGTCATTTCTGGTGAACTTTTGTATTGGAAAAGTCATCTCCAGTGAACTTTTGTATTAGAAAAGTCATCTCTGGTGAACTTTTGTATAGGAAAAGTCATCTCCGGTGAACTTCATTTTCGGTGAACTTTTGTATAGGAAAAATTATTTCCGGTGAACTTTTGTATAGGAAAAGTCATCTCCGGTGAACTTTTGTATAGGAAAAGTCATCTCCGGTGATCTTTTGTATAGGAAAAGTCATCTCCGGTGAACTTTTATATAGGAAAAGTCATCTCCGGTGAACTTTTGTATAGGAAAAGTCATCTCCGGTGAACTTTTGTATAGGAAAAGTCATCTCCGGTGATCTTTTGTATAGGAAAAGTCATCTCCAGTGAACTTTTGTATAGGAAAAGTCATCTCCGGTGAACTTTTGTATAGGAAAAGTCATCTCCGGTGAACTTTTATATAGGAAAAGTCATCTCCGGTGAACTTTTGTATAAGAAAATTCATCTCCGGTGAACTTTTGTCTAGGAAAAGTCATCTCCGGTGATCTTTTGTGTAGGAAAAGTCATCTCCGGTGAACTTTTGTATTGGAAAAGTCATCTCCGTTTATCTTTTGTATAGGAAAAGTCACTCCGGTAAACTTTTGTATAGGAAAAGTCATCTCCGGTGAAGGGTGAGTTGCATTCTGTCCTCCGCGGAACTTTTGTATAGGAAAATTAATCTCCGGTGAACTTTTGTATAGGAAAAGTCATCTCCGGTGAACTCTTGTATAGGAAAAGTCATCTCTGGTGAACTTTTGTATAGGAAAAGTCATCTCCGGTTATCTTTTGTATAGGAAAAGTCATATGCGATTATCTCTTGTATAGGAAAAGTCATCTCCGGTGAACTTTTGTATAGGAAAAGTTATCTCCGGTGAACTTTTGTATAGGAAAAGTCATCTCCGGTGAACTTTTGTATAGGAAAAATCATCTCCGGTGAACTTTTGTATAGGAAAATTCATCTCTGGTGAACTTCTGTATAAGAAAAGTCATCTCCGGTGAACTTTTGTATAGGAAAAGTCATCTCCGGTTATCTTTTGCATAGGAAAAGTCATCTCCGGTGAACTTGTGTATTGGAAGAGTCATCTCCGGTGAACTTTTGTATAGGAAAATCATCTCCGGTGAACTTTTGTATAGGAAAAGTCATCTCCGTTGAACTTTTATATAGGAAAAGTCATCACCGGTGAACTTTTGTATAGAAAAAGTCATCTCCGGTGATCTTTTGTATACGAAAATTCATCTCCGGTGAACTTTTGTATTAGAAAAGTCATCTCTGGTGAACTTTTGTATAGGAAAAGTCATCTCCGGTGAACTTTTGTATGGGATTAGTCATCTCCGGTGAACTTTTCTATTGGAAAAGTCATCTCCGGTGAACTTTTGTATAGGAAAAGTCATCTCCGGTGAACTTTTGTATAGGAAAAGTCATTTTCGGTGAACTTTTGTATAGGAAAAATTATTTCCGGTGAACTTTTGTATAGGAAAAGTCATCTCCGGTGAACTTTTGTATAGGAAAAGTCATCTCCGGTGAACTTTTGTATAGGAAAAGTCATCTCCGGTGAACTTTTGTATTGGAAAATTCATCTTCGGTGAACTTTTGTATTGGAAAAGTCATCTCCAGTGAACTTTTGTATAGGAAAAATCATCTTTTGTATAGGTAACCTCGTACATATATATGTTGTTCGTAAGCAAACAATTTGATATTGACCTTTAAATTTTATTTCACAATTCCTGCATGGAATACAAAATTAGTGTTCCTCTACATTGTTGTCAGTTTCCTTTTGCAATTTAAAATGTCCTTTTTTATTAACCTTGCACAAGTTTCAATTTCCTTTTTTTTTCCTACATTTTTATAGTTGTTTGCTTGTAATTTTTTGAGAAATTGTTTGATATTCAATTACAATGAAATATTTGATGGTTCGACTACATTTTGTTTTTTTTTTTTTTTTTTTTTTTGTCTTTTGGCCTCTAAATAAAGACATAAAGGTTGTCTGGGTTTGGTTTTTTCGTCTCCTATTTTTTTGGCTAGTTTTACAACTTTATTTAGTTTGCCGCAGCACGTAGCGTATTGAAGGGTTAAAGTTTAATGTCAAAGTTCTAACTTTTTTTTATTGCTAAACTATTAAATGGCCATAAAAAAGTTTTTATTTTACGGCAGACCAGAAAAAATGAGTTCTGCACAAAGCATTCGTTTTTTGGCAAGAAAATTGGTCTATGGCGGACGGTCTGCTTTGAAATGGTCAAAGCAAAGCAACGCCAAAGCTTAATAGACTGATTGGCGTCTGTGGTGAAAAGTAGAGACAAGTCAACAAAAAGCAAAAAGCACAGTGTAAACACATCAAAGGGCAATGTCATTGGTCAATTTGTGAATAATGACCGCACATCGGTCAAAGTCTCCTAAAAAGAGGAGAAAAGGTTAAGAAGGAAAATCACATTTAAGGAATATTTGTGTGTAAAATATTTTAAAAGGAATTTACAGAAGTTCACATAGTATTTTTAAAGAAGACCATAAGGTCATCTATAGGAGGCCAAACACCCTTCATTTAGAAGGCCGAAGAGACCAATGATACTTCTCATAGAAAAAGGGACAATGTAGACTACTCCCATGAAAATGATTCCATCCCATTTCATAATACCTCAAATATATAGGACCTATTTTTTATATCGTTTATACCCGTCGGATAAATATACTTAAGACGTAATTGCGTACATACTTCTCAATTAGCTCTAACCATGTGGTGCCAAAAATTCCCAGCCATCCTAATTATGATTTCCAAAATTAAACCATAAACTGGTGGCAAATAATGGCAATGATGATGGGCATAGAATAACACTATGCAACAATTGTAAGTGACATGTTATGAATATTCATAAATCGTGTGGATAAGGATGATGTGTGATGGCATCACTCTCGTGTGTGGTGTTGGTTTATGGCGTTGTTGTATTCCACAATGCAACTGCTACTGCTGTGAATAATGTTGCTGGTTGGTTTTGTAAAAATTTGATTATTGCTTTTGAGATGATGCCTATTGCAGGACTAACCTCAACAACAAAGACAACAACAGTTGGAGCCGGCATTAAATTCACTAACAGTAAATGTAGATGGACAATTGCCAGCTATAACCGAGGACACTATTCATCAGTTATGGGATACCCGTATTTAATGAATGACAATGTGTTTATGAGGGGGTGTGTGTATGGGTGGGTCTAATTAAAGAATAATCGTAAAACTACACGTTGAGACAATAGAGGTGCACGCACACACTTTATAGGCCTATCGCTGAATGCAGTGAATTATAAATCATGAATTGTGGGGTTATCAGATTGTGTAAACTTATCAGTAATGTGAAATATTAATGGTGACGATTCTTATCAAGATATCGGTGAAAAAATTTACTTAAAAAATCCACGCCTTTAGGTCAGATGGTCCGGTAAAAAAATGTACTTAAAAAATTCACGATTTTATGTCAGATGATCCGGTGCAAAAAAATAAATATTTAAAAAATCCACGCCTTTAGGTCTGTTTTTGTTTTTGTTACATTTTGTAATAAGAATGACTATTATGTTTATCTCAACTTATTATTGGAATTAAATATATGTCTACATTGTTTAAAAACAAACATCTGAAATATTGTGTCTGCAGAAGCCAGCCTTAATTGTTTTTCGACAAGTGAGTTTCAATTTAATCATTTAAGATAGCGCTTGAAATACAAACATTTAATGTGCTTGATAATTTTGTTTCTTTTTCTTGTGCTGCCAGACTGAAGATACTATATCACGTAATATGAAAATAGTTTGATTTCCAAGAATTGTTTCAAGCAACATTGTATTGCTTTTTTTTTGCGCAAGAAGCATTTTTTCCAACAACCAGAAGCATGTTTCCAACCATAAAAATTTTTTAAAAATGTTTGCCAAAAATATGCAACATAAAAAATACATTAAAATATTAAAAATAATGGACCTGCTATTGATATGCAGGTACATGAGGAATCGAATGATAAGACCTGATAAGGAAATTGATAAGATTTTATTTCAAATGTAATATTCAAAATTTTTAACCCTGATGATTTTATCTACAATTTTTAACCGAACTAGCTGAAATTTGATATTTGAGTTTCTCAGTGGTCACGAAACTTATTCACTAAAAATCGTCAACTTAGGTCCATGTTTTTGGATAGACCTCATATAACGGTATCTCCCGATTTTCGGTATTTTGCGGGTCTTAGCTACATTGTTTGACGGACCTACCCATTATTTCACATTTGAAGTTTCCTGCAGTTACAAAAATTGTTACGATAGGCCCATACATTGGGCGATATGAGGGTTAAATATGTCATGCGGAATGTTATGAAAAGATTTTCAATATTTTAATCGATCAAAAAATTAAAAAAAAAACATTTGCAAATTGATAAAAAATTGAAATGAGAATGAATGTCTTATCGAAATAATTAGCCAAATTAAAATGTATTTCGCAAAAGCTTCGCTAGAATATTCCGTTATAAAAGACATAGTATGGACCACTTTCTGCTTTCATTGAGTAAACAATGAAAATTCTTGGAGGTAAGACGAAGAAAGAATCACTCCATATCTGTTGCCTTGAATTAAAAAAACTTTTTTCAGTTTTCCTATTTTTTATTTTAACTGAATATTGGTCTTTGGCCCACACGGCCAGTTTGGCCAATATCCTCTATGGCCGTTATGTTTGTGTTTTGAAGGCGAATGGTTATAGGACCCTGGTACCCGGAAGCTGTAATCAATATTATGAATGTCAAAATGGTAGGGCCAAATTGAGATCCTGCCCCTATTACTTTGATGGCAAGGGAGGCGTTTGTGTTACCAGCAATCCAGGATGTGTGGAGTCGGTAAAGGCTTCTCCCTTCGTGCCGGCTGGTTGCTATGGACCCTGCTGCGGTGTGGCCAGTGGCTATGTTATGGACACCATTAATCCTCGGGTTTATTATAAATGTCAAAACAATCGCATGATGGAGGAACATGAATGTGAGGAGGGTATGGTCTTTAATCCGGTGAAACTAGAATGCGATACCGCTGCCCCACAGAGGAGAGTTAAGGCAATGGCGGCAAGTATGGTTAACAAGGAAGCTGGAGATTTGCAGACTATGTGTAAAAATAAATCCGATGGCTTCGCTATGGCTTCCAGCTCCAGTTGCCATGAATTCTATGTTTGTCTCAAGGGTAAGGCTGTGTTGCGGAATTGTGGCGTCAATTATTTCAATGATGAGTTGAAACTTTGTGATATACCTGAGAACAGTAAATGTCAGATAGAAGAGGTGGCCGTTGAGGAGCAGGTGCATCACTTAACCAAGACCGGAAGAGTGGCGTACGATGATTTGGAAAGTTATCTTGCCAAAGAAAGATCTAATATTGAAGCCTACCTTAGTATGGTGTGTTTGGCCAAACCAAATGGTTTCCAATTGGCCTCCCTGACAAATTGCCATGAGTTCTACATGTGTGTGGGAGGTAAGACGGTATTACAAACCTGTGGTGAAAGTTATTACAATAGTGAGAGGAACATATGTGATCTACCCGACAACACCGAGTGTATTGTAAATGTTATACGAAGTTCTTCGGATGTAACGGCAGCAGCGGAACAACAAGGTAATAACCCACATTCCAATGAGGAGGATGGTCTTTTGAAAAAAGTTGAAGAAACCTCTTCCTTGGGCATTGATTTATATAAACGTTTTGTGTGTCGTGGTAAACCAAATGGAGAGCTTTTGGTATCTGTGGCCCAATGCAATGAATACTATCAATGCCATGGCGGAGAGGCAGTCACCTTCAGCTGTGGTCCTTATTTGCATTTCAATGCCCGCCGAGGTGTTTGTGATTTACCAAAGAACAGCAAATGTTTGTTGGGTCAACAAATGACACCAGCCGCTAACGCAGAGGATTCCATTAAGCCCACCACCGGCAACACAAAGCTTTATGAGCGTTTTGTGTGCCGTGACAAACCCGATGGTCATCAATTAATTTCCCTAACTAATTGCCATGAATATTATGTTTGTCAAGGAGGTGCGGTCTCAATTCGCAGTTGTGGCTTAAAATACTTCAACATCCAAAAAGGAGAATGTGATTTACCCGAAAACACCCAGTGTCTGGTCCAAAAACAGGTTGTGTCAAAACCCTCCAGCATTTCCGATTTATATCAACGCTTCATTTGCCGTAACAAGGCAAATGGTGTCCGTTTGATATCCACCCATAGCTGCAACGAGTATTACACGTGTCAAGATGGTAAGGCCACACTACAGAGCTGTGGTCACAATTATTTCAACGGTCTAAAGGGTATTTGCGACTTACCAGAGAACACCAAATGCCTTCTTAAGTCACAAAATTTCCAACTCCAAAAGAAAGCTAGCACAGAAATCCTAGTGAACCCCAACAACTCCGACTCGCCCGCAGATTTGTATCAACGTTTTGTGTGCCGTGGCAAGGCGGATGGTCACATCTTAATATCCCCCAATAGCTGCAACGAATTTTATGAATGCCGCCAGGAATCGCTTATCGTACACAGTTGCGGGGAAAAGTATTACAACCATGCCAAGGGAATTTGCGATTTACCTGAAAACACCAAATGCGTTTTGAAAACCCAATCGACAGTTGTGGAGCCAACATCTGATGCCCCAAGGGTGAATGCAGCTTCTGCCAAAGCTCTAACTTCCATCGATTTTTATGAACGTCACATATGCCGTGGCAAGCCCGATGGTTCCGTTTTAATTTCCATAAGAAGTTGTAATGAATTCTATTTTTGTGAAAATGGTAAAACTATTGTAAAAAGTTGTGGTGAACTTTACTTTAATGGCGAAACGGGTGTATGTGATTTGCCTGAGAGATCGAGATGTTTATTGGCAAAAAATTAGGAGCCACTACTGCTGAAGCTTTCCTAAAATATTAAATAAATAAAATATTGAATAAATAAATAAAATTCTAAAATTTGGATATATGTAATTCTAATGTAGAAAAAGGGTCTATCTCTTGGGATAGGTCGTCGGATTATGGACTTATCATATGCCGGAAATCAACCTTCTGTTAACACTAAATAATTTGAGGTAGTTTGGTAAAATCTCATCAATTTCTGAACATCAGGAAACCGCATCAGTTTGAATGCTGTTGAAGTCGTTACTTTATGGTTAGATTATGAAGATCTTTCCTGATGTCCTTAGGTGGGGAAGGATGTCCACAAGATTGTCGCAGGGATGTTTATGGTGATAAAATCTTGTTGTGCTAATTCACCGGTAAAGTCTCCACCTCCTCATGAAAATGCCCCACTGGTGTCATGAGGAGGCATCCGGTTGCAGACTTAGGTCGGCATTCTGACAGGTTTGAATATTCTTCCACTGCGTAGTGCTAACATTTGCATACTATACTGACGCCGCATAGCTTACCATAGACGGTCCTATTGTTTTATAAAAGGTCAAAAAGATTTCTCTGTCAGCAGCCCAAGTGCAGCCGATTAGCGGCTTTAGGACCTTACGGACGACATAAAGATGCTATTGAACGTTGCATCCAATATCTTGGGGTAATTAGTTGTCGAAATCAGAACACCCTCGATAAATTTGTTCAGAGAGAGTCTCATTTCAGCTGTCCAGGTGATGAACAGTATGGTAGTAGATATAGCGGATATTTTTTTGTATTCCTCAGATGGAAGAACTGTACTAAGTCAGCTATGTAGACATTTAACCTATCATATATATTACCGACGATGGGAACCGACCCCAAGTTGGTAGAAACATTGATATACATTATAATCTTTATGCTTTTCGAGAGGTGTGGAATTTGAAAAAGGTAGATGTTAACATGTACAGAAGATAACTGAATTTCACAAAAGACTGGCGTCCACACCTATAGTTGATTAAAAAACGTTTCTAACATTGCTGGAAGAAAGTCTTATCTATGTCTTCGAATAGATTGGAATGATCGACTGTGTCGAGTGCATTCTTTAAGTCAAGAGACACGACGGCTTTTCAGTGTAATGGTCTGTTCTGGTTCAGTTCTCGAGTTCTCGACTGACAGACAACGTTCCATAACAGCATCGCACGCCATATCCACACATGGCGTGCGATGCTGTTATGGTGCGTTGCCTGGCTTCAGTAGCGGATCCCATTTCTAACATTCCAGTCCTTCGCTACAATATGGGTGGCTAACGATAAATTGATTACATTTATTTGAAGGAATATTTTTTTAATAATCGTGGATTTTTTTAAAAAATATTATTTCAATAATCGTGGATTTAAAAACAAAAATGTTTTTGAATAATCGTGGATTTTTAAAAAATATATTTTCAATAATCTTGGATTTTTAAAAATATTTTTACAAGAATCGTGGATTTTTTAAAAATATTTTTACAAGAATCGTGGATTTTTTAAAAATATTTTTACAAGAATCGTGGATTTTTTAAAAATATTTTTACAAGAATCGTGGGTTTTTTAAAATAATCATGGATTTTTTTAAAAACATTTTTACTATAATCGTGGATTTTTTAAATATAATTTTACTATAATCGTCGATTTTTTTAAGAACAATATTTTTACTATAATCGTGGATTTTTTAAAAAATAATTTTACTATAATCGTCGATTTTTTTAAGAACAATATTTTTACTATAATCGTGGATTTTTTAAAAAATATTTTTACTATAATCGTGGATTTTTTAAAAAATATTTTTACTATAATCGTGGATTTTTTAAAAAATATTTTTACTATAATCGTGGATTTCTTAAAGAATATTTTTACTATAATCGTGGATTTTTTAAAAAAATATTTTTACTATAATCGTGGATTTTATTAAAAATAATTTTACTATAATCGTGGATTTTATTAAAAATAATTTTACTATACTCGTCGATTTTTTTAAGAACAATATTTTTACTATAATCGTGGATCTTTTAAAAAAATATTTTTACATGTTGATTATATAAAAATATAAAACAAAAATATTTTTACTATAATCGTGGATTTTTTAAAAAAATATTTTTACTATAATCGTTGATTTTTTAAAAAATATTTTTACTATAATCGTGGATTTCTTAAAAAATATTTTTACTATAATCGTGGATTTTTTAAAAAATATTTTTACTATAATCGTGGATTTAAAAAAAAAAATATTTTTTTTCAATAATCGTGGGTTTTTTAAAAAAAATGTTTTTTCAATGATCGTGGATTTCTTAAAAAATATTTTTTTCCATAATCGTGGATTTTTTTAAAAAACTATTTTTACAATAATCGTGGATTTTTTAAAAAATATTTTTACAATAATCGTGGATTTTTTAAAAAATATTTTTACAATAATCGTGGATTTTTAAAAAAAAATATTTTTACTATAATCGTGGATTTTTAAAAAAAAATATTTTTACTATAATCGTGGATTTCTTAAAAAATATTTTTACAATAATCGTGGATTTTTTAAAAGATATTATTTATAATATTCATAATTTTTTTAAAAAAATTTTACAATAGTCATGAATTTTTGTTTTTGAAATATTTTTTCATTAATTGCTAATTTAAAAAAAAATATTTTTTCATTAATTGCTAATTTAAAAAAAAATATTTTTTCATTAATTGCTAATTTTTTTAAAAAAATATTTTTTCGTTAATTGTTGATTTTTTAATCGTGGATTTTTTAAAAAAAACTTTTTTTCAACAATCGTGGATTTTTTAAAAAAACTTTTTTTCATCAATCGTGGATTTTTTAAAAAAACTTTTTTTCAACAATCGTGGATTTATTTATATTTTTTCAATAATCGTGGATTTATTTATATTTTTTCAATAATCGTGGATTTTGATATACTTTTTTTCAATAATCGCGGATTTTTATAAAGCAAAATTTAAACGACGAAGCTCACTCATCACGATCGTATACCAGTCCAGTCGCCTCCGCTGGGAAATTTGTTCTAATTCCACATAGCAGCTATGATGAGTACCGGAAAATTCTCTTAGCTGAAGCGACGAGTGGTAAATTGTCTGAACCTTTCTCAGTCAACATTTCCATGATGAAATTATGGCGGTCAGAGGGTTATATTTTAAGAGTGACGATGCTAGGTAGGTGTTCTGAGCCAAGCGATAGTACGGGTAGCCAAGACGTGTCATTTATCAGACCGGAAGCCACATTTGTGATGTCTGCGAGATATCGTAATGTCTTCTTTTCCTTCTTTCATCGTGAAAAGTGTAAATTTACTCGGCCAAAGCTGTCCCTCTTTTGTCGTTGCTTAGGGCAGAATGCAAAACTAAAGACGAACGTTGAAGTACCCTTGCACAAGCAGATTATTTGTTTCGAAATACAAACCAAGTCAGGCATACAACGGCAAAAATATTTACTCGTATTGTTGTTAAGTACATATTTAATAACTCTACCCCTGCAGTCCCTTTTTTACTGCTATCCCCATACAGGTTACTAGAGTCAAGTTCAAGAGAGATAGCTCTGGACTGGACAGACTCCCCGATTCTCAGTACTTTGATGGTTTTAGCCTCACTATCACATCGAAATGGCTGAAATTTAGTTTTTAGTCTGCATTGTGGGTATACAAATTTTCACCTTAAATTTTTAAGTATAGGTCCACGTCTTCATATTGCCCCTATAGAACGGTACCCCGATTTTTGGTATTTTGATTATTGTGGCCTCAATATCCCACCGAAATTTGGTATTTAGTGTTTGTTTGGGGTACAAAACTTTCCACCAGATATCTGTAGATATATGTGCACTCCTTCATATAACCCCTTATAGAACCGTACTTCCAAATTGTCGGTATTTTGAAGGTTGTAGTCTCAATATAACACTGAAATGGATGAAATTTATTATTTAGTCATCGATGGGGGTATTAAACTGCTCAAATTAAATTTGTTGGCATATGTCCATGTATGCATATAGCCCCCATATAATGGTACCTCCTGATTGTCGGTATTTTGAAGAATTGTTTTAAAAAATTTTTACAATAATCGTGGATTTTTTAAAAAATATGTTTATTTTTTCAATAATCGTGGGTTTTTTAAAAAATATGTTAATTTTTTTCAATAATCGTGGGTTTTTTAACAACTGTATGTTTTTCAATAATCGTGGATATTTTATAGATAAGTCTTCAGTAATCGTGTATATTTTAAAATTTTTTTTTTACAATAATCCTGGATCTTTAAAAAAAATTTACAATAATCGTGGATTTTTAAAAAAAATATTTTTACAATAATCGTGGATTTTTTAAAAATATTTTTTCAATAATCGTATTTTTTTAATATTTTTTCAATATTCGTATTTTTTTAAATATTTTTTCAATTATTATGGATTTTTTAAAAAATATTTTCAAAATAATGGTGGATTTAAAAAAAAATTACAGTAGTCGTAGTTTTGCAAAAAATGTTTTTACAATAATCGTGGACATTTAAAAAAATATTTTTGCAATAATCGTGGATTTCTTAAAAAATATTTTTACAATAATCGTGGATTTTTTAAAAATATTTTTTCAATAATCGTGGATTTTTTTAAAAAATATTTTTTCAATGATCGTTGATTTTTTAAAAAATATTTCTTTCAATAATCGTGAATTTTTTTAAAAAATATTTTTTTCAATAATCTTTGATTTTTTTTTAAAAATATTTTTTCAATAATCGTGGATTTTTAAATTTTTTTTTTAACAATCGTGGATTTAAATTTTTTTTTTCAATAATCGTGGATTTTTTAAAAAGTTTTTTTTTTAATAATCGTGGATTTTTTAAAAAGTTTTTTTTTAAATAATCGTGGATTTTTTAAAATATTTTTTCAATAATCGTGGATTTTTTATAAAAATATTTTTTCAATAATCATGGATTTTTTAAAAAGTTTTTGTTTTTTTTGTTTTTCAAAATAGTCAGGCCTAATCCCATAGTTTGCGCACGTATCTATTTGAGCTAGCAATTGACACTTGGGTATAAAAAGTTTCTTGTTGAAAAAGAAGAAATAAGGGAACTGATGAAGATCTGTGGCGAGATCTGAAACTATAGTATTCCCTGCCTTACCCCTTGGTAAACATCGCCAATTTTTTCCCACTAATAAATTAAAGTTGTTTTAATAAAATATTAAAACAACGACTATGGGATTAGGCCTGACTATTTTGAAAAACAAAAAAAAAAACTTTTTAAAAAATCCATGATTTTAATAATCGTTTTTTTAATAATCGTTGATTTTTTAAAAAAAATATTTTTTGTTTGTTTTGTTTTAGTTGAAGATTCAATCATATGATTGTCTAAGTCTGGAGTTTCCCCCATTGGCTTAACTTCATCACTTTCCTCTTTGCAGAGAAAAATGTTTACAAAACGCACTGACAGCTTGCAAAATTTACTGATCGCTACCAATATCATGATTTCATCCCGGCGAAGGGAATTATCAATTGGCTTTTCAGTTTTTGAAATGATGATTTTTTAGTGAAAACCTGAACTCTTTAAGCATCGAGTATTCTCATGTTAATGAGAATGATGCTCACTTTTCGGCTTTCCCAAAAAACACCAGAACAAAATATTTGCAAGCTGACAGCACGATTCAACTAAGAAATCATCGATTTCTGTTAAGTTGAAATAACATCAACACAGTTACCGTTTTGTAAACATTTTTCTCTGCAAAGAGGAAAGTGATGAAGTTAAGCCAATGGGGGAAACTCCAGACTTAGACAATCAAAAAATATTTTTTTCAATATTTTTTTCAAGAATCGTGAATTTTTTCAACAAATATTTTTACTATAATCGCGATTTTTTAACATTTCTAAAAAAAAAAAATATTTTTACAATAATCGTGAATTTTTTTAAAAAATATTTTTATAATATTCGTAAATTTTTTTAAAAATATTTTTACTATAATCGTGTATTTTTTTAAATATTTTTTCATTTGTTGTTAATTTTTTAAAAAATATTTTTTCAACAATCGTTTATATTATTTTCAATAATCGTGGATTTTTATATTCTTTTTTTTCAATAAACGTGGATTTTTGTAAAAAAAAAATTATACGACGAAGCTTACTCATCACGCTCATTTACCAGTCCAGTCGCCTCCGCTGGGAAATTTGTTCTAATTCCACCTAGCAGCTATGATGAGTAGCGGAAAATTATCTTAGCTGAAGCTGCTATCCCCAAGCAGGTTACGAGAGTCAAGTTCAAGCGAGATAGGTCTGGACTGGACAGACTCCACGATTTTCAGTACTTTCAAGGTTTTAGCCTCACTATCACATCGAAATGGCTGAAATTTAGTTTTTAGTCTGTATTATGGGTATAAAACTTTCCACCTGAAATTTGTAGGTATAGATCCACGCCTTCATATAGCCCCAATGGAACAGTACTTCCGATTTTCGGTATTTTGAAGGTTATGGCCTCAATATCCTACCGAAATGACTGAAATTTCTTATTTAGTCGTCGTTGAGGGTATTACATTCTCCACTTGAAATTTGTCAGTATAAGTCCACGCTTTCTTTTCCACCTGAACTTTTTATTAAGTCTTTGTTGGGGGTATAAAATGTTCCACCTTAATTTGTCGGTAGAGGTACACTCCCTAATACAACCCTTTATAGAACCGTACCTCCCAAATTTCGGTGTTTTAAATTTGTGGGTATTTTTGTCCACGTATTCATAAGGGCCCCATAGAACGAACTTCCCGATTTTCGGTATTTCGAAGGTTGTGGCTTCAATATCCCACCAAAATGACGGAAATTTGCTATTTATTATTCGTTGGGGGTATGAAGCTTTCCACCTGAAATTTGTCGGTACAGGTTTACGTCTTCACATAACCCTCATAGAACGCTACCTCCCGATTTGCGGTATTTTAAAGAGGTTTTGCCTAAATAAACAAACGAAATGGCTGAAATTTGGTATTTAGTCTTCGTTGGAGGTATACAATTTTACACCAGAAATTTCTCGATATGGTTGAACGTCTTAATATGGCCCCATAGGCCGATAACCCCGATTTTCGGTATTTTTAATGTTTTATGTTCGAAAGGATTCAAAAAAATTTTTAATATTGGTCCATGTTTTGGGTAGATCAGCGTAAGATCTTCTAAAGTGCCTTTTCTACATTTTCCTTCTGAAGTGAATGTTACATGGTATTTTGGAATCTCAATGGGTGGAACCACCACACAGAAAATTATCAATATAAAGTGACATTCGTCACTTAAGATATATTCTACTCATCCACGGAATAAGCTTTAACGTGGAGGAAGAGCTGCCTACTTTTACAAACGAAAGGAAACTAAATGTTATTATTTACTACACTACAGTTTGTCGGGGAGGGTGTAAACAGTTCACACCGGCCGACCTTAATTCCGTTCCTACTAGTTTAACTTAAGAACCCGTTTTAATTGATCTAGGTCTTTCGTGTCCTATTGAAATCCTTTGAATAGTTTATAAGCATTTAAATATTCATTTACATTCTATAAAATTAAGACCGCAGCACTTTGTATATTCCATCTGCTTGTAAATTATGTGTGTTAAGTGTTTTCTCGTGTTATTCGAGCTACTGAATTTTTAATTTAAAGACATTTTTCTTAAATTGACAGGTGTCACAGACATTTAAATTTTGTTAAAACATAACACAAAACACAAAATTGTTGTTTGAAGTTGTAACTAAATTGTAACCTTTTTCAAGTGCCACACTTTGACATGACTTTCTAACTTTGGAAAACTCTTTAATGGAAAATTTCCTAAAACAAAGAAATTGTGACAGCAACATGGGACACTAGTACAATGGCAAGATATTCATACACCTGACTACACACACTAACGTAGTTCTTACTCCCGTAAGCCCTGGATAAAACTTCATCTTCTTCGAAACATCAAATTAATTCTCTAAACTATCGATTAATAAAACATTTACGTCATCAACCTTGTAAAACCCACATCAACTGTACGGCCAAAGAAACTCCATTAAATGTATCATCATGACGAAAGATGAAACTTTTACTTACTTAAATTTTGGATATTTATCTTGGATGGATAATATTGGTACTACTGCACACATACATACATATATATTCACATAATCTTAGTCAGCTATAAAGTCATATACAATCCTTTAACAAGTTTTTACCTTTTTCACCCTCACATGATGGGTGAAAGCAGCAGATAGACGGGAAAACACGGGAAGGGGAAAAATAAATTGACATAAATACTTAATGAGCTATTTCAAAACATTACACTTACATATTCACACGTATACTTACACAGTGGTATATACATATATAAATATTATTGTATATGTACGAGTATACCCCTACTTAACAATATCCATGCAATGCAGAACGTGTATTGAAGCTGGTTACTAACACACAGAAATGTGGCATACAGTTTCATACTTGAATATAAGATGTCGACTTTAAAATAATGTAGATTTGGCAGAGGCAGAGAAAGTTTGTTATTAATTTTAGGAAAACAATTCCAATTTGAGATTTTCTGTTTCGACAAGAAAATTGAAGCAATAGAAACGGTCCTGATAGGATTAAGCATGGCAAAATCAAGAATTTATATTGACATCTTCTTCTAAGAGAACACAAATCTTTTTGAGTTGAGGGTTCCGTAAGCCACCTCTTTCATATTAACGTTTACAGTCAACGCAACAGCAACCTGCGGTGTAGCTGAGCAATACCGGGGGGATCCACAAGCTGCAAGAGTCCCCTAGTAAGCTTTTCAATGTCTATGAACCCTTACTCGGCAATTTGAAACGTTAAAAGAATTATGCGAACAATAAAAGTCTTGGACTGCAGCGTCTTGTTAGTGACACACCCTCAGCAAATAACATTTCTATGAAAGTTAGGAATACCCTTTATGATTTTCAGTACCATGTTCTCCGAAAAACGAAGAGCAGACCACAAAAATAGTTTACTAGTGTCGAGAAAAAGCTCGGACCGCTTACCTCAATGCCAAAATATCTTTGGCTCAACAGTTGGAAACTTCCTACAATGGTTTTGGAATAACAATCGAAAATTTCTGTCTACGCTGTGAAACATCTTAAAACTGAATGTGATCGAGGAAAATAGAGGTGGAAAATGGTAGTTCCAGCACCAAAATCAGACTTCGGAGCATACAAAGTCATTAGCTCAATAAACAGGTATAGGAATGAATAAACATTCCACAGAGTTTTCAAATAAAAAATATAAATGTTTAAATCTCGAATCAATATCGAATCTGAAAAATATTATAAATATCTTAATATAATTAACTAAATAATATTGAACAAGTAAAAAGTCGTTAAGTTCGGCCGGGCCGAACTTTTTATACCCTACACCATAAAATAGTCTTAATTAAAATGGAATAATAAGGGCCCTTTCACAATTTTAGGTGGAACAACTTTTCGACAATGGATAGACTCCTACTGCCTCCCACTATTGCTTAAATTCCACTGTGAACACAAATGTTGGGGCAGAGATAATTCCTTTTGGAGATGAAAGCTTTTGGTGTTTTTATATTAAAAACCCCGAAAGACAGATGCGCCGTGAGTCGAACTTCCGCGTTATGGCGTGATGAAGTTTTTGCAAGAGACCCGGTAAGCCATCATGAATTAGCATTATATAAAGCTAATTCCTGATGGCCCACAGGGTCTCTAACAAAAATTTCATCACGCCATAACGCGGAAGTTCGACTCACGGCGGATCTGTCCTTCGGGGTTCATAATATACTCACCAAGGCCTTTCTTCCCCAAGAAAGGTAGGTGAAAGGTACCACCTACGGGGCTAAATCAAAGAGTCAACCTATCTTTAATTTTTTGGCGGAAAAGTTTTATAGCTGCAGGGAACTTCAAGAGCCAAATTGAGAGTAGTTTCATCAAAACAATGTAGACCCTCCAAAATGGACCAATGTTGACGAATTTTAGTGAAAAAATTTCGTGACCACTGAAAATTCTCGAAAATCGGGAGGTACAGTTATATGGGGGGATATACCAAAGCATGGACCTATATTGACGATTATTTTTGAATAGACAAAATTGTAGCTAAAATTCTCAAAATACCGATCATTACAGCTAGTTCGGTTAAAAATTGCAGCTAAAATTCTCAAAATACCGAAAATCGGGAGACGTCGTTATATGGGGGCTATACGAAAACATGGATGGATTTTATGACCCCTGAGAACTTCAAATGTCAAATTACAGCTATCTCTGTAAAAAACTGTAGCTAAAATTCTCAAAATACCGAAAATCGGGAGGAACCGTTATTTGGGGGCTATACCAAAATATGGACCTATGTTGACGATGTTTGGTGGAGATGTTTCATGACCACTGAGAATCTCAAATATCAAATTACAGCTAGTTCGGTTGAAAATTGTAACTAAAATGCTCAAAATACCGAAAATCGGGAGGTACGGTTATAAGGGGGCCATACCGAAACATGGACCTATGTTGACGATGTTTGGTGGAGATGTTTCATGACCACTGAGAACCTCAAATGGCAAATTATAGCTAGTTCGGTTAAATATTGTGACAAATATGCTCAAAATACCGAAAATCGGGAGGTATGGTTATAAGGGGGCCATACCAAAACATGGACCTATGTTGACGATGTTTGGTGGAGATGTTTCATGACCACTGAGAACCTCAAATGTCAAATTGCAGATAGTTCGGTTACAAATTGTGGCTAAAATTCTCAAAATACCGAAAATCGGGAGGTACCGTAATATGGGGGCTATACCAAAACATGGACCTATGTTGACGATGTTTGGTGGAGATATTTCATGACCACTGAGAACCTCAAATGGCAAATTGCAGATAGTTCGGTTAAAAATTGTAGCTAAAATTCTCAAAATACCGAAAATCGGGAGGTACGGTTATAAGGGGGCCATACCAAAACATGGACCTATGTTGACGATGTTTCGTGGAGATGTTTCATGACCACTGAGAACCTCAAATGTCAAATTGCAGATAGTTCGGTTAAAAATTGTGGCTAAAATTCTCAAAATACCGAAAATCGGGAGGTGCCGTTATATGGGGACTATACCAAAACATGGACCTATGCCCATATCCTTCGGGATATAAGTTTGTTGATCACTAGGAACCTTAAGTGCCAAATTATAGCTAACTCGGTCTGCAAATGTGGCGAAGAACGTCAAAATACCTCAAATCCGGAGGTACCGTTATATGGGGGCTATACCAAAGAGTGGACCGATATAGCCCATCTTCGAACTTGACCTGCCTATGGAAAAAAGACCCTCGTGTGCAAAATTTCAGCACTCTATCTCAATTATTGCGGACGCTAGAGTGATTACAACAGACGGACAGACGGACAGACAGACGGACAGACGGACATGGCTAGATCGTCTTAGAATTTTATCCTGATCAAGAATATATAAACTTTATAGGGTCGCAAATGATTAGTTCGATGTGTTACAAACGGAATGACAAACTTAATATACCCTCCATACTGTGGTGGAGGGTATAAAAACTTAGATCGATTTGTCTATAAAATTTAAATCTTGCATCGCAAAAATATATATTTTAATTCCACGTCTTTAAAAAAAAAATTATTGTTTTTTTTAATAAAATAATTATTTTCTTTTATCCACATATTCATTTTTTAAACCACGTTTTCGAAAAACTACATGGGTCAATTTTTTTTCCTATAGCCCCCATATAGCAGTACCACCCGATTTAGTTCAAATTTGGTAACTCATTCTTCACATAGTTGCAGTTGGCCAATCGAATTGAAACTGTGCACACTTTTCAGATTTGGATGACAATAAATGAATATGGATCCATTTTTTCCTACAGCCACCATATAGCGGTACCAGGCGATTTCACGTGTTTTGAGGATTTTGTCTTCATTTTTTTGGTCCGAATTGGCTGTAACTTGTTGGCATTTGGAGTTCCCAATTGTACATAAACTCCCCCACCAATAATTGTGGACATGGGTCCGATTTTGGTGTAGCCCCCACATAACGGTACCACTCAATTTCAGGCAATTAAAATTTTTTTTATCTAAATTTTCGGTCTAAATTGACTGTAATTTGGTTATGGATTTCTCAGTGGTTAAAAAATGTATTTACTGTAAAGTTAGAAATAAACAAACAAGTAAAACAGGATCAGTCGTCTTTGCCGACAGAGATACACACTCAGCCTGTGTGAATTCAAACACTTTTTTCCAAAAAACGTATATATTTAAGGGGTTTTAAAAATGATGGGCGTATGATACGACAAAAATATGGAGCTCAAAAAGTTTTGCGCGGAATGTATCTAAAGAAATGAACCGACACATTCCATTTTGAAAGTGGGTCTTATTTTGGGTGTCATTCCCCTCGATATATATCGCGACCACATGTCGTTTCAGTTGGTCACCATATAATTCAAAGGTTTTGGACCATTATATCAGAAAGCATGTAGGTACTTGCCTACGAAAAACATGATATCGCTGTACACAGAACCACTAGGTAAAAATTTCAAGGGATCCTCGTATAGACCTTAACCGAGTTGCTCTGTTTATAAGATATCACGCGTACAGTTTTGGTAAATTGGAGTGGATCTTCGAAGAAATATTACGATATGCAAAGTGTGGATCAACTCAGTATTTAGTTCGAGAGTTGTCGTGCTCTTCAGCCACAACATGGTGCCATAGAGGCTTTTTTTACACTTTGCAGGCTGTTTTCTCAAGAAGCATGGACTTGCCCCTGAAAAAACTTTTATCATCGTAATTGAGGTAGCGAATGAAAGTTGCTTCAAAAAATATCAAAGTGATTCCAGAGGAGTTCTTAAAGTGAACTTATCCAAAATTTTGTGTGGGGGGTACCCGAAGGAGTGGACAAATATAGTCCATATTCAAACCTTATATATATTTGGTAGATGTATTGGGATGTGTACATTTTTCAACTTTTGTTGGGGAGGTACCTGAAGGAGTGGAAAGATATTGCTTATTTTCGAATTTCAACTATGTTTGGACAAAATATTACAAAGGCCAAATTTTGGACCGAATCGGCGGATCCGTTCGAGAGTTATCTTGCGCTCCAACCACTACACACGGTGTCATAGGGATTTTTTTGCAACTTTCAGGCTATTTTCTCAGGAAGTATGGATTTGCCCCTGATAAAACTTGTACTGTCGTATAGAGGACAGTGAATAGAATTTGCTACAAACAAAATCAAAGCGATTCGAGAGCAGGTCACAAACTGAACTTTTCCGAAATTTTCTGTGGGAGGAACCCGAAGGAGTGGACGGATTGGGTACATATTGGAACCTCACATAAGTCTAGTAGAAATTTCACGAGGTGCAAAGTAGGGACCGAATCGGTTACTCCCTTCATAAGTTATCGTGCGCACAGATTTTCCGAACATATCCGAAGTTTTGGGGGGGGGGGGAGGTACCGGAAGGAGTGTATAACCCATTTCCGAACTTAAACTAAGTTGGTTGATCCGTTCGAGAGTTGTCGTGCGCTCCAGCCAGAGTGACAGACGGACGGACATGGCTAAATCAACTCCAAATTCTCTGAAACACATTTCGTCCAAACATACTTGGGGTCTTAAACCATTATTTCGATGAGGCACATTTTGCCCGTATGAAAATTTATATACACTCGTTAGCAAAAATGCTGAGGATATAAAGATGTAAAAACCGTTTTGAAAAAATGTTTTTTAAAAAATCCAAGTTTTGGAAAAATGTTTTTAAAAAATCCAAGTTGTGGAAAAAATGTTTTTAAAAAATATTCTTTAAAAATCCACATCTTGGATAAAATGTTTAAAAACAATATTTTTTTAAAAAATACACGGCTTGGATAAATGTTTAAAAAAATATTCTTTAAAAAATTCACGTCTTGGAAAAAACAGTATTAAAAAAAATCATGATATTGGTAGCGATCAGTAAATTTCGCAAGCTGTCAGTGCGTTTTGTAAACATTTTTCTCTGCAAAGAGGAAAGTGATGAAGTTAAGCCAATGGGGGAAACTCCAGACTTAAACAATCATAGTATTAAAAAATGTTTAAAAAAAATATTCTTTAAAAAATGTACGTCTTAGAAAAAATATTCGTTAAAACATATTTAAAAAAAATATTCTTTAAAAAAGGTACGTCTTAGAAAAAATATTCGTTAAAACATATTTAAAAAAATATTCTTTAAAAAATGTACGTCTTAGAAAAAATATTCGTTAAAACATATTTAAAAAAAATATTCTTTAAAAAAGGTACGTCTTAGAAAAAATATTCGTTAAAACATATTTAAAAAAATATTCTTTAAAAAATCCACGTCTTGGAAAAAACAGTTTTAAAAAATATTTAAAAAATCCACGTATTGGAAAAAATATTCTTTAAACTGTTTTAAAAAATATTTTTTAAAAAATCAACACCTTGGAAAAAATATACTTTAAAAAATGTTTAAAAAAATATTTTTTTAAAAAATCAAAGCCTGGAAAAAATTATCTTTAAAAAATATTTTTTAAGAAATCAGAGCCTAGAAAAATATTCTTTAAAAAATGTTTTAAAAAATATTCTTTAAGAAATCCACGTCTTGACAAAATTTGTATAAAAAATGTTTAAAAATTCATTATTAAAAAAATTCACGTCTTGGAAAAAATATTCTTTAAGAAATTAAAAATAAAGTTTTTTTTAAAAATCCACGGCTTGAATAAAATGTTTAAAAAAATATTCTTTAAAAATCCACGTTTTGAAAAAAAAAGATTTTAAAAATATTCTTTAATCCAAGATTTGGAAAAAATGTTTTTAAAAAATATTCTTTAAAAATACCTGTTTTGGATAAAAGGCTTAAAACCATATTTTTTAAAATATACACGTCTAGGAAAAAATATTCTTTAAAAAAATTTTAAACAAATATTCTCTAAAAACTGTTTAAAAAAATATTGTGTAAAAATCCACGTCTTGGAAAAAATATTCTTAAAAAATGTTAAAAAATCTTATTCTTTAAAAAATACAGTTTTGGAAAAAATATTCTTTAAAAAATCCAAATCTTGGAAAAAATATTCTTTAAAAAATTTTTAAAAAAATCTTATTCTCTAAAAAATTCAGTTTTGGAAAAAATGTTCTTTAAAAATTTCCACGTCTTGGATAAAATGTTTAAAAACAATATTTTTTAAAAAATGCACGGTTTGGATAAATTTTTAAAAAAATATTCTTTCAAAATTTACGTCTTGGATAAAATGTTTAAAACCAATATTTTTTAAACAATGCACGGCTTGGATAAGTGTTTAAAAAAATATGATTTAAAAAGTCCACGTCTTGGAAAAAACAGTCTTAAAAAAATATTAAAAAAAAAAATATTCTTTAAAAAATCCAAGTCTTGGAAAAAATATTCTTTAAATGTTTTAAAAAATATGTTTTTAAACATCAACGCCTTGGAAAAAATATTCCTTAACAAATGTTTTAAAAAATCAACGCCTGGAAAAAAATATCCTTAAAAAATGTTTAAAAAAATATTCTTAAAAAATGTTTTAAAAAATCCACGTCTTTACAAAATTTCTTTAAAAAATATTTAAAAATTCATTCTTAAAAAATCCACGTCTTGACAAAATTTCTTTAAAAAACATTTAAAAATTCATTCTTAAAAAAATCCACGTCTTGGAAAAAATATTCTTTAAAAATTTTTAAAAAAAAAAAAATTTAAAAATCCACGGCTTGAAGAAAATATTTTAAAAAAATATTCTTTGAAAATCCACGTTAAAAAAAAAAAGAATTTAAAAATATTCTTTAAAAAATCCAAGTTTGGAAAAAATGTTTTTTAAAAATATTCTTTAAAAATCCCTGTTTTGGATAAAAGGCTTAAAAACAATATTTTTTAAAATATCCACGTCTAGGAAAAAATATTCTTTAAAAAACGTTTAAAAAAATTTTCTTTAAAAACTGTTTAAAAAAATATTGTGTAAAAAATCCACGTCTTTGAAAAAATATTCTTTAAAAAATGTTTAAAAAAATATTCTTTAAAAACTGTTTAAAAAATATTGTGTAAAAAATCCACGTCTTGGAAAAAATATTCTTTAAAAAATGTTAAAAAAATTCTTATTATTCTTATTCTTTAAAAAATCCGGTTTTGGAAAAAATTTTCTTTAAAAAATCCACGTCTTGGATAAAATGTTTTAAAAAAGTATTTTTTAAGAAATCCATGTCTTGGAAAAATATTCTTTAAAAATGTTTTAAAAAATATTCTTTAAAAAATCGACGTCTTGGATAAAATGTTAAAAAATATATTTTTTAAAAATCCATTTAAAAAACATTCTTTAAAAAATCCACCTCTAGGATAAAATTATAAAAAAAATATTTTTAAAAAATCCACGTCTTGCAAAAATATTTTTAAAAAATAACAAGTAAAAAGTCGTTAAGTTCGGCCGGCCCAACTTTTTATACCCTCCACCATAAAATAGTCTTAATTAAAATGGAATAATTAGGGTCCTTTCACAATTGTAGGTGGTACAACTTTTCGACAATGGATAGACTCCTACTGCCTCCCACTATTGCTTAAATTACACTGCGAACACAAATGTTGGGGCAGAGATAATTCCTTTTGGAGGTGAAAGCCCTTGGTGTGTGTATATTAAAAACCCCGAAGGACAGATGCGCCGTGAGTCGATCTTCCGCGTTATGGCGTGATGAAGTTTTTGCAAGAGACCGTGTGAGCCATCATGAATTAGCATTATATCTTTGTTTGTTGTTTTTGTAGAGCACTTAAGCAACAGTGAACAAAGATATAACGCTAATTCCTGATGCCCCCCAGGGTCTCTAACAAAAATTTCATCACGCCATAACGCGGAAGTTCGACTAACGGCGGATCTGTCCTTCGGGGTTCATAATATACTCACCAAGGCCTTTCTTCCCCAAGAGGATTTTTCCGTGCCCCAGACTTTCACCTCCATTTTGTTGCACAGTGTTATCTAATCTAATCTAAATAAATGTGTTCAGCTAGGTGAAAGGTACCACCTACGGGGCTATATCAAAGAGTCAACCTATCTTTAAATTTTTTGGCGGAAAAGTTTATAGCTGCAGGGAACTTCAAGAGTCAAATTGAGGGTAGTTTCATCGAAACAATGTAGACCCTCAAAAATGGATCCATGTTGACGAATTTTAGGGAAGAAATTTCGTGACCACTGAAAATTCCCGAAAATCGGGAGGTACAGTTACGAGTATATGGGGGGATATACCGAAACATGGACCTATATTGACGATTATTTTTGAATAGACAAAATTGTAGCTAAAATTCTCAAAATACCGATCATTACAGCTAGTTCAGTTAAAAATTGCAGCTAAAATTCTCAAAATACCGAAAATCGGGAGATACCGTTATATGGGGGCTATACCAAAAGATGGACCTATGTTGACGATGTTTCGTTGGAGATGTTTTATGACCACTGAGAACTTCAAATGTCAAATTACAGCTATTTCGGTTAAAAACTGTAGCTAAAATTCTCAAAATACCGAAAATCGGGAGGTACCGTTATATGGGGGCTATATCAAAACATGGACCTATGTTGACGATGTTTCGTGGAGATGTTTCATGACCACTGAGAACTTCAAATGTCAAATTACAGCTAGTTCGGTTAAAAATTGTAACTAAAATGCTCAAAATACCGAAAATCGGGAGGTACGGTTATAAGGGGGCCATACCAAAACATGGACCTATGTTGACGATGTTTGGTGGAGATGTTTCATGACCACTGAGAACCTCAAATGGCAAATTACAGCTAGTTCGGTTAAAAATTGTAGCTAAAATTCTCAAAATACCGAAAATCGGGAGGTACCGTTATATGGGGGCTATACCAAAACATGGACCTATGTTGACGATGTTTCGTGGAGATGTTTCATGACCACTGAGAACTTCAAATGTCAAATTACAGCTAGCTCGGTTAAAAATTGTAACTAAAATGCTCAAAATACCGAAAATCGGGAGGTACGGTTATAAGGGGGCCATACCAAAACATGGACCTATGTTGACGATGTTTGGTGGAGATTTTTCATGACAACTGAGAACCTCAAATGTCAAATTGCAGATTGTTTGGTTACAAATTGTGGCTAAAATTCTCAAAATACCGAAAATCGGGAGGTACCGTTATATGGGGGCTATACCAAAACATGGACCCATGTTGACGATGTTTGGTGGAGATATTTCATGACCACTGAGAACCTTAAATTTCAAATTACAGCTAGTTCAGTTAAAAATTGTAGCTAAAATTCTCAAAATACCGAAAATCGGGAGGTACCGATATATGGGGGCTATACCAAACCATGGGCCTATGCCCATATCCTTTGGAATATAAGTTTGTTGATCACTAGGAACCCTAGGTGCCAAATTATAGCTACTTCGGCCTGCAAATGTGGCGAAGAACGTCAAAATACTTCAAATCCGGAGGTACCGTTATATGGGGGCTATACGAAAGAGTGTACCGATATAGCCCATCTTCGAACTTGACCTGCCTATGGAAAAAAGACCCTCGGGTGCAAAATTTCAGCGCTCTATCTCAATTATTGCGGACGCTAGAGTGATTACAACAGACGGACATGGCTAGATCGTCTTAGAATTTTATCCTGATCAAGAATGTATATACTTTATAGGGTCGCAAATGATTAGTTCGATGTGTTACAAACGGAATGACAAACTTCCCAGCAAAAAAAAAATGGTAGTGGTGCAAGTTGGAGTGAGGATTTCATTACATGCATGGATGCGCTTCCAGTGGACTAATGAAAAAGGCAATCCTTTTCCTCACATTTGGATTACATCCAACAAGCACTTTTATGTATAAACGATAAAAAATTCAATTTTCATTCAACAAATGAAATTAAAGTAATACGGCGTTTATATTATAGTTTTTTTTGCAGGGTTAACCTTCTTTATGAGGATTTGTTTGAAGTATATACAATGGAAATGACATTTGAAACCCAGACCCACTGGGTTAACCTTGTTATATATAAACGGCCTATAAGAATAAAACTAAAATGTCTTATTAATGGCCTGTTCCCGTACTTTACAAAGTGGTAAAAGTCGTAAACGATTTTCATACAAATTTTGTGTACGGGAACGCAAAACTCGTAAAAGTGGTAAAAATTGTAAAAATGGAGTGCTTCCTAGCTGCGTGCTGCGGAAGCAAAATGGAGTGCTTCCTAACTGCGTGCTGCGGAAGCAAAATGGAGTGCTTCCTTTCTGCGCGCTCCCTTGTAAAATTCACTGAGGAATTCATAGAAAAAGAAGCACTTCGTGACACTTGCACCAGTGATTTAACTGCTTCCGTGGATGCAAACTTTTTGCTGGGTTAATATACCCTCCATACTATGGTGGAGGGTATAAAAAAATATTCTTTAAAAAATCCAAGTCTTGGAAAAAATATTATTTAAAATGTTTTAAAAAATATGTTTTTAAACATCAACGCCTTGGAAAAAATATTCCTTAAAAAATGTTTTAAAAAGTCAACGCCTGGAAAAAATATTCTTTAAAAAAGTTAAAAAAAAAATTCTTAAAAAATGTTTTAAAAAATCCACGTCTTGACAAACTTTCTTTAAAAAATATTTAAAAATTCATTCCTAAAAAAATCCACGTCTTGACAAAATTTCTTTAAAAAATATTTAAAAATTCATTCTTAAAAAAATCAACGTCTTGACAAAATTTCTTTAAAAAATATTTAAAAATTCATTCTTAAAAAAATCCACGTCTTGGAAAAAATATTCTTTAACAATTTTTTAAAAAAAATTATTTTTTAAAAATCCACGGCTTGAAGAAAATATTTAAAAAAAATATTCTTTAAAAATCCACGTTAAAAAAAAAAAAGAATTTAAAAATATTCTTTAAAAAATCCAAGTTTTGGAAAAAAAAATTTTTAAAAATATTCTTTAAAAATACCTGTTTCGGATAAAAGTCTTAAAAACAATATTTTTAATTTGAAGCATTGTGGCGTTTTTTATTGGGATAGCGTTTGCAATTTTGTTTTTTTTTTTTTTTCAAAATAGTCTGGCTTAATCCCATTGTTGTTGTTTAAATATTTTAAAACAACTATTTTATTAGTGGAAAAGATTTGGCATTGTTCGCCATGGGGTAAGGCAGGGAATACTATAGTTTCGATCCACGCCACTGGATCTCATCAGTTCCCTTGTTTCTTGTTCGTGGATATTCTCCAATTCTCAAATTGAAGACACTGGCACGACGTGTGTTGTTTTTGCTGTAAAGCAGACCAACCAAATTTTGGTGTGTGCATTCGTCGAAATTCGACGACACATACAAGTGGAAGAGGTTTGAATTGTTTTCGCAGACACTTTCGTCGGAGTTGTATGAGGTTGCCAAGGAAAAACTTCTCATTCAACTTTTTTCTTTGCTTACCTTTATACTTCGAGCTGACGATTGATGTTTGGGTATAAAAAGTTTCTTGTTGAAGAAGTTATTGAAAAATAACTTCGGTGGAGAATATCCACAAACAAGAAACAAGGGAACTGATGAGAGCCAGTGGCGTGGATCGAAACTATAGTATTCCCTGCCTTACCCCATGGCGAACAATGCCAAATCTTTTCCACTAATAAAATAGTTGTTTTAAAATATTTAAACAACAACAATGGGATTAAGCCAGACTATTTTGAAAAAAAGAATATTTTTTAAAATATCCACGTCTAGGAAAAAATATTCTTTAAAAAATGTTTAAAAAAATATTCGTTAAAAACTGTTTAAAAAAAATATTGTGTAAAAAATCCACGTCTTTGAAAAAATATTCTTTAAAAAATGTTAAAAAAATTCTTATTATTCTTATTCTTTAAAAAATCCGGTTTTGGAAAAAATTTTCTTTAAAAAATCCGGTTTTGGAACAAATTTTCTTCAAAAAATCCACGTCTTGGATAAAATGTTTTAAAAAAAATATTTTTTAAAAAATCCATGTCTTGGAAAAATATTCTTTAAAAATGTTTTAAAAAATATTCTTTAAAAAATCCACGTCTTGGATAAAATGTTAAAAAAAAAAAATGTTAAAAATCAATTTAAAAAATATTCTCTAAAAAATCCACCTCTAGGATAAAATTATAAATTTTTTTTTTTTTAAATCCACGTCTTGCAAAAATATTTTTAAAAAATAAAAATAAAATATTTGGAAAAAATGTTTTAAAAAAATAAAAATACAATTTTTGGAAAAAATGTTTTAAAAAATAAAGAATGTCCTTAAAACAAGAGGTTTTGGAACAAAAGTTTTTAAAATAATATTCTTTAAAGAAATTACTTTATAAAAATGCTTTTAACAAACTATTTTTTAAATGATGTTATAAAAAAATCCACGTATTGGATAAAATGTTTTTGAAAAATTCATCTCTTGGACGTTTGGATAAAATGTTTTAAAAAATAAAAATAAAAAACGTTTTAAAAAAATAAATGTTTGAAAAAATGTTCTTAAAAACATTCTTAAAAAAACGTCATGGAAAATGGTTAAAAAAATATAATTTTATTCCTTAAAAAATCTTCGTCTTGGTAACAAATTTTCTAAAAATATCCTTTTGAAATCCACTTCTTAGAGAAAATGTTTTAAACAAGTAACAGTATCACGCGGCTTTTCGGCCTACGTGAATTTAAACATATATCTACGGACTGATCGAACACCTGCTACAAATCCAAAATCCTTTTCCCAAAAAATTCTGTATTTAAGAAGTATTCAGAATTGTGTGGCCCCTTTTGTACATTTGAACTTGCCGATAAAATTTAGATTTAAGGCTCTAAAGAGTTGCAGAGGAGGTACTTGATCCATTTTGAAAGTGGATTTTATTCTGGTAGTCATCTCTTTTCGATAGAAATTGCGTTCACTAGTCATTTCATTTAGTCACCGTATAACTTATAGCTTTGGGCTACAATGCCAAACAGTGTGGACGCGTTCACGAAGAACATAATATCGCTGTAAACAGGACCACAACGAGTAACATCGAAATACATTTCCAAAGGATCTTCGAAGAGACGCTAAACTGCACTGCAACAAGAAATGTTGAACTTTTCTGGGTGAGGTACCCTAAGGAGAAAACCGATATGAACCAGTTTAGAAGTTAACCTCAATTTGGACAAAATTTTAGGGTATCCAAGTTTAGGACCAAATTGCTTGCGTGAGTACCATTTTAGTAACATTTTATTTTAATTTTTGTGGGGTGATACCGGAATTCGTGGGCCGATATAACCCTTATTCGAACTTAAACTAAATAAAATATTAGGCAAAATTTTGAACCACTGATAAAATTTGTTCTAAGAAATCCACACTTGTTGTTCGGATGGTCCTTTAGAAAATGTCATTCCGAAAATGGCCATGTATGATTATCTCCTATAAATTATAACCCCACTTACTATACAACACCTCGTTCTTACAACTACATTCCCACTATCTCTCACTAGCACACACACACACACTTAACTTTAATTCACCTTAAAGTTGTGTGATTCTTAAGAAAAATTGTTACTGAATACATTAATAGCAAATGCAAGGCTTAAGGATGAAGAAAATCGCCTACGAAGAATTTTATAAAAAAAAACAAATGTTTCAATTTTTACTTACCTTCACTTCTGTAGTCAACGACCAACGATGGAGATGCCTACGATGAGGTAAGTTATACGAAATACATTTTTCTTTAATTTCCCTACGGAAACGGAAATAACACCAAACTTGCATTTATATGGATAAAATAGAAACATTCACAAGTAGACCTGGTGATATATATGTATGCTTTACTTTTTTTTTGTGAAAATGCTACAACTGTCGAATATTCATGCCACTTTTGCTTTGCTCTGCCACATTTCATCTCCTTGGAAATGTGTGTGTGAGTAATCATGTTCTTATGGCTATGTATGTGTGTTGTTTTTTTCTTATGTTTTATCTTGAAGGTTTCTTAAAAAGTAAAAAGCCGAAAATCATGTTTACATTTTATTTTGTCTCTGCTTGGAAATCTACTCAGACTTTTTGGTTGGGATTTTTCATTTGATGTGGTGGCGTTTTGTGTGTTTGTTTTCATTTTTTTTTTTTTGATGGTTTGGGGAGGAGTAGGAAGTGTGCCCACTGAATAGATAGATAATCCAGTCTTACAAACCCCCATTAATGTCAATTAATGTGTGCTCATTACACTTAGACACGCATTAAATGTGTTCGTGTATATGTATGTACGTATGTGTGAAAATTTTTGTTGTTCTTCCGTGTCCATGTGTGTAAGTGTGTTTCTTGGTTTGCGCCTCCAACAACATGTTTGCCTCCTTGTTAATGTTTGATTTTAACCTCGGTACACCTTTACACTGACTGTCGTCATCTTAACGGGTGGGAATTCAGTTAGAGATGGCTAGGATTGATGTTGTTAGCTGATGTAGGTGGTTTGATGTAATTACTTTTATATTCATAGATAACATAAGGGTAACCAGAGCATTTTTCTCCTTTTCCTTTTTGTGGTTGTGTGTGTGTGTGTGTGAAAAGTAGTGGAGCGAAACATTAGCATTGAGCATTAGCATGAGCATTAGCCTAAAGACATCAGATTTAGAAGATTGATAAGTTAAGAAGATAGTACTCAGGGCGAGAGAACGTATGTTTTCCTAAAATATTATGATCAACAGTATTAATTTTTTACGAAGACATACCATTGATGGCCCTTAACACAAAACACGAAATTTGGAGTAAATGCAATAGTTTTTTTTTTTATGCCCACCAAGCAACTCTAAACTGCAACTCGTATAACATTATATTTAACAACATATGTATATATAATCATCGTTATTTTACGTTTGGATTGCAGCACAACGTAGCAACGAACATTTTCCATAAATTGTTTACCTCTTCCAAAAATATTTTATAAAAATCCACGTCTTCCAAAAGTATTTTTAAAATCCACACATTAGAAAATATTTTTTAAAAATCCACTTCTCGGAAAAAAATTTTTAAAAATGCATGTCTTGGAAAAAAATGCATGTCTTTGGCAAAAATATTTTTTAATTAATTTTTTGGATACAATATTTTATTAAAAATTCACAACGTTGAAAAAAATACTTTTCTAAAAATTAACTTCTTGAAAAAATGTTGTTTTTAAAAAAATACATATTGGAGAACTGTTATTTTTAAATAGTTATATAGTTTTTAAAAAACCACGTCTTAGAAAAAATTTTTTTTTTAAAAACCCACGTCTTAAAAAAAAATATTTTTTAAAAAATCCACGTCTTAATAGTTTTTAAAAATCCACGTATAAGAAAAATATTTTTTAATATTAGAAAAAATATATTCTTGGAAAAAATATCTTTTTTTTTTAACCCATCTTGGAAAAAATATTTTTTATTTTTTTTTACCCATCTTGGAAAAAATATTTTTTATTTTTTTTAACCCATTTTGGAAAAATATTTTTTTTTTTAACCCATCTTGGAAAAAATATTTTTTATTTTTTTTTAACCCATCTTGGAAAAAATTGTTTTTTAAAAATCCACGTCTTGGAATAAATGTTTTTTTTAAATCCACGCCTTGGAAAAATGTTTTTTTAAAAATCCAAGTCTTGGAAAAAATAGTTTTTTAAAAATCCACGTCTTGGAAAAAATGTTTTTTTAAAAATCCACGTCTTAATATTTTTTAAAAATCCACGTCTTAATATTTTTTAAAAATCCACGTCTTGGAAAAAATGGTTTTTTAAAAATCCACGTCTTGGAAAAAATGGTTTTTTAAAAATCCACGTCTTGGAAAAAATGGTTTTTTAAAAATCCACGTCTTGGAAAAAATGGTTTTTTAAAAATCCACGTCTTGGAAAAAATGGTTTTTTAAAAATCCACGTCTTGGAAAAAATGGTTTTTTAAAAATCCACGTCTTGGAAAAAATGGTTTTTTAAAAATCCACGTCTTGGAAAAAATGGTTTTTTAAAAATCCACGTCTTGGAAAAAATGGTTTTTTAAAAATCCACGTCTTGGAAAAAATGGTTTTTTAAAAATCCACGTCTTGGAAAAAATGGTTTTTTAAAAATCCACGTCTTGGAAAAAATGGTTTTTTAAAAATCCACGTCTTGGAAAAAATAGTTTTTTAAAAATCCACGTCTTGGAAAAAATGGTTTTTTAAAAATCCACGTCTTGGAAAAAATGGTTTTTTAAAAATCCACGTCTTGGAAAAAATGGTTTTTTAAAAATCCACGTCTTGGAAAAAATGTTTTTTTAAAAATCCACGTCTTGGAAAAAATGTTTTTTTAAAAATCCACGTCTTGGAAAAAATGGTTTTTTTAAAAATCCACGTCTTGGAAAAAATGGTTTTTTAAAAATCCACGTCTTAATATTTTTTAAAAATCCACGTCTTAATATTTTTTAAAAATCCACGTCCATGTCTTGGAAAAAATATTTTTTTTTTACCTATCTAAAAAAATATTTTTTTAACCTATCTAAAAAAAATATTTTTTAATTTATTTTTTTAAACCAAAAATATTTTTTAATTTATTTTTTTAAACCAAAAATATTTTTTAATTTCTTTTTAAAAATCCACGTCTTGGAAAAAATATTTTTTATTTATATTTTTTTTAACCCAAGTCTTTAAAAAAATATCTTTTAAAAATCCACGTCTTGGAAAAACTATTTTGTATTTTTTTTAAATCCACGTCTTGGTAAAACTATTTTGTATTTTTTTTTAAATCCAAGTCTTGGAAAAACTATTTTTTTTTTAATTCACGTCTTGGAAAAACTATTTTTTTTAAAATTCACGTCTTGGAAAAACTATTTTTTTTAATTCACGTCGTGGAAACCCCTTTTTGTTAATCCACGTCTTGGAAAAAATATTTTTTAAAAATCCACATCTTGGAAAAAATGTTTTTTTAAAAATCCACGTCTTGGAAAAAATATTTTTTTAAAAATCCACGTTTTGGAAAAAATATTTTTTTAGAAACATAGGTCTTGGAAAAAGTATTTTTTTAAAAATCCACGTCTTGGAAAAAATATTTTTTTAAAAATCCACGTCTTGGAAAAAATATTTTTTTAAAAATCCACGTCTTGGAAAAAATATTTTTTTTAAAAAATCCACGTCTTGGAAAAAATATATTTTTAAAAATCCACGTCTTGGAAAAAATATTTTTTTAAAAATCCACGTCTTGGAAAAAATATTTTTTTACAAATCCACGTCTTAGAAAAAATATTTTTTAAAAATCCGCGTCATGGAAAAAATATTTTTTTAAAAATCCACGTCTTGGAAAAAATATTTTTTTAGAAACATACGTCTTGGAAAAAATATTTTTTTTAGAAACATACGTCTTGGAAAAAGTATTTTTTTAAAACTCTTGGAAAAAATATTTTTTTTTTAAATCCACGTCTTGGAAAAAATATTTTTTTAAAAATCCACGTCTTGGAAAAAATAGTTTTTTTACAAATCCACGTCTTGGAAAAAATATTTTTTTAAAAATCCACGTCTTGGAAAAAATATTTTTTAAAAATACACGTCTTGGAAAAAATATTTTTTTAAAAAAATATTTGGAAAAAATATTTTTTTTTTAAATCCACGTCTTGAAAAAAATATTTTTTTTTAAATCCACGTCTTGAAAAAAATATTTTTTTTTAAATCCACGTCTTGAAAAAAATATTTTTTTTTTAAATCCACGTCTTGAAAAAAATATTTTTTTTTTAAATCCACGTCTTGAGAAAAATATTTTTTTTTTAAATCCACGTCTTGAAAAAAATATTTTTTTAAAAATCCAAGTCTTGGAAAAATTATTTTTTAAAAACCCACTTCCTGGAAAAAATATTTTTTTAAAAATCCACGTCTTGGAAAAAATATTTTTTTAAAAATCCACATCTAGGAAAAAATATTTTTTTAAAATCCACGTCTTGGAAAAAGTATTTTTTTAAAATCCACGTCTTGATAAAAGTATTTTTTTAAAAATCCACGTCTTGGAAAAAATATTTTTTTAAAATCCACGTCTTGATAAAAGTATTTTTTTAAAAATCCACGTCTTGGAAAAAATATTTTTTAAAAATCCACGCCTTGGAAAAAATATTTTTTAAAAATCCACGTCTTGGAAAAAATATTTTTTAAAAATCCACGTCTTGGAAAAAATATTTTTTAAAAATCCACGTCTTGGAAAGACTATATTTTAAAAATCCACGTCTTGGAAAAACTATTTTTTAAAAATCCACGTCTTGGAAAAAATATTTTTTAAAAATCCACGTCTTGGAAAAAATATTTTTTAAAAATCCACGTCTTGGAAAAAATATTTTTTAAAAATCCACGTCTTGGAAAAATATTGTTTAAAAATCCACGTCTTGGAAAAATATTGTTTAAAAATCCACTAGTTGGAAAAAATATTTTTTTTAAACCTACATCTTGGAAAAAATATTTTTTAAAAATCCAAACCTTGGAAAATATGCACTTTTTTTAAATAAATACTTTTTTAAAAATCACCGTCTTGGAAAAAATATTTTTTTAAAAATCTGCGTCTTGAAAAATATATATATTTTTTTTAAAATCCACGTCTTGGAAACACACTTTTTAAAACTCCACTTCTTAAAAAAAATATTATTTTTTAATCCACATCTTGTGAAAAATATATTTAAACATACAGGTCTTGGAAAATATATTTATATTTTTGTTTTAAATCTACATATTGGAACATGTGTTTTTATAAATCCACACTTCAAAAAATATTTTTTAAAATTTACTCATTCCAAAAATATTTTTTAAAAATCCTAGCCGTCAAAAAATATTATTTTAAAGAAATTCCGCTTAAAAAAATTCACGGCTTTTAAAAAAGAATTTATTTACAATCCACGTCTCTGTAAAAATATTTTTTTAAATACATGCCTTGGAAAAATATTTTTTTTTTTTTAAATCCAAGTCTTGGAAAAAATATTGGTTTGAAAAGCCTAGTCTTAGTTTTTTCCACATCTTGGAAAAAATATTTCATTAAAAATCCACGTCGTGCAAAAAATTTTTCTTTAAAAATCCACATCTTGGACATATAATTTCTTAAAAATTCTAACATTGATGGCCCTTACTTGCCATAAAACAAAAAAGTTGCACCATTTTGTCTAACTTATCCTAACTTATCCTGCCTTCTGCCTATCCTCCCTTTGAAAGAAAATGCAACAGTTTTTTTTTGTATGCTCGCCAAGAAACTCTAAACTGCAACTCGTATAAAATTTTATTTGACAACATATCTAAACATGGTTATTTTACGTCTGGGATTGCAACACAGAGAAGCAACAAACATTTTCTATAAATTATTTACAAAAGAAATGTTTGCGCGAAACGAATGAACCGTAACGTACTTGCATGCATGTCTGAAGAAAGGTTTCAAAATTCAGTACATGTATGTATAGACATACATATCTAAATCTTCCATATGTATTTCCATTGCAAATAGTCATCTTGTTTCATAGAGAGTTTCTTTCTTTGTACATTTGCGCATAAAGACATAAATAACCAGTCCCAGAATGAGTGTTGCTAGAAAAGTAAAATAACTATTCTCCCCTAAAATAAGTGAATCTTTGGAGCAAAACGCGCCAGACATAAAAATACATTTTTTACATATTGACAAATGTATGGATGCCAAGGTGTTTGAAGTGAAACAAAAACAGTGGCTCTGAGCGAGAACTAATGGGGGACTAAGGAATTAAAGCCACATGCAAAAACAAATATAGTAACAAGTAAAAAAGTATCAGTCGGCTTTGCCGACAGAGATATACCCTCAGCCTGTGCAAATTGAAACACTTTTTACATAAACACAATAAACATATGTATTTAGGGGGTTTCAAAATGTTGGTCGTATGAACCGACAAAAATGTTGATTAGGATTAAAGTTCAAAAATTTTGCGGAAAAGGTACTTAAAGGAATGGACCGACATAGACCATGGGGGTGCCATAGGGGGTTTTTACACCCTTCGGACTGTTTTCTCAAGAAGTATGGACTTGCCCCTGAAACAACTTTTACCATCGTAATTGAGGCAGCGAATGTAAGTTGCTTCAACAAAAATCAAAGTGATTCAATAGCAGGTCTTAAAGTGAACTTATCCAAAATTTTGTGTGGGAGGTACGGGATGGAGTGGATATTTGTCCAATCCATATTCCATATTCGAACCTGTTCTATATCTGGTAGATATTATGTGAATGTGTAAAGTATGGACCAAATCGGTCACTCCCATCAAGAGTTATCGTGCGCACAATTTTTCCGAATATTTTTGAACTTTTGTGGGGTAGGTACCTGAAGGAGTGGACCGATATGGCTTATCTACGAAGTTAAACTAAGTTTGGAAACAATATTACGAAGGCCAAATTTTGGCCGGAATCGGCATTTCCGTTCGAGAATTATCTTGCGCTTCCACCCATAAACATGGTGTCATAGGGTTTGTTTTTCAACTTTCAGGATATTTTTTCAGAAGTATGGACTTGCCCCTGAGGAAACGTGTACCTTGGTATAGGGGACAGTGAATACAAAATGTTACCACAAAAAGGCGATTCGAAAGCAGGCCCTAAACTGAACTTTTCCGAAATTTTGTGTGGGAGGTACTCGAAGGAGTTTACCGATTGAGTCCATATTGGAACCTCATCTAAGTCTGGTAGAAATTTCATAATGTGGAATGTATGGTCCAAATCTGTTACTTCCTTCAAGAGTTATCGCACGCACAAATTTTCCGAGCATTTTCGAACTTTTGTGGGGGAGGTACCGGAAGGAGTGGACCGATATAATCCATCTTTGAACTTGAACTAAGTTTGAACAAAATATTACGAAAGCCAAATTTTGAACCGAATCGGCAGGTCCGTTCGAGAGGTATCATGCGCTCCAACCACTACACACGGTGTCATAGGGTTTTTTGTAACTTTCAGGCTATTTCCTCAGGAAGTATGGACTTGCCCCTAATGAAACTTACAGCGTCGTATAGAGGACAGCGAATACAACTTGCGTAAACAAAAAACAAAGCGATTCGAGACCAGGTCCTAAACTGAACTTTTCCGAAATTTTGTGTGGGAGGTACCCGAAGGAGTGGACCGATTGAGTCCATATTGGAACCTCATCTAAGTTTGGTAGAAATTACACGATGTGCAAAGTATGGACCAAATCGGTTATTCCCTACTAGAGTTATCGTGCGCACAAGTTTTCCGACAATTTTTGAACATTTGTGGGGGAGGTACCTGAAGGAGTGGACCGATATGATCCATCTTCGAACTTAAATCGAATCTGGACAAAATATTTCGATACCCAAAATTTGAACCGAATCGATTGATCCGTTCGAGAGTTATCGTGCGCACCAGCCAGCCAGACAGACAGACGGACGGACAGACAGACAGACAGACGGACATTGCTAGATCTACTCAAAATTGTCTGAAACGGATATCGTACAAACATACTTGGGGTCTAAAACCATTATTTCGATGAGGCACATTTATGGTCGTATCAAAGTGTAAATACCCTCTTTAGCCTAAAGGCTGAGGGTATAAAAATCGGAAATAACTAAAGGTTCCACAAGTTGATAGATAAGGCGAGCGAGAACTTTGGAAACATCAAACCAAACAAGTAGCAACTGCCCAAAAAGATTCTGAACACTGTCTCCTAAAGGGAATATTAAAAAATCCACGTTTTAGTCTGTGAGACCAATTTTAAAGCAACGTTTGTGGTTCTAATAGTTCTAAAAAAATGTGTTGAAAAATCGCAGAAGAAGAGGCTGTTTGTCCTTGAAAATTTATCTTTAAAAATCCACATTTTGGATTTTCTAAGGGTCCTTAATAAATTGTCTTCAAATTACCAAGCAAGAGGGCAATTGGTTTGCAAAAACTCATTTTGGCACTCGAAAAAATTGTCTTAAAATCCATGTTGGAAAAATTGAATTTAAAGATCCATGCTAGAGGGTGAAATAATATTGAAGAATTGTCTCAAAATACTAGTTTGAGAGACAGTTGATGCTTGAACATCCACTGATCTGATAGTCATTGAAAAGGTTTTATTTAAAACCCCACACTCAGGGTTTTATTGAGCCTTTAAATGTTGTTTAAATTAGGTTTGGGTTTGATTTTTAAAACAATTGTTCTTAAAACTCTACACTTAAGTCTCTAATTGTCTTTGCAAAAAAACTCCACGTGTGCCAAAAAAAATCTTTAACAACTCCACGTGTGCCTAAAAAATGCTTTGAAAAATCCACGTCTGTCTAAAAAATATCTTTGATAAATATAGGTCTGTCCATAAAAATCGTAGACAAAATCAACGTCTGCCTAAAAAAAATTCTTTAAAAAAATCCACGTCTGCCTAAAAAATCTACTAAAACATCCACTTCTTTTCAAAAAAAAAATATATCTTCCAAAAATCCACCTTTTATAAAAAAATCTTTAAACAATCCACGTCTGCCTAACAAAATATTTGAAAAATACACCGTTTTTTTTTTTTCAAAGAACAAAATTCTTAAGGCATCCAACTCTTTTCTATTTTCTAAAAAAATCTTTGAAAAAATTCACTTCTGCCTAAAAAAAGTCTATGAAAAAATCCATGTGTGCCTAACAAAATTCTTTGAAAAAATCTACGTCTGCCTAAACAAATTCTTTGAAAAAATCCACATCTGGCTAAATTTTTTTTTAAAAATCCACGTCTGCTTAAAAATCATTGAAGAAAACTTTGAAAAATCAACGTCTGCCTAAAAAATTCTTTCAAAAACTCCATGTCGGCCTAAAAAAATTCTTTCAAAAACTCCATGTCGGCCTAAAAAAATTCTTTAAAAAAACTCACGTCTGCCTGAAAAAGATTTTTAAAAAACCACGTCTGGTACAAAAAAAATCTCAAAAAAAATCTTTGAAAAAAGCCACGTCTGGTACAAAAAAAATCTCAAAAAAAATCTTTGAAAAAAGCCACGTCTGGTACAAAAAAAATCTCAAAAAAATCTTTGAAAAAAGCCACGTCTGCCTAAAAAAAAACTTTAAAAAATCCACTTCTGCCTAAAAAATCTTTAAAAAAATCCACGTCTGCCTAAAAAAATCTTTAAAAAAATCCACGTCTGCCTAAAAAATTCTTTGAAAAAATCCACGTCTGCCAAAAAGTTGTTTGAAAAATCCGCCGTTTGTATTTCAAAAAACAAAAATTCTTTGAAAAATCCATATATTTTCTATTTGCTAAAATTTTTTTTAAAAAAATCTACTACTGTCTAAAAATTCTTTGAACAAATCTACGTCTGCCTAAAAAATATCTTTGAAAAAATCCACGTCTGCCTAAAAGTTCTTTGAAAAAATCTAGGTCTGCCTAAAAAATATCTTTGAAAAAATCCACGTCTGCCTAAAAGTTCTTTGAAAAAATCTAGGTCTGCCTAAAAAATATCTTTGGAAAAATCCACGTCTGCCTTAAAAAAAATTCGTTGAAAAAATCCACGTCTGCCTCAAAAATCCACTATGCCAAAAAAATCTTTGAAAAATCCAAGTCTGTTTAAAAAATATTTGAAGCACCACGTCTGCCTAAAAAATCTTTGAAACACCACGTTTGCCTAAAAAAAGTCTTTGAAAAAAATTACGTCGGCCTAAAAAAATTCATTGAAGAAATCCACGTCAGCCTAAAAAAATTCTATGCAATAATCCACGTCTGCCTAAAAAATATCTTTGAAAAATCCAGGTTTGTCCAAAAAAAGTCATTGAAAAAATCCAAGTCTGTCTAAAAAAATCTTTGAAAAAATCCACGTTTGCCTAAACAAATCTATGTCTGCCTAAGAATCGATGAAAAATTCATATCTGCTTAAAAAAAATTCTTTGAAAAAACACGTCTGCCTAAAAAATTCTTTGAACAAATCCACACCTGCCTAAAAAATCTTTGAAAAAATTCTCGTCTGCCTAAAAAAATTTTTCAAAAAATTCACGCCTGTCAAAAAATTTCTATGAAAAAATCCAGGTCTGCCTAAAAAAATTCATTCAAAAAATCCACGTCTGTTAAAAAAAATCCTTAATAAAACACGTCTGCCTAAAAAAATCATTCAAAAAATCCAAGTCTGCTCAAAAAAATTCATTAAAAAAAACACGTCTGCCTAAAAAATATTTGAAAAAATCCACGTCTGCCTAAACAAATTCTATGAAATAATCCACGTCTGCCTAAAAAATATCTTTGAAAAATCCAGGTTTGTCCAAAAATGTCATTGAAAAAATCCAGGTCTGTCTAAAAAAATCTTTGAAAAAAATCCACGTTTGCCTAAAAAATCTATGTCTGCCTAAAAAATCGATGAAAAATCCATGTCTGCTTAAAAAAAAATTCTTTGAAAAAAACCACCTCGGCCTAAAAAATGCTTGGAAAAAATCCACGTCTGTCTAAAAATTCCTATGAAAAAATCCACGTCTGCCTGAAAAAAATCTTTCAAAAAATCCACGTCTGTCTAAAAATTCCTATGAAAAAATCCACGTCTGTCTAAAAATTCCTATGAAAAAATGCACGTCTGCCTGAAAAAATCTTTCAAAAAATCCACGTCTGCCTGAAAAAATCTTTCAAAAAATCCACGTCTGCCTGAAAAAATCTTTCAAAAAATCCACGTCTGCCTAAAAAAATTCATTCAAAACAACCACGTCTGCCTAAAAAAAATGCATTCAAAAAATCCACGTCTGCCTAAAAAAATTCATTCAAAAAATCCACGTCTGCCTAAAAAAATTCATTCAAAAAATCCACGTCTGCTTAAAAAAATCCTTAAAAAACACTTCTGCCTAAAAAAACCATTCAAAAAATCCACGTCTGCTTAAAAAAAACATTGAAAAAATCCACGTCTGCTTAAAAAAAATTTTAAAATAAACACGTCTACCTAAAAAATCTTTGAAAAAATCCACGTCTGCCTAAAAAAAATCTTTGAAATAATCCACGTTTGCATAACAAAATTCTTTGAAAAAATCCACGTCTGCCTGAAAAAAAATCTTTCAAAAAATCCACGTCTGTCTAAAAATTTCTATGTAAAAATCCACGTCTGCCTAAAAAAATCATTCAAAAAATCCACGTCTGTCTAAAACAATTCATTCAAAAAATCCACGTCTGCCTAAAAAAATTCATTCAAAAAATCCACGTCTGCTTAAAAAAATCCTTAAAAAAACACGTCTGCCTAAAAAAACCATTCAAAAAATACACGTATGCTTAAAAAAAGTTAAAAAAATCCACGTCTGCTTAAAAAAAATTCTTTAAAATAAAACGTCTGCCTAAAAAATCTTTGAAAAAATCCACGTCTGCCTAAAAAATTTCATTGAAATAATCCACGTTTGCATAACAAAATTCTTTGAAAAAATCCACGTCTGCCTGAAAAAAAATATTTCAAAAAATCCACGCCTGTCTAAAAATTTCTATGAAAAAAATCCACTTCTGTCTAAAAATTTCTATGAAAAAATCCACGTCTGCCTAAAAAAATTCATTAAAAAAATCCACGTCTGCCTAACAAAATTCATTCAAAAATTCCACGTCTGCCTAAGAAAATTCATTCAAAAAATCCACGTCTGCTTAAAAAAATCCTTAAAAAACACTTCTGCCTAAAAAACCATTCAAAAAATCCACGTCTGCTTAAAAAAAATTTTTAAAATAAACACGTCTACCTAAAAAATCTTTGAAAAAATCCACGTCTGCCTGAAAAAAAATATTTCAAAAAATCCACGTCTGTCTAAAAATTTCTATGAAAAAAATCCACTTCTGTCTAAAAATTTCTATGAAAAAATCCACGTCTGCCTAAAAAAATTTATTCAAAAAATCCACGTCTGCCTAAAAAAATTCATTCAAAAATTCCACGTCTGCCTAAAAAAATTCATTCAAAAAATCCACGTCTGCTTAAAAAAATCCTTAAAAAAACACTTCTGCCTAAAAAACAATTCAAAAAATCCACGTCTGCTTAAAAAAAATTTTTAAAATAAACACGTCTACCTAAAAAATCTTTGAAAAAATCCACGTCTGCCTAAAAAAAATCTTTGATATAATCCACGTTTGCATAACAAAATTCTTTGAAAAAATCCACGTCTGCCTGAAAAAAAAATCTTTCAAAAAATCCTCGTCTGTCTAAAAATTTCTATGTAAAAATCCACGTCTGCCTAAAAAAATCATTCAAAAAATCCACGTCTGTCTAAAAAAATTCATTCAAAAAATCCACGTCTGCCTAAAAAAATTCATTCAAAAAATCCACGTCTGCTTAAAAAAATCCTTAAAAAAACACGTCTGCCTAAAAAAACCATTCAAAAAATACACGTGTGCTTAAAAAAAGTTAAAAAAATCCACGCCTGCTTAAAAAAATTCTTTAAAATAAACACGTCTGCCTAAAAAACTTTGAAAAAATCCACGTTTGCCTAAAAAATTTCATTGAAATAATCCACGTTTGCATAACAAAATTCTTTGAAAAAATCCACGTTTGCCTGAAAAAAAATATTTCAAAAAATCCACGTCTGTCTAAAAATTTCTATGAAAAAAATCCACTTCTGTCTAAAAATTTCTATGAAAAAATCCACGTCTGCCTAAAAAAATTCATTCAAAAAATTCACGTCTGCCTAAAAAATTCATTCAAAAAATCCACGTCTGCATAAAAACCCACGTCTGCCTAAAAAAATCATTCAAAAAATCCACGTCTGCCTAAAAAACTCATTCAAAAAATCCACGTCTGCATAAAAAACCACGTCTGCCTAAAAAAAAAAACATTCAAAAAATCCACGTCTACTTAAAAAAAACCACGTCTGCCTAAAAAAACCATTCACAAAATCCACGTCTGCTTAAAAAATTCTTTAAAAAACACGTCTGCCTAAGAAATCTTTGAAAAAATCCACATCTGCCTACAAAATTTCTTTGAAATAATCCACGTTTGCATAACAAAATTCTTTGAAAAATCTACGTCTGCCTAAACAAAGTCTTTGAAAAATCTTCGTCTGCCTAAAAAAAATTCTTTCAAAAAAATCCACGCCTGCCTAAAAATATTCTTTCAAAAAAAATCCACGACTGCCTAAAAATATTCTTTGAAAAAAATGCACGTCCACCAAAAAAATTCTTCGAAAAAATCCACGTCTGCCTAAAAAAATCGTTGATAAAATCCACGTCTGCCTAAAAAAATCCTTGAAAAAATCCACGTCTGCCTAAAAAATTCTTTGAAAAAATTCACGTCCACCAAAAAAATTCTTCGAAAAAATCCACGTCTGCCTAAAAAAATCCTTGAAAAAATCCACGTCTGCCTAAAAAATTCTTTGAAAAAATCAACGTCTGCCTAAAAAAATTCTTTGAAAATATTCACATCTGCCTAAAAAAATTCTTTGAAAATTTTCACGTTTGCCTAAAAAATTCTTTGAAAAAATGCACGTCTGCCTAAAAAATTCTTAAAAAAAATCCACGTCTGCCTAAAAAATCGATGAAAAAATGCTAGTCTGCCTAAAAAAATTCTTTATTCTGCTTTACAAAATATCTTTGAAAAATTCCACATCTGCCTTAAAAAATACTTTAAAAAAATCCAAGTCTGCCTAAAAAATTCTTTAAAAAAATCCAAGTCTGCCTAAAAAAATCTTTGAAAAAATCCATATCTGCTCTTGCTTGCTACAGACGTTTATATTCCTCATTCTGGCACACTGAAGGATTTTTTGTTGAAATATATTCAAATATATTTCAAATGTGAGCCACTGTATTCGCTCTGCACACATAGTCAATGTAAGAGGAAATCTTAAGTTAAAATATGGTCGCTGTATAGTTTTATTACAACTGTAAATCAAGTGAATTATTAAAAACATTTCATGCGAAGTGAAAATTAAATTCATTATTTAACATATCTACTTAGAAGGTATAACAAAAAAAGATTCAATAGATTATTTTAATCTAATTATCTATAATGTTTTAAAAGTAAACTAATCGGTGTTTTCTAGACAGGGGATACTGAATGAAGTATTTTTTACCTATTACATAAACACAATATTATTGTAGCTCAAAATCGTTGTTTACGAGTTTTACCCAGAATTTCGTTATTTTTGGATACAAGCAAATATTTTTTGTGGATTTTTCGACACAAATATATATCAAGGAGATGTTGTACGCTCAATACAAACTGCTTTTGAAATAATTATGGTGAATATAAATATATCAAACAAGTAAAAAAGTATCAGTCGGCTTTGCCGACAGAGATATACCCTCAGCCTGTGCAAATTGAAACACTTTTTTCACAAAAAACGTATGTATTTAGGGGGTTTCAAAATTTTAGTCGTATGAACCGACAAAAATGTTGATTAGGATTAAAGTTCAAAAATTTTGCGGAAAAGGTACTTAAAGGAATGGACCGACAGAGACCATGGGGGTGCCATAGGGGGTTTTTACACCCTTCGGGCTGTTTTCTCAAGAAGTATGGACTTGCCCCTGAAACAACTTTTACCATCGTAATTGAGACAGCGAATGTAAGTTGCTTCAACAAAAATCAAAGTGATTCAATAGCAGGTCTTAAAGTGAACTTATCCAAAATTTTGTGTGGGAGGATGGAGTGGACAAATATAGTCCATATTCGAACCTGATCTATATCTGGTAGATATTATGAGAATGTGTAAAGTATGGACCAAATCGGTCACTCCCATCAAGAGTTATCGAGCGCACAATTTTTTCGAACATTTTTGAACTTTTGTGGGGGAGGTACCTGAAGGAGTGGACCGATATGGCTTATCTCCGAACTTAAAGTAAGTTTGGAAACAATATTACAAAAGGCCAAATTTTGGCCGGAATCAGCATTTCAGTTCGAGAATTATCTTGCGCTTCCACCCATAAACATGGTGTCATAGAGTTTGTTTTTCAACTTTCAGGCTATTTTTTCAGGAAGTATGGAAATTTGTACCTTCGTATAGGGGACAGTGAATACAAGATGTTACAACAAAAACCAAGGCGATTCGAGAGCAGGTTATAAACTGAACTTTTCCGAAATTTTGTGTGGGAGGTACTCGAAGGAGTTTACTGATTGAGTCCATATTGCAACCTCATCTAAGTCTGGCAGAAATTTCATAATGTGCAAAGTATGGACCAAATCGGTTACTCCCTTCAGGAGTTATCGTACGCACAAATTTCCGAACTTTTGTGGGGGAGGTACCGGAAGGAGTGGACCTATATAATCCATCTTTGAACTTGAACTTAGTTTGGACCAAATATTACGAAAGCCAAATTTTGGACCGAATCGGCAGATCCGTTCGAGAGTTATCTTGCGCTCCAACCACTACACACGGTGTCATAGGGTTTTTTGTAACTTTCAGGCTATTTTCTCAGGAAGTATGGACTTGCCCCTAATGAAACTTACAGCGTCGTATAGAGGACAGCGAATACAACTTGTTGCAACAAAAACCAAAGCGATTCGAGACCAGGTCCTAAACTGACCATTTCCGAAATTTTGAGTCCATATTGGAACCTCATCTAAGTTTGGTAGAAATTACACGATGTGTAAAGTATGGACCAAATCGGTTATTCCCTACAAGAGTTATCGTGCGCACAAGTTTTCCGACAATTTTAAAACATTTGTGGGGGAGGTACCTGAAGGAGTGGACCTATATGGCCCATCTTCGAACTTAAATCGAATCTGGACAAAATATTTCGATACCCAAAATTTTAACCGAATCGATTGATCCGTTCGAGAGTTATCGTGCGCACCAGCCTGCCAGACAGACAGACAGACGGACGGACATTGCTAGATCTACTCAAAATTGTCTGAAACGGATATCGTACAAATATACTTGGGGTCTAAAATCATTATTTCGATGAGGCACATTTTTGGTCGTATCAAAGTGTAAATACCCTCTTTAGCCTAAAGGCTGAGGGTATAAAAATACAGAAAACATACGACGGACCTTGTAAAAATTGCATATTTTGAGTACTTTAAGCTGTAACTACGCCATCGAGGGAAGTCATAGGATCTTCCTTTGTGCATACCGGATAGGCTTAGGGTGTCTACTAACCTAAAAATCGTCATGAATCTGCTAAAGAGATATCATTTTCCAGTATTATCATTACCACATAAGCCATTTACTTCTCCGTGGCAGATTTCATGACGATATTTAGGTTATGGCCGAATCATTGGCGCTATGAACTTTATATTAGATATTTGAATACTGGTCTATATAGTGGACACCCTATACCCTAACATATCCGGTGTGCCATATGAAGATCCTATGACTTCCCCCGATGACGTAATTACAGCTTAAAGTACTCAAAATATGCAATTAATTTACTAAAAAAATAAAAAGTAATTAAAAAAAAAAACTAAAATACAATGTTTTATCTATAAATGCACTAGAAAAAAATTTTTCGCTTAGCCTCAATAATTATATTCTTTTTTGTTGGAAGTACCAAATGTATGTGTTACATTATGGCAACACACATACATACATTGTAGGAATTTAAATGTAATTAGGATCATGCACACACATTGTATAGGTAGAAATAAGGTTTTGTGTGTAGCATTTAAGTAGAATAAGATCACTCTTAATAAAGATGCCGAACAGTAAAGACCTGCCTTTCACTACATAGAAGATAAAGAATGACATCGCCATCCACACAGCAAAACCTAAAAAAGTTTCAACATTTTTCATGATGGAATCTTTTAAATAAAACGCTTGCATTTAAATAAAAAATGGTGACAAAATAAAACGGGAAGCGTTTTTTTATTTTCTAGTTTCTAGTGCATTTATAGATAAAACATTATATCATATTTTTTTTAAATTACTTTTTTTTTTAAAAATATTTTTTCAATACCTGAATTTTTAAAAATTAATTTTTCAATTGTTGTTTTTTAAAATTATTTTTTTTTAATACGTGAATTTTTTAAAAATAATTTTTCCAATACGCGGATTCTTTAAAAATTATTTTTTCATTACGTGAATATTTAACAATTAATTTTTCAATGCGTTGATTTTTTTACATTTTTTTCACTATGTAGATTTTTTAACAATTATTTTTTTAATATGTGGATTTTTTAACAATCATTTTTTCAATACGTAGATTTTTTAAATTATTTTTTCAATACGTAGATTTTTTTTAAATTATTTTTCCAATACGTAGATTTTTTAAAATTATTTTTTCAATACGTGAATTTTTTTAAATTATTTTTTTAAGTACGTGGATATTTTAAAAATATTTTTTTAACAAGTGGATTTTTTAAAATTATTTTTTCAATACGTGGAATTTTTAAAGTTATTTTTTCAATACGTGCATTTTTATTTTTCTATCCGAGGGTTTTTTACTATGTGGATTTTTTAATAGTTATTTGTTAGGCATCCGCACAGAACGTGAATTTTTTTAAAGAATATTTTTTCGAAGCATCCACACAAAACGTGGATTTTTTAAAGAATATTTTTGCAAGCATCCACACGAAACGTGGATTTTTTAAAGAATATTTTTCAAGCATCCACACAAAACGTGGATTTTTTAGAGAGTATTTTTTCGAGCATCCACATTAGACGTGAAGTTTTTAAAGAATATTTTTTCAAGCATACACAAAAACGTGGATTTTTTAAAGAATATTTTTTCAAGCATCCACACAAAACGTGGATTTTTTAAAGAATATTTTTTCAAGCGTCCACACAAAACGTGAATTTTTTAAAGAATATTTTTTCAAGCATCCACACAAAACGTTGATTTTTTAAAGAATATTTTTTCAAGCATCCACACAAAACGTTGATTTTTTAAAGAATATTTTTTCAAGCATCCAATCAAAACGTGGATTTTTTGAAGAATATTTTTCCAAAGATCTTTAAAAATTCTAAAAATCTTCGTTGAGTGGACTCTTTGGCTTCCAGTTTAGAAAAATCCCTGTTTATTTTGGCTCCTAAAAATCCCAAATTATTGGTCGAAAGTAGTTAATTGTTTTTGTTGTTGTTTAGATGTCAGAGATCATCAACAAATATCAACATTTTTATTGACTTTTACGTATGTATGTATGTATATCTGAATATTATTAGCCAATGGCAATAAAGATTCCGCAATCATTTGCTTAAGTTCATTTATGCAATAAACAAAAGTTCTCCTCCTTTAATGCTATGTCTTGATTATTGTCGTTTTATTGCTTTCCTTTGCACACAACCAACTCCAGACTGCTGCTTATGATGACACATACCGTCTTATTGACCATACATGCAATGCAACACTTAATCTAATCAAGGATTTGTTATGCTTATTTAAGATACTCACTTTCTTCTCTCCCCACATATGCGAAAATGACACACCATTGAACCTAAACAAGACATCGTAACTAAAGTTCCTTCCCCTCATTCATGGCCCATGGTTATGTACGAACGTGTCCTTTGAGACATTATCAATTATTCAACATTATTTCAGTTAGTAATGTTTTAAGAAAATAACATAATACATCTTAAAAGATGCTTATGTAGGGATGGAGAGAGGGGACGGGAAGATATTTTTCCCTTTAATGCTACACAGAAGTGGTGGGGAAGACTTTCTCTTTACTTTCTCTTTGAAGTTAGTGCAAATGGTCAGGAGAGTTGTTTGAAAATTTAAACAAGCAACGTCATGTGTTGCTTCAAGGAAACGAGGGTGGTCGGGTAACTTAGGGAAACTAGAGTAATCACAGGAAACCTAGGTATAACTCTGGCGTATTTTTTATTTTTGTTAGGGGACATCCTCCTCAAATATGATATTTTCTGAAATAGTAACTCTTTTTATTTTTCTTCGAATACTCACCTACCTCCGAACAGCATCATTCATCATCTCGTATTGTATCAAAAATGTCAAATTTGTTGCTCTTTTTGGTTTGCATTCACACCCACGGTATACACTATCCTTCAAAATTCGGGAAACTGTATCATTAAAAACATATTCTCCAAGAGGGAGGACATTCATACCTCTTTGAGGAGCAAAAAAAAAAAACATAAACGAGTTTCGACATTGTCACTTTGCCGTGTGATTATGTTTGCATTTTTAATGTTAACACACACTCCTGGCCCTCGTTCGAGCACATAACTGAGTGATGGGGAGGCAGAAACAACACTAATACACAGAGAAATACACATAGGAGACATTAGTATTCGAAGTTAAGAAATGTATGTTTTAATGGATATTTTGCTTTACTTCAGAACATAAAATACCGAAGAGAATGAAGCAAATGTACGAGGGTGGGATATAGAGAAGACTGCGGAGGGGCCTTGTAGTGGTATAGAGGGCCACTAAAGGATCTTCTAAATATGGTAGACCTCTACAGCGTCTTCCAGGAATAAAAAGGCAATTACAAGTCAGAACGGCGTTACGTTCGGAAGGGTCAAACTTTTTACACCCTCTACCACGAGTTGTATTGAAGGAAATGGAACAGTTTGTTTCTTTCCATTTATGAAGAAGATTAAATAGAAGATTAAAACAGCAATTTCGGTAAAACAATGTGGCTAACCTTAAAAATACTTAAAATCGGAAGGCACCGTTTTACTGGGGTTATATAAAAACGCTAAATTTTTAGGGGAAGGTTTTGTAGTCCCAAAGAAGACAAAATACCAAATGAAAAACTAAATATTATTATACCCTACACCACTATGTGGGGAGGGTATTATAAGTTGGTTTTGGCCAAAAAGTTTGTAACGTATCGAAATAATGGTCGTAGACCCATACTTATATATATCAAAATGAATGTCTCGACGAGCTGAGTCGATCTGGCTATGTGTGTCCGTCCGTCAGTCCGTCCGTCCGTCCGTCTGTCCGTCTGTCCGTCTGTCCATCTAAACCTTGTAATCACGCTACAGGCCGCAATTTTGATCGGATCGTCACGAAATTTTGGATGTTCATGGGGGTCCCGGATGGGAAGAAGCCTATTGATTTTGGTGATGGTCGGATAATATTTAGGGGTCGGAAAGGGCAAAAAACTTAGGTGGATAAAAAGACAACGCTTTTTTTCAAAACCAATATCTCAGCTTCTATATGGGGTATTCCAAAAGCAAAACCTGATAATGAAAGCAGAAAATATCGCCTTTCTAATGATGTAAAGTGGGTGCTCGTAGGTGATCAAACAACGAAAATATCGCAATAGTAGCAAATAAAAGCCCAATTTTCATTTTTGCGATTTTAATTATATTGACAAATATCACAGCTTTGGTTGAAAATTTTCCAGAAGCAAAGCCTGACTATGAAAGTAGAAGATCCCGTCTTTACAATGATGCAAACTAGGTCGGCGTAGGCACCCAAATAACGGAGATATCGCAATAGTCAGTAATACATCCCATTTTTCTATTTTTTTGGAAATCACGCTACAGGTCGCAATATTGATCGGATAGTCACGAAAATTTCAGGGTTAATGGGGGTCTCACAGATGAAGAAGCATATTGATTTTGGTGATGGTCGGATAATATTTAGGGGTCGGAATGGGCAAACACTTATTTGAGAGAAAAGTCAACATTTTATTTCAAAGCCAATATCTCTGTTTCTTTAAGAGGTATATCAAAAGCAAAACCTGGCAAGGAAAGTAGAAAATATCACCTTTACAACGATGTAAAGTAGGTCGTCATAGGTGGTCAAATAGCAGAGATATGGCAATAGTCGATAATGCATCCGATTTCCGATTTTTTTGTAATCACGCCACAGGTCGCAATTTTGATCGGATCGTCACGAATTTTTTGGGAGTTGATGCGGGTCCCACATAGGAAGAAGCCTATTGATTTTGGCGATAGCCGGATAATATTTAGGGGTCGGCATGGGGAAAAACTCATTTGGAGACAAATTCAAAGTTGTAATTCGTAATGTAATGTAATTCGAAACATTTTAGTTGGAATTCGTAACATTTCATTTGTAATTCGAGAATTCTATTTGTAATTCGTAACATTCCATTTGTAATTCGAATTATTCCATTTGTAATTCGAATTATTCTATTTGTAATTCGAATTATTCCATTTGTAATTCGAATTATTCTATTTGAAATTCGAATCATTCCATTTGTAATTCGAATTATTCCATTTGAAATTCGAATTATTCCATTTGTAATTCGAATTATTTCATTTTTAATTTGAATTATTCCATTTGTAATTCGAATTATTTTATTTGAAATTACAAAGGAAATCATTCGAATTACAAATGGAATAATTCGAATTACAAATGGAATAATTCGAATTTCAAATGGAATTATTCGAATTACAAATGAAATAATTCGAATTACAAATGGAATAATTCGAATTACATATGGAATAATTCAATTTTCAAATGGAATAATTCGAATTACAAATGGAATATTTCGAATTACAAATGGAATAATTCGAATTACAAATGGAATAATTCGAATTACAAATGGAATTCTCGAATTACAACTGAAATATTACGAATTAGAATTCTCGAATTACAATTAAAATAATTCGAATTACATTTGAAAAAGGTGTAGTAGGGGTATTCCAACGACAAAGCCTGTCAATGGAAGAAGAAAATATTACCTTTACATTGGTGTAAAGCAGGTTGGCGAAGGTGGTCAAACAAGGGAGATACCACAATAGTCGGTAATGCATCCAATTCTTCCATTTTTTTGCAATCAAGCTACAGGTCGTAATTTTGATCGGATGGTCACAAAAATTTTGGTTGCTTATGGGGGTCCCAGAGACAAAGAGGCATATTATTTTTGGTGGTAGTCGGTTTATATTCCCTAAAAGAAATGTTTACCAGTGAAAAGCTTATGCTCAGGGGTAGTGGTGTAGGGTATCACATGGTCGGCCCCGTCCCGACTATAGCCTTTGCTCACTTGTTATTATTAAATTTCAGTCATTTCGGTTGGGAATTGAGACCTTTAAAATACCGAAAGTCGGGATGTACCGCTCTATGGGGGCTATATGCAGGCGTGGACCTATACCGACAAATTTCAGATGGAAAGTTGTATACCCCCAAGAAAGACTTAATACCAAAGTTTGGTGTGATAATGAGGCCACAATATTCAAAATTCTGGAAATCGGGAAGTACCATAGTAGAAATTTCGAAACCAAATTATAAAGCTTTATCTTAAAAATTGCGAGCTGTATCTTGTTATCAATAGACAGAAATATCATGATTAACGTGGGTACCTACCTTCCGATCTAACCCACGGTGTACTCACAACACGGAATGGTTAAAATGCGACCAATCAGCGCCCCTTGCACCGTGGTGAGGTACCAATTGCGTTCAAGTGTTTGGCCTGTTCACCACCTTGGTTTGGTACGGAACCCATCTAAAATTCCTGTCTCTCTATGGCTCAGACAGCCGGTTGCAACTCCACATTCAAGCCGAAGACTCTACCCGCGGGTACAACCACAACCACAACGATACTCCCACAAGGGGCCGACACCAACTACCAGTCTAGATCAAAAGATCTAGGGGCGACTGGCACCCGTGGTCCCAGACGACTACGTAACCATGACGACTACTGCCAGTTGGCCCCCAAACGGACTCGGGACTGATGGTCCACGATTTCAACAGAGAGACGGACGGACAGAAGTACATGATTAAATCGACCTAGAATTTTATGCTGATCAAGAATAATTATAAATTATAGGGTCTGCGACGAATATTTCGATGTGTTACAAACGGAATGAAATAAATATACCCTTTATATAATGGTGGAGGGTATAAAAAGGGTCTTCTGTTCACAGAATGCACTAAATGGTATGCTGATCACAGAAAATCACTAAAGGGTCTTCTGTTTCCAGAAGACCTCTAAAGGGTCTTCTAGGTGTAAAATACCTTTAAGGGCCGTTCTTGGTTTGATAGACCGCTAACGGGTCGTCTAGGTACAGAAGACCAATTAAGAATTGTCATAGTACAGAAAACCACTAAAAGTTCGCCTAGGATATTCTAGGTACACAAGACCACTATAGGGTCTTCTAGATATAGAAAACAGCTAAAGTGTATTCCAGGTACTGAGGGCAACTAAAGGGCTTTCTAGGTACATGAGAACACGAAAGGATCTTCTGGGTCTAGAAGACCACTAAAGTGCCTTCTAGGTCTAGAAGACCGCTTCTAGGTACAGAAGAACACTGAAGGGTCTTCTGTGTCTAGAAGACCACTAAAGTGTCTTCTAGATATAAAAAACCGCTAAAGGGTCTTCTGGGTCTAGAAGACCACTAAAGGGTCTTCTAGGTACAGAGGTATACTGAAGGATCTTCTGGGTCTAGAAGAACACTGAAGGGTCTTCTGGGTTTAGAAGACCACTAAAGGGTCTTCTAGATACAGAAGAACACTGAAGAGTCTTCTGGGTCTAGAAGACCACTAAAGTGTCTTCTAGGTTTAGAAAACCACTAAAGGGTCTTCTGGGTCTAGAATACACTAAAGGTTCTTATAGGTCTAAAGGGTCTTCTAAGGCCTAGAAAACCACAAGAGGGTCTTCTGGGTCTAGAAGACCACTAAAGATTTTTCTAGGTCTAGAAGACCACTAAAGGGTTTTCTAGGTATAGAAGACCACTAAAGGGTCTTCAAGGTCTAGAAAACCACTAAAGGGTCTTCAAGGTCTAGAAAACCAATAAAGGGTCTTCTGGGTCTAGAAGACCACTAAAGGGTCTTCTAGGTACAGAAGAACACTAAAGGGTCTTCTAAGTCTAGAAGACCACTAAAGGGTCTTCTTGGTCTAGAAACCACTAAAGGTACTTCTAGGGTATAGAAGACCACTAAAGGGTCTTCTAGGTATAGAAGACCACTAAAGGGTCTTCTAGGTATAGAAGAACACTAAAGGGTCTTCTAGATATAGAAGACCACTAAAGGGTCTTCTAGGTATAAAAGACCACAAAAGGGTCTTCTAGGTATAGAAGACCACTGAAGGGTCTTCTAGGTGTAGAAGACCACTAAAGTTTCTTCTAGGCATAGAAGACCACTAAAGGGTATTTTAGGTATAGAAGACCACTAAAGGGTCTTCTAGGTATAGAAGACCACTAAAGGGTCTTCTAGGTATAGAAGACCACTAAAGGGTCTTCTAGGTATAGAAGACCACTAAAGGGTCTACTTGGTATAGAAGACCACTAAAGGGTCTTCTAGGTATAGAAGACCACTAAAGGGTCTTCTAGGTATACAAGACACTAAATGGTCTTCTAGGTTTAGAAGACCACTAAAGGGGTCTTCTAGGTATAGAAGACCACAAAAGGGTCTTCTAGGTATAGAAGACCACTAAAGGGTCTTCTAGGAATAGAAGAACTAGAATAGAATACCACTGAAGGTTCTTGTAGGCCTAGAAGACCACTAAAGGTCTTCTAGGTACAGAGGAACACTAAAGGGTCTTCTAGTCTAGGAGACCACTAAAGGGTCTTCTAGGTCTATAATACCATTAAAGGGCCTCTAGGTAGAAGAACACTGAGGGGTCTTCTTGGTCTAGGAGACCACTAAAGGGTCTTCTAGGCCTAGAAGAACACTGAAGGGTCTTCTGGGTTTAGAAGACCACTAAGGTGTCTTCTAGGTATAGAAGACCACTAAGGGGTCTTTTAGGTACAGAAGAACACTGAAGGGTCTTTTAGGCCTAGAAGACTACTAAAGTGTCTTCTAGGTATAGAAGACCACTAAAGGGTATTCTAGGTCTAGAAGACCACTAAAGGGTCTTCTAGGTGTAGAATACCACTAAAGAGTCTTCTAGGTCTAGAAGAGCACTAAAGTGTCTTCTAGGTACAGAAGAACACTGAAGGGTCTTCTAGGCCTAGAAGACCACTAGAGAGTCTTCTAGGTACAAAAGAACACTAGAGGGTCTTCTAGGTCTATAATACCATTAAAGGGCCTTCTAGGTCTATAATACCATTAAAGGGCCTTCTAGGTAGAAGAACACTGAAGGTCTTCTTGGTCTAGAAGACCACTAAAGTGTCTTCTAAATCTAGGAGGCCACTAAACGGTCTTCTAGGTACAGAAGAACACTGAAGGGTCTTCTGCGTTTAGAGAACCACTAAAGGGCCTTCTAGGTCTAGAGAACCACGAAAGGGTCTTCGATGTACAGAGGGCCATTAAACTAAAGGCTCTTCTGGGTCTAGAAAGCTACTAACGCGTCTTCTAGGTCTATGTAGAAGACCATTAAAGGGTCTTCTAGGTATAAGGACCACTAAAGGATCTTCTAGATATAATATACCACCTAAAGATCTTCTAGGTATATAAGAACCCTAAAAGGGTCTTCTAGGTCTAGAAGGCCACTAAAGGGCCATCGAGGTCTTGAAAACCATTTAAGGATATTCTTAATACAGAAGACCCTAAAAAAGTCTTATAGATATTGGAGACCACTAATGGGTCTTCGAAGTACAGTGGGTCATAGAAGGGCCTTCGAAGTACAGAAAGGCACTTAAGAGTCTTCTAGGTATAAAGTATAAAGGGTCTTCTTTGCATGGAAGACCACTAAATGATCTCCGTGTATAGAAGGCTACTAAAGGGTTGTGTGCACAAAATAGTGAACTCAAAGCTATTATGAAGTTGGCCGAATGTGAAGCCAAAAGAAACTCCAGAGCATTGAGAAAAAAAACTGGACGAGCATCACAATGAATTGGACAAGGAACAAATGAAATGCTTCGACGCGGTGATGGGCATACAGATGAAGGAAGTGGATGCCAAGGCAATGAAAGAGGCCATGATTTGCTTCAAGAACCAAAAAGAAGATGTATGACGGATCCCGGTTTAACATTGGTCCTTCGAGCCGGATCAGTGGCCTTAACCAAAAAGCTGCAAGCTGAGAATTTGCCTCAAAGGGAGGAAATTGAGTCAGAAAAGGAAGAGTGGTAAAGTCTTAATATCCAAGCGGAGATATTGTCCTGAAGGAAAGGGACATTCACCATGCCGCGTCAGAAGGAGTCGGCAGCAAAAATGGCCCAGGTAGAGGAAAAAGTAAAGAAGCTTCTTAAATTGATTGATTGGGATATGCAAGATGTCGAAGAAACGAGGAACAAAGCTAGTCATAAAGAAATTTATGAATACCTAAAAGTATGTCGGGATGGCGCCTCGGGGCGTGCAGCCACAAATAAGGAAGTTGTGCTAAATTCTTAAAGTTACTAAAAACGAAAAGAAAAAAGTAGGAGATGGCAAGGCCGACACAAATGATTGGTCGATAGTAGAAGTTATCGTGTATTGGTATATCCCATGTGGAATTCGAGCGTGTTAGTATCAAACATGAAGCCCGAGAAGATAGAGACGTTAACTTTGAATTGGCGAAATTGCAGGGTAGAGTTGAAAGATTGAGTGCGCAACATAGTGAACTCAAAGCTAATATGAAATTCGCCGAATATGAAGCCAAAAAGAAACTCCAGAGCATTGAGAAAAAAGTGGACGAAGTTCAGAATGAATTGGACGAGGAGCAAATTTAATGGTTCGATGCGGTGATGGGCATGCAGGTGAAGGAAGCAGAGGCCAAGGCAATGAAAGAGGCCATTATTTGGTTCAAGAACGCAAAAGAAGATGCAGTCAAGCTATAGGGCCGAGACTTTACAGAAACAACTCAACAATACTCTGCACGAGGCGGAGTAAAGCAAGGTAGCCAAGGAAGAATTAATAGCGGCTATCCTAGAAGCAGAACTATGAAGGCAGAGATACTGACATTGAATGAGTAATTGGTTAGCGCAGAGAGAGCGCGACATGCAGCTGAATCGGAACGTGATGATATGATGGCAAAACTATCGGCTAAACATGAAGCTAATTGCCCACTGGTGGTGGAAAGTGTTAAGAAGGCTGAGAATCTTTTCCAAACTATAGAAGAAAGGGAAGCATCGACTGCATAGGGCAATCAACTGCAGATCCCTAGAGTGCTGAGTCAGAAGGAGACTGCGGCAAGGAAAATGGTGGTGACGGCGAGCAATAAAGGCGAGGGGCTTCAAATATGAACAAAAAAGCTGCAAACAGAAGGGAAGAGGCTTTGAGGCCATATTCCCAGGAAGACGAATCAGTCAACAGCTCGGCACCGACCATGACTGAGGTAAAGACAAGAACGCTGCTAATAAAAAATGGAAAATATAAAGATGGAATTGATGTGTAGCCTAAAGAAACAATCCAATCACACGGCTACCATGAAAGACATTAAGTATGCTGGAGCAAAGAAAGCCAATTGAAAAAGAAGGAAGAACTTATGAAGGTGGTTGCCATTAAAGCCGAGGAAAGACAAGACAAAAATGTCTTCTTTAGATGAATGATTGTAGTGCACTGTTTTATTGAAGCAAACAAAAAACCTTAATAACTAAAAAGTGAAATATGACTTAACCTAACTTAAACTAGTGTCTAGAAGAGAAAGGGAGAATGCACATATGTGTACAAACACATTTGCCATACAATTTTATGGAGCGGCCGTAGACACATTTTCTTATCTTATGTGTGGCAAGCAAACAAATGCTTATCAGCCTGCAGTATAGATTGCATTCAGTAATCAATCTCAGACAAAGATATCACTATCTTCATTATTAAAATCTGCCGGTTCTACGCAAACAAGGGTCTTCTACGGCGAGAAGACCTCTTAAGGGTCTGCTATCTACAGAATTTTTGCAAAGTCTCTTCAATGTACGGAAGGCCACTAAAGTGTCTTCTAGGTATTGACGACCACTATAGATGTCATTAACAATTTTCCAAACCTTATAAAGTGTTTGCTGTGCAGGTTCCCTTTAGAACAACCCTCGCATCATTTCCGTTACCGCTTAACAAATATGAATTTCTTTTTTATGTCACAAAAGAGTAAGAATTCGTGTCGAATGTTTAAATGTGCATATGTTATGTTTATATGTACATATGTATATACATACATACATGTGTCGTGTGTATTCACATTCATACGAAAAGTATGCTTTAAATATATTTTTAAGTTGTGACCGAAAATATGTGTTCCAAATGAATGAATGGATGAATGTTGTTGCATACCATGAGTGTTCATTTCCTGAATATTATTAGTATGTTCAGATATATGGAGGTAGGAATGTATACACATACACACATAAACATGTGTGTGATGGTAAATGAACGTGTTATATGGCATCCCTGGTGGCATTTATTAATGGCACAAAGTTTTAATGAGAATGTGCATATTTAATTGCAACAAAACTTAATTTTTACATATGCACATACATATGTACACATGTGTGTGCATTTATGTTTGAGTGTGTGTGCAAGGATATTAACTTAGCAGTTGTATATATTTATGTATATAAACAAATATTTTGTTTTGTTGAATGTGTAAATATGTATGCTTGCTGTAGAAGTGTGTGTGTGTGCGTAAGCATTCAAACATCTTTATGTGCGAAGAGAGGAAGGTGGTGGCGTTTGCATATCTACGTGTTTGACTTTATTTCCGCATAAAAGAATAACTTTGCCATACCTTTTGGTAATGATATGAATTTTAGAGTGAATTGAATATAATTTCTGCAGGTAATGAAAAATCATATTCAAATACATATGTTGATGATGATGATCATCACAATAAAATTTATGATATACCCTACAAAACTTATGTTAATACATATTGTTTGTGCCAAACAACATAACTTTTTTCTTAAACCTACAACCCTAATCCATCCCCACTCAAGCCAAAAATCCCAAATACTTAGTACTCATTTAAGTTATAAGTTGACAACATTCTGTCTGTTAAATTGAATTTTAATAACAGAAAGATATTTGTCAACCTATCTTGACAGCTTCCGCCCGGTGCGAAAGAACTTCGTTCTTGTTCGACACCAACTGCCATACTGGTAAGACATAAGTACTCAATAAATCCATACTTTGTCCATCAATCCTGAGACCAAAAACCTGTTTTGTTTTTCTTTCTTCCATATCCAACTTTGCTGGAGATACCTCCCACAATATCACTTGGAATTACAAAGACAAAGTTGTTACTTTGCCTTTGTATTGGGATCATAGTGTTCTCATTCTACCGCAGGTCAAACTCTCCCGTTGTCATCAACATTTTGTGGTCCAGTTCGAGACGGATTACCTTACTCGGAGAACACCCTGATATTTCAATTCCACATTGTTTGCCATCATCCAGATTTCGGAGAAAACAGGTTAGTTTACATTGTTTCGCATTTTGCCCACTCATTCGTTGAACAAGCATAGTGAAGCGCGTGCCATTTAATCGTTGTGAGCAGAAAATTAAAATAAAAAAACGAACAAGGAAAATAATAGTTAGAATTTTGAATTAATTTGTCAAAGACACCAATCTATGTGACAAAAAAGTGAGAGAACAAAATTGCAGTGGATAAATCAAGTTTCACATAAACACAGGATTAACCACCTCAGGAAATTATTGAGTGAGTCCATATAAACAATATAATTCTTGAAAGTATTTCAAAGGAAAATCCATTCAAAATAGTCCATTTAAACATAGCCCATGTACACAAAATCAGAGTGCTTGTGACATACATACATATTTATATGCAAACATTTCTCTTGTTCTAGAAATATTTAACATCATACCGATAGACAAAAGAAACACGTGCCATGTCCAGTGCACGTTTCGTATGTTAAATGCTATGCTCTCGTGTTAAACAGCACTACAAGATCATGTGCTAATTTGACATGTAAATATATGTGAACGTATGAATGCCAATGATTACGTGTTTTTAATAAACATCGTAATTTCATGCCCTTGTCTTGTTACAGCTTTCTCTTCTTTTCTTACCATATGACCCATAACTCTTAACCGCCCTAACGATAGTTGATGGTTTTACATCTTCTCTTTATGGTTCACTGCAATTCGATCTCTTATCTATGTTTGTTGTGATCCAATTGCAATTACACAAAGTGATTGATAGACCATTTCCATTAGTTCCTCTCTTGATATTCCTCTTCTCACAATCCATTTTACATTGTGGATCGCATTTAACCGAGAGTGTCGACTCATCGACTCACACATGTGATTTGGTGCCATTACTCGCTCTATGCTCCATTGTTTACATTCCGCAAAACCCATAGAATTTGTTTTCTTTCCTTTTTTTCAAAGTTTTACATTGGAAGTTCCAAACGAAGGCGGTCAACGACCTTTACTTCCAATCATAATCAGAACAGCTGATAATAAAATTGAAAGGAAAGTAATGACCAAGATATGCTGATTCATACCCAACAAACATTTTGCCATCGAATGTGAGTGCAGAATTTCACGAAAGGAAAAATCACTTCTCCCCATTTAAATAACTCATTATCCATTCTACTCGTTATTGCATGTCCATGGTGGGTTCACTTTTGGGTAGAAGGAAAGGTACCACTTAATGAATGTTTAATACCGTAAAGGTGGTACATTTAAAAGATTTGTACTTGTCGTCGGCTACCAAAATATAAAATTTTGGGGAAACAAAATAAGATTCCTAATTGCTTTTGCACTCAAGTAATTTCTTCGTTTTACTGAATTAACAGATACACTTATCTCTTGTGGAAATTGGCTTTAAATCTCTGGAAAATCACACATCCTGAGAAAACATAGTAAACGCTATTAGAAAATTTCAAGGACAAACCCTCTGTTATCGATAGTCTGTTATATATCCTTTAAATTAAATTCCCATATTGTTCTCCCACTTCCATACACAATAAATTGAATGCCACGATCCACATCCTTTTACATATAACACTAACCTATCTGTGTTTTGTATAAACTCTACATCTTAAAACCTCAATACTTTCCTTCTACATCCCTCTAATTTATCTTAAGGCTTTGATTTCACTTATCGCGTTTTTCTTTCACACTTCAACGTCATACTTCCACCTCAGATCCTTTTTCACCATGTCCTTGAGTAATTTCATTCGGATAGCTGACAGGTTGGTTGAGTTTGATGCCAACCTGAATGAAAAAGACACCCCTTTGTCTTCCGCTTTTCATATAGAAACTCACCAAGATGAGCTGAAAACGATATGGCATGAATTAAAAGGGGTTTATAGTCAATGCCTTGTTGATATCGAAAAAGAAAAATCAGAGGAGGAAGATGAAGAAGATGGAAATGGGGACGATAATGTGCTCCTGACTGTTAAAGGCAAATTCAACAGCGCATATGCTACTTTCTGTCGATGCAACGCCAAACTTAGGGAGATACTCCATAGTATGACCACCTCCATCAGTGACCCTATCCCAGAATCGCCTTCAACCCCTGTTGCCGTGTCGCCACATGGCTTCAAGTTACCCCCTTGTGAGATACCCATTTTCAACGGCGACTACTCTTCATGGCCGACGTTCAGGGATATCTTCACAGCACTTTGCTGGAAAAACTCCAGACTTAGTTCGGTAGAAAAACTTTTCCACCTTAGTCAAAGGACCACGGGAGAACCCCATGAAATAGTTAGCAAAGTTCCTCTAACCAATGAGAACTTCGAAGTAGCGTGGAAAAACTTGTGTTCACGTTATGAGAACAAACGGGTTCTTGTTAACATTCAACTAAAGTCGCTATTTAATCTTCCAACTATTGTTACTGAAAATGGGGACTCCATCAAAACCCTACAACGAGATATAAACAATTGTATATCTCTCTTGAAACTTTACGATATCGATGTCGAAAGTTGGGGACCCATATTCGTGTTTATATGTTGCAATCGCCTCCCCGATTCCACACTAACGTTGTGGGAGCATACGTTGTCTGACAAGTCCGAAATCCCCAAATGGTCCGACTTAGATTCATTTTTAACCAATCGTTACCGAACCTTGGAATCTGTATCCGAAATTCGGCAGAAAAATTCCAATCCTAGCGGATCCTCCCGCAATTCGCCTAAATGTCCTTCCAATCCCAAACACGTTCGCACCTTCCAAAACAAAGTCTCCGAAGACCAATGCAAACTGTGCTCGGCTGGAGTTCACGTAATTCGAAAATGTCCTCGGTTCTTAAAAATGAATCCGAATGAAAGATACTCCGAAATAAAAAAGAGCAATCTTTGTCTGAATTGTTTTTCGAAAGTCCATACCGTAAAGCATTGCACAAGTAAGTTTTCTTGTTATAAATGTAACAAACGGCATAATACCTTACTCCACCAAGAGACATTACAGCCACCTACGACGAACATTCCAAAGAAACGCGAAAATACAAAAGTTGCCACTTCTACTTACACTCCAACTTCTTCCACTATACAGTCCGCTGTCCCACACGGAGGCACCGTACAGACATGCTTTTCCACAAATTCTCAGGGCGTCCTATTGAGCACGGCACTAGTTAATGTGTCTTATAATGGGATTGATTACATGGCCCGAGCATTGCTGGACTCTGGATCAGAGGGTTCTTTTATATCCGAAAAGATTTTCAAAACCCTACGTCTTCCATTCAAGAACATTTCGGCTCAGATATCAGGGTTGAACAATACGATATCGGCCAGCGTTCATAAAGAATGTTCAATTGTTCTAACTTCCGTCGAGAACAACAACATTAAAGTACCCATTTCCGCCTTAGTGGTTCCCCACTTATCTAACAATCTTCCATCTACCACTATAGATTCCTCCACTTTCGTCAACCTTCCTAATATTCCTTTAGCTGATCCCCGTTTTAATGAAAGTTTGAAAATTGATATCCTTCTCGGGGCAGATGTTCTTCCTGTCATAATGTTGACGGGGGTCAAAAGAGGCATTTGTGGATCACTTATGGCTCAGGAGACGGTATTCGGCTGGATTCTCTCCGGCCCCGCTCCATGTCAGTCGCCTACCAAGGTCTCAACCATTGTGACAAATTTCTGTGAAATAACTTTAGATAAAGTTATTTCACGGTTTTGGGAGGTGGAAGACATTCCACGGAAAAGGATTTTGTCTCCATCAGAATCATATTGCGAAGATCTGTATGTGTCCACTACAAAAAGAAATAAGAATGGGAGATACGAAGTATTCCTCCCCTTCAAACAAAATTTTCCCAATGAAATAAACATTGGATCATCGAGAAATAGTGCTATGGCCCAATTCTTCAGGAATGAAGTTAGGCTTATTCGTACACCAACGTTTAAGGGAGAATATGACGAAGTTCTCAACGAGTACATTACCCTTGGTCATATGATAAAGGTCGAAAATGACTCGAATTCGGTTCCATCTTACTATTTGCCACATCATGCCGTTGTGAGGCCTGAAAGTACAACTACAAAGGTTCGAGTTGTATTCAATGCTTCTTCAGCATCCTCCAATGGTTTAAGCCTTAACGATGTCCTTTATCCAGGTCCTGTCCTACAACAAAATCTCATTCTTCTCATTCTTAACTGGAGATTTTATAGATACGTTTTTAACGCGGACATAACTAAAATGTATCGCCAAATTTTGGTAAACCGAAGCCAAACTTCCTTTCAAAGAATTCTTTTCCGTAAGAATCCAAATGAAATAGTCCAAGATTACGAACTAAAAACTGTTACTTTTGGCGTGAATTGTGCCCCGTTCTTGGCCATACGCACAATGTTACAGCTAGCTGAAGATGTCAAATCCACATATCCTCTTGCTAGTGAAATTCTCCAACATGCGATGTATGTTGACGACATACTAGCTGGAGCTCATTCCATATCAAAAGCTAGGGATTCTAGAGACCAATTAATCAAGGCTTTGGATTCGGCAGGTTTTTCTCTCCGGAAATGGACTTCGAACTCCAAAGATATTCTTTCCGATTTCCCTCCAGATCATCTCCTTTTCGAAGACTTTCTAGAGTTCGATGACAGAAGTACCGCTAAAACTCTCGGCATCCGATGGAATGGCTTGTCAGATACCTTCTATTTCTCGACAATACCATTTCCTAACCCTTCAAAATACACAAAGAGAGAAGTTCTTTCTCACATTTCAAAATTATTCGATCCAGCTGGGTGGCTTTCCCCATGCATAATAATCGCTAAAATTATTATGCAACAAATATGGATTGAAGGCACCGATTGGGATGACGTCATATCCCCTGACTCCTTAAAAAAATGGCAATTTTTCGAAAGTTCATATCCCTTTATCAAATCCATACAAATTCCCCGTTGGTTTGGGTATGATTCTCAGAGCGACATTGAGTTCCACGGATTTTGTGACGCCTCGGAGAAGGCATATGCCGCTGTACTATACGTCCGAGTAAAAACCATATCTGGCATCCATTCTCACTTAGTGTGTTCAAAAACAAAAGTATCACCACTCAAGACCTTATCTATACCTAGATTGGAACTATGTGGTGCTACATTACTCGCTGAAACTGTCGACAGTATAATTCCACAACTTCGTTTTCCCAAATGTCCGATATTCCTATGGACAGACTCCACGATTGTTCTGTCCTGGCTATCCAAGCCTCCATCCTGTTGGAATACCTTTGTAGCCAACAGAGTTTCCAAAATTGTGGAATTCACAAACATTCCTAATTGGCATCACGTAAAATCAGAATCAAACCCAGCTGATCTAGCCAGCAGAGGTCTACATCCACAAGAGTTAATAGACAATGACTTATGGTGGCATGGCCCTCAGTGGCTCAAGGATAAAACCAGTAACTGGCCTAGCAGCAGTACTGTTGTCCATGAAATTGACCTCGAACGGAAGCCGGTCAAAGTACATTTCGCTTACTTTGAAAAATTTGAGGACATGCTTGACAAATTCTCTTCTTTTCCAAAAGCCTTACGCATTTCTGCGTATATGTATAGGTTTATTCTTCAAACTCACCCAAAGTATAAATCAAAATTTACATTTTCCTCCAAAATTATAACGGGTCCTGAAATGCAAAGAGTCCAAAATCGCCTAATTGCCTTGATCCAAAAGGTATGCTATCCCAATGAATATAGGGCACTTTCCATTAACGGCCACATATCATCCACTAGCCCACTGCTGAGCCTCAATCCTATCCTTGATGGCGAAGGAGTTATGCGGGTATGTGGTCGACTCGCCTCATGTCCGGATTTGCCTGAGGACGAGAGAATTCCCATCTTACTTCCATACAAATGCCAATTTTTCAGACTTCTAGTAAAATTTCTTCATGAATTTTCTCTTCACGGTGGAAATCAACTGGTCCTTAAGTTGATTCGCTCTAAGTATTGGATACCAAAAGGGAAAAACCTTGTTAAAACAACGATCCATAATTGCAAGCCATGTGTACTGTACAAACACAAATGCCAACGGCAACTAATGTCTTCTTTACCTCCAGAGAGAACCCAACTTTCACGTCCTTTCACACATACGGGATTAGATTTCGCCGGACCTTTTGACATCAAAACTTATTCCGGCAGAAATTGCCGTATAACAAAAGGCTACGTATGCGTCTTTGTATGCTTCGCAACAAAAGCCATCCATTTAGAAGCAACGTCCGACCTTTCCACTCCAACGTTTTTAGCCGCTTTTAGCAGGTTCGTTTCCCGCCGTGGGTGCCCTTTACACCTCCATTCCGATAATGGTACCACGTTCGTGGGCGCATCCAAAATCCTGGCCAAAGAATTTATTAAAACGTCTCATGAAGCAGTCATATCAGGTTACGCTCACCAAAACTTGTCCTGGCACTTTATTCCCCCCGGAGCGCCTCACATGGGTGGGCTCTGGGAAGCTGGGGTAAAGAGTTTTAAATCCCATTTTAAAAAAGTCGTGAAAACCTTCAAGCATACTTTTGAAGAATTTCAAACACTACTTTCTAAAATAGAGGCATGCCTAAATTCTCGTCCAATATCTCCTATGTCCACAGATCCTTCGGACTTAACGGCACTCACTCCTGGCCACTTTTTAATCGGTTCTCCACTACTAGTTCCAATAGATCCAAAAATTGACACCAGTCCTATGTCCATTGTCAATCGTTGGCAACGTCTTAAGGTGATTCATCAACAATTCTGCCAAAGATGGAAGGATGAATACCTTAAGGAACTTCATAAGCGCCATAAGTGGCAATTTCCTGTTGACAATTTAAAAGAAGGTATGATGGTTGTCATAAAAGAGGACAACATACCTCCCAATTCATGGCGACTAGGCAGGATTACAAATACTTTTCCTGGTCGTGATAATCTTGTTCGCATAGTCGAAGTTAAAACCGAACGAGGCACAATCACAAGGCCTATTACCAAACTTGTCGTTATTCCCTTGAAAGACACAGCTTCTCAAATGCGAAACGATGTAAACTAAATCTACATATATCGTCTATGTTGTACCTTCTCACATTCCGAATCCTGTTTTAGTGAACATGCCAAGTCACAAGTCAACTACAAAAAACCTACCAAACAACAACACTGCCAAAGGAAATGGGCGCAAACCAACATTTACCTGCAGATTATGTCGCCAACGACATGCCTTAAGAAAATGCAAACGGTTTTTAAACATGAATACGATGAAACGCCGAGAAATTGTACAAACTTATGGTTACTGCCAAAATTGCCTTGCTCATTCTCATTCCCAAGGAAACTGCTTCACCAAAACTGGATGCAAATATTGCCACCACCAACATCACTCTTTACTGCACATTCATCCAATTCTTCAGGATCGCGCTCGTTCAAAGGAAAGTCCCATACAATCAACGAGCATCAATTCAATAACCCAATCCAGAAGAAATAGTCCACAAGGGAGAGACGATCATACAAGCAAAAGAACCCAAAACTCTACGACCTCACTAACCGCCATTTTAAAGGGAAACTCAATTACCTTGCTACCAACTGTTGTCGTCCGAATTGATAGCCAAAAAGGAAATACAAATGTGCGTTGTTTGCTTGACTCTGGGGCAAGATACAGCAGTATATCTTCCAAAACTGTCGAAAAGTTTGGACTAAGAACTCTGACATTGAATTCTGAAACTATTTGTCCTCTAACTCTTCATTCTGTTTACGATGCCGATATTATAATAGAAACCACCTTACGTATGACAAATAGAATAACAACACGCATACCACACAAGTCTCTTCCGGACTCGTTTAAGAGCCACTTTCAAAATTTAATGCTAGCAGATGCTACTTTTTGCAAATCTGCCCCAATCGACGTGATTTTAGGAGCAGACATCTATTCGCGAATTCTGAATGAAGGAATCATTACCAGAGCGGGTCTTCCTACCGCGCAGAATACGATTTTTGGCTGGTGTATCTATGGCAATTGTTCACTCTAAACGCTTCTTTATCACTTTTTAATAAACGAATTAATAACATACATGGGCAATTGAAATAATGTAAACTAATCCTAACCACTTCAACCAAACTTTAACTATTTGAATTGTAGTGAATTTATCTATGAATTATATCAAATTATTGTATTATGAATTGTAATCAAATTAAGCTAATTGTTACCTGGATTCCTTAAGTAAATTTAGTCTGCGAAAGTTGTCAAGAACTCCAATACCAACCTGCTTCGGGTGGGGCGGCAATGTTTGTGCCAAACAACATAACTTTTTTCTTAAACCTACAACCCTAATCCATCCCCACTCAAGCCAAAAATCCCAAATACTTAGTACTCATTTAAGTTATAAGTTGACAACATTCTGTCTGTTAAATTGAATTTTAATAACAGAAAGATATTTGTCAACCTATCTTGACAGCTTCCGCCCGGTGCGAAAGAACTTCGTTCTTGTTCGACACCAACTGCCATACTGGTAAGACATAAGTACTCAATAAATCCATACTTTGTCCATCAATCCTGAGACCAAAAACCTGTTTTGTTTTTCTTTCTTCCATATCCAACTTTGCTGGAGATACCTCCCACAATATCACTTGGAATTACAAAGACAAAGTTGTTACTTTGCCTTTGTATTGGGATCATAGTGTTCTCATTCTACCGCAGGTCAAACTCTCCCGTTGTCATCAACACATATTATATGTGATTTTGTCCAAGGATTTGGAAGATATTGGCCCATCTTGGATGACAGTTAGTTGTTGATATAAGTCCTTTATATGACTTTTTAATAGAGTATACGTGATTTCCGGACCGAAATGGTGATTTTTAAAGATGTTTTGTATATTCTAATCGGATATGTTCTGTTCTTATCCAGTCAATTTACAGAACATAAAACCAAAATGTAGGAGAGCGACAGAAAGCGAAATCCTCTGTGCAGGCCAGGAGTCTGGAGTTTCTGTGATGAACAGGAGACAGATGTCATTGTATGTAGAACTGAAAGCAAAAAGCTTTATGAGAGACAGGACGCTGAAGTTTACGTGTGAGACCTTCTTCTGACGAACTCTTGGGTTTTCTAAGTGTTGATCTGTTGACATTTCTGTGGCCCGGGACATACACAGGTCTAGTGGCTACCTCCGAAATTAATTATTGTGCACGTTGGTACCTGTGGCTATATGTTTCCCAAGGTATTTAAATCTGGCCCTACCAACTACCATATTATGGCCGGAGCGAAATTTGCCAGTCTCATGACCTTGTCGGATGTTTCGGTGTTGAGAAAAAATGTTTGACAATTGAAGAAGAGTTAGCTTTCTTTCGAATTTGGCATTATTTTATCGTAACGAACAGGGCCGTTGATCCGTTCATGCTTGTCTTCAGTTGGGACATGGTTTCAGTTAAGACTTATGCTGAAGAACATGATCTTTATCCGAACTATGGCGTATCTTTCATCAACCGAAGTGAACATTCCCAATGGCAATTTAGCAACAAATTATGTAAAATTATATACAACGTAATTTTAGGCAAGATCCATAGCCACACTGCATCCACACAATACACCTGATGAGCAGCATCACCAAGTGCAAAATATGTAGTGTATGTGACAATTTCTCTGGCATTTTTTTTGTTTATTTGAAAAAATCTACTGATTTTTCAGATAATCTCGAAAGATATAAACAACTGAAAAATGAAATTTAATTTCACATTTAGTGTTAAAGTAATCCATAAACTTTACAGAAAAAAATTGTGGTTATAGCAGCCACTATTTTAAGTATTTTGAATGTTTTAGCTACATGTTTGAGCTAAAAAATCCAGAGTCTAAAAAACTTATTCAGAAAAATCAAGCAAATACAAGTGCAGCCGGGCCGAACTTTTATACCTACCACTATGAACAATAGCTTCGTTCCCGTACTTTTTAATAGTACTTACTTTACTTAGCTGGCCCATTACAGAACATTTGTTCTATAGGCCGAACTAAGAAGAGATCTCCATTCCTCTGTATTTGTTGCTTTGCACTCTGGAATACCGCGCCTTTTCATCTCATCATCCACTTGTTTGCGCCATCTATTCCTTGGCCTGCCAATTCTGCGTGCACCGCCATGTGGCATGTATTCATACGCCTTTTTAGCGGGTTCATCATCGCTCATTCTTATGATATGGCCGAGCCAACGCAATCGCTGCATCTCTATACGTTTAACTATATTGATGTCGTTGTATAGCAGATACAGCTCGTGGTTCATGCGACGTCGATATTCACCGTCAACGCAGATTGGTCCGTAGATCTTTCGAAGCATTTTTCTCTCAAACACACCAAGCACTGCCATGTCTGCTTGCGCAAGTACCCAGGCTTCGGAGCCATACATCAGCACGGGTAGTATCAGTGTTTTGTAGAGCGTTATTTTTGTTTGACGAGATGTGGCTTTGTTTTTAAACTGCTTACTTAAACCAAAGTAGCATCTGTTGGCCAATACAATTCTTCTTTTTCTTTCACAACTGATGTCGTTTGTTGTGTTTACGGAGGTGCCGAGGTAGACGAAGTCTTTTACTACCTCAATATTATAGGAACCAACTTCCACAGTCGATCCGAGCTCAATGGACGCATTGCGCGTCGACACCATCAACTTGGTCTTCTCACCGTTTACCGCCAGACCCACTTTAGCAGATTCTCCTTCGACCTTTATAAAGGTATCAGTTACTTCTTTTACTGATCGGCCCATGATGTCTATATCATCAGCATAAGCAAGTAACATGTGACTATTGGTGTAGATTGTGTCACTTCTTTTGACGTTTGCCTCTCGTATAACCTTTTCTAGCAGGATGTTGAAGAGGTCACACGAAAGGCTGTCTCCTTGTCTGAAACCTCTTTTGGTACCAAACTCTTCGGAGAGGTTCTTTCGTATTTTAACTGAGGACCTCGTGTCAGTTAAGGTCATTTTACAAAGCCGGATGAGCTTTGCGGGAATACCAAATTCAGACATGGATTGGAATACCTTTGAACGCAGCGGGCTGTCGAAGGCTGCTATATAATCGACAAAAAGGTGGTAAGTGTCGATCTGCATCTCTTGGGTCTTCTCCAGGATTTGCCGCAGGGTAAATATCTGGTCAATGGTGGACTTGCCAGGTCTAAAGCCGCATTGGTATGGTCCAATTATCTCGTTGACCATAGGCTTTAGTCGTTCGCACAATATCCCTGACACGATCTTGTAGGCAATAGGGAGTAGACTTATGCCCCTATAGTTAGAGCATACAGTCTTATCTCCCTTCTTGTGGACGGGGCACAGGATACTCAGGTTCCAATCGTCGGGTACTCGTTCTTCCTGCCAGATGGTGCTAACTAGCTGATGAATACACCTTATCAGCGTGTCGCCTCCGGTTTTGAACAGCTCGGCTGGTAATCCATCGGCCCCTGCTGCCTTATTATTCTTCAGCCGATTTATTGCTGTCTTTACCTCATCTTGTCTGGGCGGTATACATTCAATACCATCTTCTGGGATTGGGACTGTGGTATCTTCGTCGTCTTCGCTGCTATTGGATACCAACAGATTTGAAAAATGTTCTTTCCATATCCTGAGTACACTATCTGTATCAGTTACCAAATTACCTTGCTGGTCTCTACAGGAGGATGTGCCTGTACCAAAGCCATCAGTTTGATGCTTGACTCTTTAGTAGAATTTTCGGACTTCATTCTGGCTCCTGTACATCTCGATTTTTTCACACTCCCGCTTTTCCATCTCTCTGTTTTTCCTGCGGGAAAAGACGTTTCTCCTCTCTCCTTTTCTCCCTGTATCTCTCTCGTGCGCTACGCGTTGCTACGGATTGAAAAGTAGCCTTATATGCCGCATTTTTCTCTTCGGTGGCAGCACGACACTCCTCATCATACCATGGATTCCTTGGTGGAGGTCTCTGGTATCCAAGTGTGGATTTTGCGGCTGTTTGCATGGAGTGGGCAATGCTTTGCCATTGCGCTGATATGTTATCGGGATGAGGAGTGCTTTGATTAAGAAATTGGGCTAGTTGAGTGGAATATGCTGTGGCTATCTGTAGTGATTGCAGTTTACCTATGTCTAACTTTCGTGTTGTGTCTGTTCGTACTTTGTTTGCTCCGTTTAAGCGGGTGCGTACCTTTGCTGCAACAAGGTAGTGGTCCGAATCAATGTTTGCGCCTCGGAACGATCGTACATCCAACACGCTCGATGAATGTCTTCCATCTATCACAACGTGATCAATTTGGTTTCTTGTTTTCTGATCTGGAGACATCCAGGTGCCCTTATGAACATCGAGATGATTAAATCTGGTACTGCTAATTACCATGTTTTTTGCATCTGCAAAGTCTGTCAGCCTCATACCATTGTCAGATGTTTCACTGTGGAGACTGAATTTCCCGACTGTTGGGCCAAAGATATTCTCCTTTCCAATTTTGGCATTAAAATCGCCTAGAATGATTTTAATGTCATGGGCAGGGCAACGGTCATATGTTTCTTCTAAACGCTCGTAAAATATATCTTTGGTCTGTTCGTCCTTTTCTTCAGTGGGAGCATGAGCGCAAATAAAGCTGATGTTGAAGAATTTAGCTTTTATTCGAATTGCAGCAAGTCTTTCATTCACTGGGGTGAAGCTGGATACCAGATGTTTTCGTCTCCGACTAACTGCGAATCCGCAACCAAACTCATGCTTTACGTCATGGCAGCTATAATACAGTGCGTTACCTTTAGGTGTTGTTGTGACGCCTTTCCCATTCCATCGTATTTCCTGTATGGCAGTAATATCGGCCTTGTACTTTTCAAGTACGTCTGCCAATGCGAAGACTGCACCTTCTCTATAAAGAGTGCGAACATTCCAGGTGCAGATTCGCAGATCATGGTCCTTAAAACGTTTGCGGGGTTCGTCAACTTTAGAGGGGTTTGTTTTTCTTTTCTTTCGTTTTTTCATAGTAGGCTGTTTTTTCTAGGGGAGGGTTACTAACCCGACGCCCAAACCCAAGTTTTTAACGTTCTTATGGGTGAACTCGTAAAAGAGAGAACTGTAAAAAATTGTTCTCACACAAAAGTTTTTTGAAATAGTTCGGGAATGGAAAATGGAAAATACGTAAAAAAAAACTGGAACAAATGTCAAAGTCGGCGTACCAGCCAATCATACTGGTTGCCGGCGTCTGATTGGCTGGTACGCCAAATTTGTCGAGTAAAAAGTTTTTACAGAGAGCGAAATTCAGCGCAATTTTTATTTAAAGAGAAGTGAACATTTTACAACTGTTTTGTGTACTTGAACGGTTTTTCGGGTAAAATGTGTAAAAGTCGTAAAAATTGTAAAAAGTTTTTAGTTCTGGAACAAAGCTTATATGGAAGTGAATAGCAACAATTAGTTTCATTCTCCACATTATGAAAGATGAAAATCACTTTACATTGATAACTTTCTGCAAGTGGTTTTCTAACCATTGAGAGTCCAAAATACTAATTTACATCCACTACAGATGGAAAATGTAGCAAAACTCTTTAAAAAGTTCACAAAGGGAAGCATCATTGTTCTTTCCAAAACATGGACCAAATCTGAACCGATTTCAATATAATTTGCAAAATTTACTTTTAGGCCAAATTCTGCCGCAAATGTTATACACATTCCCAATTCCTTTGAAATTAGACATACATAGCTTGTTTGGTGCACCGAATAAATAAAATTTACCGATAATATATGTCACACATTTTAAATTTCATTGGAATTGGACATATGTACATTAGAATGGTTTTAACTCAAAGCGAAAAAATCGATGTCGGATTTTTTTTATGCGGCACCCTCATAAAATGTTTAGTTTTGTTAAAAACAAGTAAAAAAGTATCAGTCGGCTTTGCAGACAGAGATATACCCTCAGCATGTGTGGAGTGAAACACTTTTGGGCGTAAAAACCGACAACAAATGGATTGGATTAAAGATCAAAAATTTGCGGAAATAAAACAGGGCCACTATTAAACCTTCGGTAAAAATTTCCACAGAATCCTCGAACAGACTCTTAACCCCTCTCAGACTCTTTTCCCCTGAAAAAGCTTATACTATCGTATTTGGGGCAGCGAATGCAAGTTGCTTCAACAAAAAACTAATTGATTCGGGAGCAGGTCTCAAAAAGAATTTTTCCGAAATGTTGTGTGGGAGTTACCCGAAGGAGTAGACAAATATAGTCCATTTTTGAACCTGATCTATATCTGGTAGATATATTATGATGTACAAAGTATGGACCAGATCGGTCACTCCCTTCAAGAGTTGCCGTGCGCACAATTTTTCCGAACATTTTTGAACTTTTGTGGGGGAGGTACCAGAAGGAGTGGACCGACATGGCTTTTCTTCGAACTTAAACTAAATTTAAACAAAATATTACGAAGGCCAAATTTTGGAGCAAATCGGTTCGAGAGTTATCTTGCGCTCCAACCACTACACACGCTGTCATAGGGGTTTTTTGCATCTTTCAGACTATTTTCTCCGGAAGTATGGAGTTGCCCCTGATAAAGCATATACCGTCGTATAGAGGGGAGTGAATACAATTTGTTACAACAAAAATCAAAGCGATCCGAGAGCAGCTTCTAAACTGTACTTTTCCGAAATTTTGTGTGGGAGGTACCCGAAAAAGTGGACCGATAGAGTCCACATTGGAACCTTATCTAAGTCTGGTAGAAATTTCACGATGTGCAAAATATGGACCAAATCGGTTAATCCCTTCAAGAGTTATCCTGCGCACAAAATGTCCGAACATTTTCGAACTTTTGTGGGGGAGGTACCCGAAGGGGTGGACCGATATCGCACATCTTCGAACTTGAACTAAGTTTCGCCAAAATATTACGAAGGCCAAATTTTGGACCGAATCGGTTAATTCGTTCGAGAGTTATCGTGCGCTCCAGCCAGCAGGACAGACAGACAGACAGGCCTAGATCGACTCCAATTTGTCTGAAACACATTTCGTCCAAATATACTTGGGTCTAAAACCATTATTTCGATGAGGCACATTTTCATCGTATCAAAGTGTACATACGCTCTTTAGCCTAAAGGCTGAGGGTATAATTAAGATTGCCAAAGTTTGAGGTCAATCGGAATATGTTAACACGTGTCACTGGGGCCTCAAAGTTTCCATGGGCCCTTCACATAGCTAATATTAAAATCTGACCCGACTTTCAAAATTTTTTGTAGGATTACGAAATCCGTTTCAGACAATTTGGAGTCGATTTAGCAATGTCCGTCCGTCTGTGTGTCTGGCACGATAACTCTCAAACGGATGCATCGATTTGGTCCAACATTTGGTTTTCGTAATATTAAGTCCAAACTTAGTATATGTTCGAAGATGGGTTATATCGGTCCACTCCTTCCGGTACCTCCACCACAAAAGTTCGAAAATGTTCGGAAATTTTGTGCGCACGATAACTCTTGAAAGGAGTAAACGATTTGGTCCATACTTTGCACATCGTGAAATTTCTACCAGACTTAGATAAGGGTCCAATATGGACTCAATCGGTCCACTCCTTCGGGTACTTCCCACACAAAATTTCGGAAAAGTTCATTTTAGGACCTGCTCTCGAATCGCTGCTGTAACAACCTATATTTACTGTCCCCTATGCCACGGTATAAGTTTCATCAGGGGCAAGTCCATACTTCCTGAGAAAGTAGCCTGACATTTGCACAAAACCCCTATGACACTGTGTGTAGTGGTTGGAGCGCAAGATAACACTCGAACGGATCTGCCGTTTCGGTCCAACATTTAGCTTTCGTAATATTTTGTCCAAACATAGTTTAAAATCGAAGATATGCCATATCGGTCCGCTCCTTTAGGTACCTCCCACACAAAAGTTTGAAAATGTTCGGATTTGGTTCATATTTTGCACATCGTGAAATTTCTACCAGACATAGATGTGGTTCCTATATGGAATTTATCGGCCCACTCCTTCAGGTACCTCCCACACAAATTTTGGGGAAAGTTCAGTTTAGGACCTGCTTTCCGTTTCTTTTGCTTGTTATTGTAGCAACTTGTATTCGCTGCCCCCATTACGAAGGTATAATTTTTATCTGGGGGCAAGTCCATACTTCCTTAGAAAATAGCCAGGAACTTGTAAAAATCCCTTATAGCGCAATGTGTAGTAGTTGGAGCGCACGATAACTCTCGAACGGATCAGTCGATTCGGTCCAAAATTTGGCCTTCGTAATATTTAGCGCAAACTAAGTTTAAAATTGAAGATTGACAATATCGGTGCGCATCTTTCGGTAACTTCACCCACCCCCAAAAGTTAAGAAATGTCACTAAAATAGCACGCCCTATAATCTGCTGAACGGAGCAAACGTCCAAACATTGGATCTTCTAATAGTTTGTCCAAATTGGTCTTCTCCTTAGGGTACCCCCTACAGAAGTTTTTGTTAAAGCGCAGTTTAGGACATGTTCGACGAACCTTTGGAAAATTATACCGATGCTTTTCTTTGGGGTCCTGTTTAAGCGATTTTATGTTTTTCTTGGGCAAGTCCATGCTTCCTGATATTGTGCCCCAAAACCTCTAAGTTATACGGTGACCAACTAAAATGATTGTTGAGCACAAAATCAGTATGAATCCCAAAATAAGATCCATTTCCAAAATGGACTATGTCGGCCTATTCCTTAATGTACATCCTCCGCAAAACTTTTTACGTCCTCCACCATAATATGGATGGATGTATAATTAAATTTGTCATTTCGTTTGTAACACATCGAAATATTCGTTGAAGACCCTATAAAGTATATATATTCTTGATCAGCATAACATTTTAAGTCGACATAACCATATCCGTGTGTGCGTCCGTCTGCTGAAATCAAGATACAGCTCGCAATTTTTAGGATAGAGCTTTTTTGGGAATAGAAGTTTTAATTACTCCTAGGATGTTTGGCATCGGTCCACGTTTTCATATAGCCCCCATAGAACGATACCTCCCGATTTTCGCTATTTTGAATATTTTCGCCTCATTATCACAACGAAATGGCTGAAACTTGGTAATTGGTCTTCGTTAGGGGTATACAACTTTCTTTCCATGCCTTCATATAGCTCCCATAGAACAGTACCTTCCGACTTTCGGTATTTTCATGGTTGTGGCCACAATAATCCACTGAAATGGCTGAAATTTGGTATTTAGTCTTAATTTGGTGTATAAAACGTTCCATATGAAATTTGTCGGTATGGATCGACGCCTTCATAAAGACACCATAGAACGTTACCTCCGGATTTGTGGTATTTTGAAGTATGTGGCCTCAAAGAAGAATGTGTGCGAATGAAACACGCCCAAACTTAATTTTCGAAATAATTTTACATTTGCTTTTGCTTCAAAACAAAAAAAAATTGAAAACCAGTAAGGAAAGGATCAAAGTCGGGCGGGGCCGACTATATAATACCCTACACCACTGTGAACATGTAAAATATAAATCGGAGCTATATCCAGATCTTAACCGATTTTGATATAATTTGGCACATTTATTTCCAGACCGAATTCAGTCACACATTCCAAATTTCATCAAAATCGGACGTATATAGCGTGTTTGGTGCAGCAAATACGTGAAATCGGGCGAACATATATATGGGAGCTATATCCAAATCTGAACCGATTTCGACATAATTTGGCTCAATTTAAGTGGCGAAATTTCGTGGCCACTGGGAACCGCATATGTAAAATTTCAGCTAGTTCAAGCAAAAAATGTGGCTAAGATCCCTAAAATACCTTAAATCGGGAGGTATCGTTATATGGGGACTATACCGAACCGTGGACCTATCTTGACAATTTTTAGTGGAGCAATTTCGCGGCCATTGAGAACCTCAAATGTAAAATTTCAGCTAGTTTGGGCAAAAAATGTGGCTAAGATCCATAAAATACCTTAAATCGGGAGGTATCGTTATATGGGGACTATACCGAACCGTGAACCTATCTTGACAATTTTTAGTGGAGCAATTTCGCGGCCATTGGGAACCTCAAATGTAAAATTTCAGCTGGTTTGGGCAACAAATGCCTTAAAATACCTTAAATCGGGATGTACCGTTATATGGGGGCTATACCAAAACTTGAACCCATATAGCCCATCTTGGAACTTGATCTTCCGACGGCTAAAAAAATGGTATTCCCCAATTTTCAGCGAAATCGGTCAACAAATGCGACCTGTATGTTGCGAACGGACGGACGGACGGACATGCATAAATCGACTCAGAAAGTGATTCTATGTATATCCCTAGAAGGAACTATGGGTCTATTTCGCTTCGTTTTGTATGTTACATACAAATGCACTAACACATAATACCCCTTACCACATAGTGGTGTAGGGTATAAATACACAAGAGTTTGGACGTGTTTCCTTCGAACATAGTCTTCTTTCGACATATAGAAACTGGTAGTTAGTCTTTTCATAAGCAAGAGCAAACTATCATCCTGTTTCTGTATGTAGAAACGAAAGAGTGTGCGAATGAAACACGCCTAAACTTTAGTTTGCGATATATTTTTACCGTTGCTTTTGCTTCAGAACGAAGAGCTAATTTGAAAAACACACAAAAGTTTGGGCGTGTTTCATTCGCACGCATTTTCGTTTCGACATACAGAAACAGGCTGTAATTGTTTCATTTTAGTTCAATACAACTCGTGATGGAGGGTGTAAGAAGTTCGGCCCGTCCGAGCTTAACGCCATTCTTACTTGTTTTCACAACAAATTCTTAATATAGGTCCAGGTTTTGGTATAGCGTTTTTGCTACATTTTCTGTATGAACAATCTGTAATTTGATAGGGTCCCTGCCATCACGGAAATTCGCCACCAAAAATTGTCCACATAGGGGCATGTTTTGGTATAGCTACATATAATGGTGCCGTCCGACTGCTTGTATTATTACAGTTAGTTAGTGTTGATCCAAAAACGTCTGTACCAGAAATGGTGAACATAGCCCTAGGTATAAGGGTAATCTTCTATTTCAAGTATTGTGAAGTTTTCAGACCCAATTAGCTATTATTTGTTAGTTCGGGTTTTCAGTGGTCAAAACACTGTTCCACCTATAACACTGTGCAACAAAATGGAGGTTAAAGTCTGGATGTCTTTGGTGAGTATATTCAGAACCCCGAAAGACAGATCCGCCGTGAGTCGAACTTCCGCGTTATGGTGTGATGAAGTTTTTGCTAGAGACCCTGTAAGGCATCAGGTATTAGCGTTATATCTTTGTTCACTGTTGTTTTAGCTTATTTTTGAGATGACATGTCTCAAATCGAATTAGGATAATTTTCGTAGAGCACTTCGACCTTCTAACTCGCTTCCTTCAATGTCCTTTTCGTACTTTATTTTAAGAGCCGCTTAAAAGTACAACAAGATGACGTTTTTCAGCTTCGAAATGTTCTGCAAAAATGTAGCTCGGAAAATTTTAGGTATGGCTCTCATTTACAACTAATCGATTTTTGTAGCGTTTTCATAGTCATTTTTGACATTTACCCCTTGTTTTGTGTTTTCGTATGTTCCTTAACGAATATACAAAAGAACAAAATATAGTATTTTTCTTAGCCAAATGTCAAAAATTACCATGAAAACGCGAAAAAATTGATTAGTAGTCAATAAGAGTCGTACCTAAAATTTTCTGAGCGAAATTTTTGAAGAACATTCCAAAGCTGAAATATGTCATCTTGTGGGACTTTCAATGCGGTTCTTGAAATAAAGGACGAAAGGACATTGAAGGAAGCGAGTTAGAAGGTCGAAGTGCTCTCCGAAAATAATCCTAATTTGATTTGAGACATGTCATCTCAAAAATAAGCTAAAACAACAGTGAACAAAGATATAACGCTAATACCTGATTCCTTACAGGGTCTCTGGCAAAAACTTCATCACACCATAACGCGGAAGTTCGACTCACGGCGGATCTGTCCTTCGGGGTTCTTAATATACTCACCAAGGGTTTTCATCTCAAAAAGGAATTATCTCTTCCCCAAAATTTGTGTTCGCAGTGTAATTATGGGCATGGGATGGATATAGCCGCCGTTTTCAGGTATTTTGACTTATAATTAGTATTCCCAACGGCGAAAAAAATTCTTATTTGTTTCATTTTAGTTCCTAATATTACATGGTGGAGTATATAAAATGTTCAGCCAGGCCGAACTAAAATTTTTTTAACTTGTGATTTTTTGGGAACTGTTGTCAGATATCCATGGCTTGCTGCGCTCAGATATTTGTGGATTTTGAAAATTTTCCAGTTGTGTCTAGGTGTTCTTATTGGTGGTGTGCTCGTAACACAGTGCTTTCAGGTTGTTCGTAGAAAATTTTTTATGTTTATTACATAAGGAGGGCGGGAGGGGTGCATATGTTGTACCCTCAGCCATGGGCGTAATTTGTGCGCAAGATAACTTTTGAAGGAATTAACCGATTTGCTCCATACATTGCACATCGTAAACCTTCTACCAGACTGATGATGATGTTCCAATACGCACCAAATAGGTCCACTCCTTCGGGTACCCCCCACACAAAATTTCGGAAAAGTTCATTTTAGGACCTGCTTTCGAATAGCTTTGATTTTTGATGTAGCAACTTGTGTTCACTGCCCGGATACGACGAAATACGTTTCATCAGGGGCAAGTCCTAACTTCTTGAGAAAACAGCCCGAAAGTTGTAAAAAAAAAAAACACCTATGGCACCATGTGTAGTGGCTGGAGAGCTCGAACCTAATACTGCTTTCGTCCACACTTTGGATATTGAAATATTTCTTCAAATATTAGATGAAATTCGAAGCTGGTGCTTATAGGTCCACTCCTTCCGGTACCTCTCCCACAAAAGTTCGAAAATATTCGCTAAAATGGTACGCGGGATTTCTCATAGACGTAGCAACCGATTTGGTCCAAACTTTGGATCTCTAAATATTGTCAAACCTAGTTTATATTCAAATTTGGGTCCTATCTGTCCGATCCTTGGGCTACCACCCACACAAATGTTCAACATTTTTGTGTGGTTAGGGGTCTGTTTGAGGATCCTTTGGACATTTTTACCAAAGGTTTTCTTGGTGGCCCTGTTTACAGCGATATTATGTTTTTCGTAGGCTAGTGTGATAAAAAAGCTTTATCTATCGATATCTCCACAAATTTTCGACCTTTAATCCTATCCATAATTTTGTCGGTTCATACGCCCAAAATTTTGAAAACCCCCCTAAATAGATACGTTTTTTTCGGGAAAAAGTATTTCAATCCACACAGGCTGAGGGTATATCTCTGTCAGCAGAGCCGATGATACTTTTTTACTTGTTTCTTCGTAATATTTCTAATTTTTTACATACAAATGAACTGTTTTGTAGGATCTAGAGGAGGGCAGCTGCCCCTCCCTAGCTATTCCTGGCTACGCCCATGGTTTATCACCATCTGGGTCGGTAATAGCATAGACCTGTAGGACCGTATTGCGCTAAAGACTCGCACCGTCAACATTGAGATTATCGGCACTACGGCACAATCTCTGAGAATCTCTCACCATGTCCGCTGAATTGGCCAGTATATATGATAGAATATCTACTATACATAATATGTGGAATCGTTGGATGACACTCAGCACTTTATTTAATTTGAGCATCCAAATTCCACATTTTCTGATAATTTCAAAAACCATTGTCCCAAATCACACTGCCATCTCTTTATATGTTCATAATTACATACATATTTCACAATGCTTACATTTAATATTCAAATCGCATTTCCGTTTTTGTCATGCTCTAAAGTGAATTTTTCTTAAAGCGATTAACAACATCAATTTAATTCAAGAGGAAAATATGCAGCGTATCATTTAATGATCAAATCAATGATGGCAAATTTCTCTTAATTATAAATATAAATTATTACTCAAGGATATTTATAAATTATTAAAATGCTTAAAAGAATACCAAGAACATTGTGAAAAACGAATTGGATTTAAAATTACAAATGCTAATTGGCTATCGCACACACAAAATGGCATGATAAAGTTAATAGGATTTAAAAACAAAACATTTATTATTCAAAATAATATTTTGGGTAATTGTTGATTTTTTTCTTTCATTATAATATGGCTAAAATTTAAAGGAAATAATGGCAATATTTTGGGAAAAAATATTCAAATATTTTTTGTCATGAAATGAAATGGGAAAATCCCCATTGTTGTTGTAAAAAAACAAAACAAAATGCATTTGAAAGAAAAAAAGTTCGAGGACAGCACAGCCGCTCCACATCCGATATGTCTGAAGAGCCTTTACCGAAGGTGAAACATGTCACAAAGTGGTGGGTGTGTGGGTTCGAATCGTCAGCATTACTTTTTCAGATGCTTTATTGATCATTAAGCTCGATTCCAACGAGAAATTAATTAAAAATTAATACTAAAAATGAACTTCGCCTAAAAAGCCAAAATTTTCAAATAAAATTGTTATTCTATTTACTTACTTACTTAGCTGGCCACTTGTTTGCGCCATCTATTCTTTGCCAATTCTGCGTGCACCGCCATGTGGCTCGAATTTATACGCCTTTTTAGTGGGTTCATCATCGCTCATTCTTATTAGAAGGCCTAGCCAACGCAATCGCTGTGTCAGTTAGAGTCATTTTACAAAGCCGAATGAGCTTTGCGGGGATACCAAATTCAGACATTGCTTGGAATACCTTTAAACGTAGCGGGCTGTCGAAGGCTGCTTTATAATCGACAAAAAGGTGGTATGTGTCGATCTGCATCTCTTGGGTCTTCTCCAGGATTTGCCGCAGGGTAAATATCTGGTCAATGGTGGATTTGCCAGGTCTAAAAGCCGCATTGGTATGGTCCAATTATTTCGTTGACCATGAGCTTTAGTCGTTCGCACAATGTCCCTGATACTATCTTGTAGGCGATAGGGAGAAGACTTATGCCCCTATAGTTGGAGCATAAAGTCTTATCTCCTTTCTTATGGACGGGGCACAGGATGCTTAGGTTCCAATCGTCGGGTACGCGTTCTTCCTGCCAGATGGAGCTAACTAGCTGATGTATACACCTTATCAGCATGTCGCCTCCTGTTTTAAACAGCTCGGCTGGTAGGCCATCAGCTCCTGCTGCCTTATTATTCTTCAGCCGGTTTATTGCTGTCTTTACCTCATCTTGGCCGGGTGGTATACATTCAATACCATCTCCTGGGATTGTATCTGTGGTATCTTCGTCGACTTCGCTACTATTGGATACCAACAGTTTGGAATAATGCTCTTTTCATATCTTTAGCACACTATCTGTATCAGTTACCAGGTTACCTTGCTGGTCTCAACAGTAGCATGTGCCAGTTCCAAAGCCATCAGTTTGATGTTTCACTCTTTGGTAGAATTTTCGGACTTCGTTCTGTCTCCTGTACATCTTGATTTGTTCACACTCCCGCTTTTCCATCTCTCTCTTTTTCCTACGGAAAATACGTTTCTCCTTTCTCCTTTTCTCCTCTCTCCTTTTCTCCTGATACCTCTCTCGTACGCTACGCGTTGCTACTGATTGTAAAGTAGCCCTATATGCCGCATTATTCTCTTCGGTAGCAGCACGACACTCCTGGTCATACCATGGATTCCTTGGTGGAGGTCTCTGGTATCCAAGTACTGATTTTGCGGCTGTTTGCATGGAGTGGGCAATGTTTTGCCATTGTCCTGATATGTTATCGGGACGAGGAGTGCTTTGATTAAGCAGGTGGGCCAGTTGAGTGGAATATGCTGTGACTATCTGTTGTGATTGCAGCTTACCGATGTCCAACTTCCGTGTTGTGTCTGTTTGCGCTTTGTTTGCTACGTTTAATCTGGTATGTACCTTTGCTGCAACAAGGTAGTGGTCCGAGTCTATGTTTGCACCTCGGAACGATCGTACATCCAACACGCTTGATGCATGTCTTCCATCTATGACAACGTGATCAATTTGATTTCTTGTTCTTTGATCTGGCGACAGCCAGGTGCCCTTATGAATATCGAGATGCTTAAATCTGGTACTGCTAACTACCATGTTTCTTGCAGCTGCAACGTCTATCAGCCTCATACCATTGTCAGATGTTTCACTGTGGAGACTGAATTTCCCGACTGTTGGGCTAATGATATTCTCCTTTCCAATGTTGGCATTAAAATCGCTTAGTATAATTTTAATGTCATGGGCAGGGCAGCGGTTATAAGTTTCTTCTAATCGCTCGTAAAATATATCTTTGGTCTGTTCGTCCGTGTCTTCAGTAGGAGCATGAGCGCAAATAAAGCTGATGTTGAAGAATTTTGCTTTTAATCGAATTGCAGCGAGGCTTTCATTCACTGTGGTGAAGCTGGAGACCAGATGTTTTAAGCTCCGACCAACTACAAAGCCGCAACCGAACTCATACTTTGTTTCATGGCAGCTATAATACAGTGCGTCACCTTTAGGTGTTGTTGTGACGCCTTTCCCGTTCCATCGTATTTCCTGTATGGCAGTAATGTCGGCCTTGTACTTTTCAAGTACATCTGTCAATGCGTAAACTGCGCCTTCTCTATAAAGAGTGAGAACATTCCAGGTGCAGATTCGCATATCATGGTCCTTTAAACGTTTGCGGGGGTCGTCAACTTTTGAGAGATTTGTTTTTCTTTTCTTTCGTTTATTCATAGTAGGCTGTTTTTCTAGGGGAGGGTTACTAACACGACGCCCAACCCCAAGTTTTTAACGTTCTTTATTCTATTTACCAGAAAAAGTTACTGACCATTCTCTGTTCATTCTATTTAATATGTTTTGAAAGCAAATTAACATCTCTTTGAAGGACTCTTTTAATGGGTTGCACCAAAGCCATTCTGGTAATGTGCAAAAAGCCACTCCCACCATAGTTGAAAGATAAATGCCTGTCATTTAGAATGTTAGCATCAAAATTCCAACAGCCAAAAAACTATCTGCCAGACTAAAAATATCTCTTCCTCAAAGTAGAAATATTCCATATGTAATGTAGATAAACGAGTAGCTATTTGAAATATTTACAAAGATTACAGGCGTCAGTGTACGCTAGCCGGTAAAGAGACTCATCTTTTTTGCTTTGACATTACAAATTTCTCTTTACTTCCGGTTTGTCTGCATTGCAAATGGTGGGTGCTAGACTAAAAACATAACAAAACGGCTCCCCAAAAGTGCAAAAAAATTATAATGACAATAATGAAGATTTCAATGGGGGGAAAATGCTTTCAAGATGCAAAAAATGCGTTGGTCCCCAAGCATTTCTCAGCAAAATGGCAACATTATTTCCGTCATATAACAGAGGCAAAAGCAAAAGAAATAGAAAGAGAACAAAATCAAGTGTAACCACTCAATCCCTAACACAATCATTCTTTAGACCACCAGCCAGTGGCCACTAAATTTTATGTGAATTTCTGGTACTTCAATTTACGTTCCATGTGACCATTGTAAAAATCACACATCCTCTTTTTTAACAAAATTTCGGAATTTTTTTCTTGTTTTTTTTTTTAAGCAAAGAATTTAAATTGTCACATTTTTCAGTTATGAAAATGGCAAAAATGTTACACTAACATCCATTGATAAGTCTCAACAGTTTTTTTTGTTTACAGCTTTTTGGGCAGCGTAACCCTTTTAGGAATTTTTTTGTTACTGCCTTTCGGGCGATCATCCGTTTATAGTGAATGTTCATTGGTTGGTTGGTAAGTCCTTTGGTTTTGGTTACATGTTCATATCCGCTTGTATGGTCACATTTCCGTTTTTCCATTGTTGTGAATTGTAGTTGAGAGCCATAGATATGTAATGTACGTGTTTGTTGGTCTGGACGTATATCCAGAGATTTTTTTTTTTTTTTGCAAAATATGAGTGAGGAACAGTGGTTAAGGAATCAACGAAAGCAATCAAAAATACTACCTACAGGTCGTTGTGGCTGTTGAAACCGAACAACGCAGATGTAACGTAGCTTGAAGATGGATACTTATTTGATGGGAGAAAACACAACTATTAAAGGTCGAAACAACGAATTTCGTCAATGATATTTTGTCATTGGCTGAGATAAGTTCAATCGCATCCAAGGCCTTTATTAGGAACCACTAAACCGTTCAGAATGAAAAACGTGTTATCTCCATTTCCTGGGGGTTAAATTAAATTTTTATTGATTTAGTTAGTTAGAATAGTTACAATTTTATGTAAAATATGTTTCAATAACTTGGGATATTTGAAGTCGCACAGTGGTTCAGAATCGTTTTTTCCTTGTCAAAACTATGTAATGTTATTTTATTTTTTATTTTTATACCCTATACCACAATGTGGAAAAGGGTATTATAAGTTTGTTTTGGTAAAAATTCATGTAACACCGCGAAATATTCGTCGGAGACCCCCAATGTGGTATACCATTCTTCATATCTCGACGAGATAAAGCGATTTTGAGATGTGTGTCCGTCCGTCAGTCCGTCCGTCCGTCCGTCTGTCCATTATAAATTGTAAACACGCTCCAGGCCGCAATTATGGACCGATCGTCACGAAATTTTGTATGGAGGTCGGGTTCAGATCAGAATAGATCCCTATTCTTATTGGTGATGATCGTGAAATATTTAGCGGGTGAAATGGACGAAAAACATAATATTTATCTAATTTTGTAGCGGCTCTGTAGGTCTCAATAATAGTCCGATCAACGCGTAATTTTAAATAAGGTAAGAGTATATCACAAAGGAGAAGCTTGCAATTTGAGATGGCGATCGGATAATATTTAGAGGGTTCAATGGACCAAAACTTTTGTGTGAAAATTGTGAAAAATTTTAATATACAGCTTATATCTTAATTCCTGGAAGTGACATTCCGGACAAGTGAGATATACTTGAAAGTGAAACGCTTGACCTTTCAATTGATGCCAATTATGTTGGTGTGCATGATTAGATAACAGAGTTACAGCCTAATATATCCCGTTATTTGTTTGTAGTGTAATAATAAACTCGCTAAAAGTCGCAATTATACATCAATAGTCACGAAATTTGGCACCGGGTAAGAGTATAGGTCGAAAAAGATGCCCACAATTTTGAATGATGATCTGATATTCTTTAGCGGGTGAAATGGACCATTACTTTTGTATGAAAAATATAAAAATTTTATTTTTGGTCGATATTTGAATTCCTTGAGGACATATATATTTCGCAAAGTAGCCAACATATGGAAAAAAACTACTGACCGTTCCTCTGATGTAAATTGCAATAAAGTGTTTGCTAGATAACGGGCCTACTGCCTAATATATAATGGGTTCTGTGTAGAGAACCACATTTTTATACCATGCTACATATTGTCTCTCCAAAAGTTTATGTAACACCACGAAATATTCGTCCTAGACCCCTTATTTGGTATGCCAAAATTCGTATCTCGACGAGATAAAGCGATTTAGTGATGTGTGTCCGTCCATTAAAAATTGTAAACAAGCTTTTAAGGCCGCAATTATGGACCGATTGTAACAAATTTTTTAAGGAGATTGGGTTCGGGCCAGAATAGAAATGATTAGTTTTTGGTGTTGATCGTGAAATGTTCACGGAATGAAATGGACCAACAACAAAATTTTAACCAATTTTGTAGCGGCTCTGTAGGTCAAAATAATAACCCGCAAAATTTAAACAAAGTTTGAGTTTATGATAAAGAAGAAGCGTACAAACCAACGTGAAGATCAGATAATACTTAGCGGGTTAATGGACTGAAACTTTTGTGTGAAATTGGTAAAAATTTCAATAACGTAGCGGTTAAACAACGGAAGTAGTAGTACTACATAAGTGGGTTTCATTACATTTTAGTTTGTGTGAACTAAATTTTCCTTTCCTGCTACAAAAATGTCTTTGTCATGCTAGATAACTTGTTGGTTTTGGTCATAAGTATTATACATTTCATCTCTGGTATTTGATAATTAAATTTTCACAATCATTGAAAAGAAGTTCCGTGGAGAGCGTTTGTCCAGGGATAGTGGTATAGGGTATCCCATGGTCGGCTCCGTCCGACTATAGACTTTTCTTACTTGTTTTTTTTTTTGTTTGTTCGAATGATAGCATATTAAGCCAAATTCGGTCTAATAGTCGCAGAGACTTCAAGGCCAAAATTATTTTCAAAATGTAAGTTTTTTTATTTTGCATGAAAATAAGAGTATTTTGCTTTTTTAAAAAAAATATTCAACAATTTTTTTTTAAATTTAAAATTTTTCAAAAATTAAAACAAGTAAGAAAAGTCTATAGTCGGACGGAGCCGACCATGGGATACCCTATACCACTATCCCTGGACAAACGCTCTCCACGGAACTTCTTTTCAATGATTGTGAAAATTTAATTATCAAATACCAGAGATGTAATGTATAATACTTATGACCAAAACCAACAAGTTATCTAGCATGACAAAGACATTTTTGTAGCAGGAAAGGAAAATTTAGTTCACACAAACTAAAATGTAATGAAACCCACTTATGTAGTACTACTTCCGTTGTTTAACCGCTACGTTATTGAAATTTTTACCAATTTCACACAAAAGTTTCAGTCCATTAACCCGCTAAGTATTATCTGATCTTCACGTTGGTTTGTACGCTTCTTCTTTATCATAAACTCAAACTTTGTTTAAATTTTGCGGGTTATTATTTTGACCTACAGAGCCGCTACAAAATTGGTTAAAATTTTGTTGTTGGTCCATTTCATTCCGTGAACATTTCACGATCAACACCAAAAACTAATCATTTCTATTATGGCCCGAACCCAATCTCCTTAAAAAATTTGTTACAATCGGTCCATAATTGCGGCCTTAAAAGCTTGTTTACAATTTTTAATGGACGGACACACATCACTAAATCGCTTTATCTCGTCGAGATACGAATTTTGGCATACCAAATAAGGGGTCTAGGACGAATATTTCGTAGCATGTAGCATGGGATAAAAATGTGGTTCTCTACACAGAACCCATTATATATTAGGCAGTAGGCCCGTTATCTAGCAAACACTTTATTGCAATTTACATCAGAGGAAAGGTCAGTAGTTTTTTCCCATATGTTGTCTACTTTGCGAAATATATATGTCCTCAAGGAATTAAAATATCGACCAAAAATAAAATTTTTATATTTTTCATACGAAAGTAATGGTCCATTTCACCCGCTAAAGAATATCAGATCATCATTCAAAATTGTAGGCATCTTTTTCGACCTATACTCTTACCCGGTGCAAAATTTCGTGACTATTGATGTATAATTGCGACTTCTAGCGAGTTTATTATTACACTACAAACAAATAACGGAATATATTAGGCTGTAACTCTGTTATCTGATCATGCACACCAACATAATTGGCATCAATTGAAAGGTCAAGCGTTCCACTTTCAAGTATATCTCACTTGTCCGGAATGTCACTTCCAGGAATTAAGATATAAGCTGTATATTAAAAATTTTCACAATTTTCACACAAAAGTTTTGGTCCATTTAACCCTCTAAATATTATCCGATCGCCATCTCAAATTGCAAGCTTCTCCTTTGTTACGCGTTAATCGGACTATTATTGAGACCTAGAAAATTGGATAAATATTATGTTGTTGGTCCATTTCACCCGCTAAATATTTCACGATCATCACCAATAAGAATAGGGATCAATTCTGATCTGAACCCGACCTCCATAAAAAATTTCGTGACGATCGGTCCATAATTGCGGCCTAGAGCGTGTTTACAATTTATAATGGACAGACGGACGGACAGACACACATCTCAAAATCGCTTTATCTCGTCGAGATATGAAGATTGGTATACCACATTGGGGGTCTCCGACGAATATTTCGCGGTGTTACATGAATTTTTACCAAAACAAACTTATAATACCCTTTTCCTTTGGCTCCCTTCTGGGGCCATCCCTGTACATTCCATGAAAATTTTAGGAAAATCGGTTCAGTAGTTTTTGCAGAAAAACTTTAAATTGAAATGAAAATTGAAGAATTTTCTTTCCATAAGAACATATCGTCGGTGTCATGCTTAAGTGTTCCATACTCCATTTGCCCGTTTTGAGATAATCGCATTTTAACGTTTTGCGTCACAACTGTGTGGTGCTGACTAAAGCAAATATTTATATTTTTGACTTGAAATATTAATAATAGTATATCGAACATATTTGAAAAAATTTAGAGGAATATGTATTGGAAAATAAAAGTTATAGAGATTTTTTTTAAAAAAAGAATTTGTGTCGATTTGTTCCATATCCGCACTTATGACACAAATGTGAAATATTGTAAATCACATGGAACAAAGTGACAAAAAATTTTCCATATTTGCCTCAATAAATTAAATACTTCTAAATCGAAAATTAAATTCTGATTTTTGAAATGCGTTTTTAAACTTCTAAGTTTTTAAAATATTAATTTCATAACTGAAAAAAGTTGATGCTTTTCCGTCGAGGCGTGGATATCTCGGAAACTAGAGCAGATAGGAGAAAGCCGACTAGAAATTCAGAAAGAGCATACCGGAAAACCCTAGAAACCACCTGTATCTCAAAAAGTCAAAAATGGCGTATGGAACACTTAAGCATGACACCGACCATATGTTGGGCATTTGATTTTTAATCATAAAGATATGGCGTTTTTTTAATGTGGCAAAGGGATGTACCTCGAAATTCTAGAAAAATTGCATTTTATTTCTACCGGAGGCCATCCTTGTACATTCCCTGAAATTTTGATAGTTGTCGGAAAATAACAACAACCAATCGTCCACGGTGATTTGTGTCTATTTTTAGATTCACTTTTTCGACATTTTTCGACAACTATCAAAGTAGTTGTGTGCATTCTCTGCAATGTGGAGACACATGACAGTGGGAGTAGTTAATTTGGTTTACATATGCGGCTGCGAGAGTTTTTAGGTTGAATTCGCATTTAAACGAATTCATCAGTCACTCTTATTCTTGAGCTCGAGTCGTCATAAAATTGGGGAAGGGTTCTCTGTTTCAATACAAAGAACTAAGATAACTGATGAGTCCAAGTGGCGTTGACAAAATTAGTCTTCTCTGCCATCCCCTAAAGTAATAAATTTTAACTACATCCCACTTTAAACTTGTTGTTTTTAAATTTGATAACAACAAATATGAGATTAAGCTTGACTTACCTACAAATAGTAAGTAAAGTAAAATGAAAATAAAATTATTATAAAATGAAAATAAAGTAAAAAAAATAAAAATTAAATAAAAGAAAAATAAAAATTAAATTAAAATAAAGTAAAGTAAATATAAAATAAAAAACTCTGAAATAGAGCTTATTCTAAGGGATTTGTGGGGTGGTTCGGAGGTTGCAAGTTCGGAATGGGGTGGTTCGCAGGTTCGAAGTTCGGAGGGTAAAAATTCAGAATAGGATGGTTGGGAGGTTGGAAGTTCGGTATGGGGTTGTTTGCAGGATGGAAATTCTGAGGGTGGAAGTTGGGAGAGGGAAGTTCAGAGGGGCGGATCCTTCTAATTTCTTGTCATTACCGTGTTTTCAATATTTCCGAACAAAATCTCCCTTTGTTACGTTTTAAAAACTTTACTTATTTTAACAAGGAACATTGGCAAAGAGAACGTTTACCCCGCAAATTTTAGGCAAACTTATCAAAATTTGGTCTACAAAAACGAAATGCAAAGTTTTCTGTAGAACGAACCAGCACAATTTTTTGCAAAATCTTACAAAAATACACTTTGCAGTTAAAACTTTTCACTTATCAGAATTTTCAAAATTTTTTTGAAAACTTTGCAAACTCAATTTGTCATTAGCAGCTTATCACTTATCAAAAATAAGGTTTCTGTGGAACGGAAAAATTTGCGAATTGTCAAAAATATTGCTAAGTGCAAAATGAAAAATTGAAAAGTAGCCCAGTCAAAATAGACATGCGTATAAGGGGGAGATAGCAAAAAGTCCCACAAAGCTGAATTTTGGTTCACTATTAGAAGCAACGTCCTAAAAGTCCCCATCGATCCCATGTGTGCAAAACAAGTTATTCGGGGTCAAAGGTCATTTTTGGAGGCATTATTCAGTTTTTTTTTTTAATTTTTTAAAAAACGGTAAGACTTAGCAAAAGCCAGCTAAAGTAAAAGTTGTAGATTTAATAATAGTCTACAAGAGTGGTCTTTACGATTTTTAAAAAGACTTACCATTTTCGAGATATCTCGATCTAAATTCTGAGGCGAACCGGTTAAAGTAACGACACTATGTGTTAGGTACTTCCATGAGCTTTCAAACTATATCCACCTTGCAGTATTCGGGCCAATAGAACCGGGTCTAACACGGTTTTTAAATTTGGACTTTCAGGTCGAATAACCGGCGAACCGAATCCTCCACGCTTGAAAATTATACATTTCCGTAATCAGCGGAACAAACCCTAACTTCGGACAAAACTTGAAAAAAAAAATCGGAGAGTTTCCGTTGGTGTCGTTCCCGTGGGGCTTTCGATTACACATGTGGGTTAAATGGGCTATTTTTGCTATTTTTTAAAATGACTATAACATTCAATAACTTTACTAAACACGCTCCGGTTTTGTTGGAAATTTTTTAAAAGATATGTATAATTTCGCTCTTCAAGAAAATATATATTTTTTGGGGGGACAGACCCGGTTACTTCGCTTATTTTAGCCGGTTCGTCTTAATATGTCCATATCTCCGTTATAAGTACATACAAATCATGTGTTTTTTTAGAACAGCTATATCTCAAGAATGGTTCCTTCTAGGAAAAAAATTATAAAAACCAAACTTGTAGACAATTTTTCTGTCTACAATATTTACTTTAGTCACTTTTTGATTAGATCAAACGTTTTCAAAAAATAAATCCAAAACCTAAAAATCCTTAAAATTTGACCTTAGACCCTGAATAACTTTTTTTGCACACATGGGATCGATGGGGACTTTTAGTATGTTGCTTCTAATGACAAACCCTAGCTCTCCACCAAAATTCAGCTTTGTTGAAATTTTTGCTTTTTCAATGTCTATTTTGATTGGCCTATAGGGCCCCGGTCTGGTCTTCTATAAGGAGACCTCCTGGACTTCTATAAGAAGACCTGCTAGCTTTCTATAAGAAGACCTACCTACAGTCTATAAGAAGACCTGTTGAATGTCAATAAAATGACTTGCGGAATTTTCATGTCTTTATCATATATGAATAAAACAACGATGTAGAAAAAAAATTGTTCGAAATCGTAGTCGAGATATTTCTTTTGGGTTTGGGCGTCGGGTTAGTAACCCTCCCCTAGAAAAAACAGCCTACTATGAAAAAACTAAAGAAAAGAAAAACAAACCCCTCTAAAGTTGACGAACCCCGCAAACGTTTTGAGGACCATGATCTGCGAATCTGCACCTGGAATGTTCGCACTCTTTATAGAGAAGGTGCAGTCTTTGCATTGGCAGACGAACTTGAAAAGTACAAGACCGATATTACTGCCAAACAGGAAATACGATGGATTGGGAAAGGCGTCACAACAACACCTAAAGCTGCAATCACAACAGATAGCCACAGCATATTCCACTCAACTAGCCCAATTGCTTAATCAAAGCACTCCTCATCCAGATAACATATCAGCGCAATGGCATAGAATTGCCCGCTCCATGCAAACATCCGCAAAATCCATACTTGGATACCAGAGACCTCCACCAAGAAATCCATGGTATGATCAGGAGTGTCGTGCTGCCAACGAAGAGAAAAATGCGGCATATAGGGCTACTTTACAATCCGTAGCAACGCGTAGCGCACGAGAGAGATACAGCGAGAAAAGGAGAGAGGAGAAACGTCTTTTCCGCAGGAAAAAGAGAGAGATGGAAAAGCGGGAGTGTGAAAAAATCGAGATGTACAGGAGCCAGAATGAAGTCCGAAAATTCTACCAAAGAGTCAAGCATCAAACTGATGGCTTTGGTACAGGCACATCCTCCTGTAGAGACCAGCAAGGTAATTTGGTAACTGATACAGATAGTGTACTCAGGATATGGAAAGAACATTTTTGAAATCTGTTGGTATCCAATAGCAGCGAAGACGACGAAGATACCACAGTCCCAATCTCAGAAGATGGTATTGAATGTATACCGCCCAGCCAAGATGAGGTAAAGACAGCAATAAATCGGCTGAAGAATAATAAGGCAGCAGGGGCCGATGGTTTACGAGCCGAGCTGTTCAAAACCGGAGGCGACACGCTGATAAGGTGTATTCATCAGCTAGTTAGCTCCATCTGGCAGGAAGAACGAGTACTCGACGATTGAGACCTGAGTATCCTGTGCCCCGTCCACAAGAAGGGAGATAAGACTGTATGCTCTAACTATAGGGGCATAGGTCTACTCCCTATTGCCTACAAGATCGTGTCAGGGATATTGTGCGAACGACTAAAGCCCATGGTCAACGAAATAATTGGACCATACCAATGCGGCTTTAGACCTGGCAAGTCCACCATTGACCAGATATTTACCCTGCGGCAAATCCTGGAGAAGACCCAAGAGATGCAGATCGACACCTACCACCTTTTTGTCGATTATAAAGCAGCCTTCGACAGCCCGCTGCGTTCAAAGGTATTCCAAGCCATGTCTGAATTTGGTATCCCCGCAAAGCTCATCCGGCTTTGTAAAATGACTTTAACTGACACGAGGTCCTCAGTTAAAATAGGAAAGAACCTCTCCGAAGAGTTTGGTACCAAAAGAGGTTTCAGACAAGGAGACAGCCTTTCGTGTGACCTCTTCAACATCCTGCTAGAAAAGATTATACGAGCGGCAAACGTCAAAAAAAGTGGCACAATCTACACCAATAGTCACATGTTACTTGCTTATGCTGATGATATAGACATCACGGGACGATCAGTAAAGGAAGTAACTGATACCTTTAGGAAGGTCGAAGCAGAATCTGCGAAAGTGGGTCTGGCGGTAAACGGCGAAATACCAAATTGATAGTGTCGACGCGCAAAGCGTCCATAGAGCTCGGACCAACTGTGGAAGTTGGTACCTACAATTTTGAGGTAGTTAAAGACTTCATCTACCTCGGCACCGCCGTAGACACAACAAACGACATCAGTTGTAAAATAAAAAGAATAATTGTATTGGCTAACAGATGCTTCTTTGGCTTAAGTAAGCAGTTTAAAAACAAAGCCACATCTCGTCAAAAAAATAACGCTTTACAAAACTCTGATAATACCCATGCTGATGTATGGTTCCGAAGCCTGGGTACTTGCGCAAGCAGATAAGGCAGTGCTTGCTGTGTGTTTGAGAGAAAATTTCTTCGAAAGATCTACGGACCAATCTGCGTTGACGGTGAATATCGACGTCGCATGAACCGCGAGCTGTATCTGATATACAACGACATCAATACAGTTAAACGTATTGAGATGCAACGATTGCGTTGGCTAGGCCATATCATAAGAATAAGCGATGATGAACCCGCTAAAAATGAGTATAAATATGAGCCTTGGCGGTGCACGCAGAATTGGCAGGCCAATGAATAGATGGCGCAAACAAGTGGATGAAGAGATGACAAGGAGCGGTATTCCAGAAAGAGAAGCAATAGACAGAGAGAAACGGAGATCTTTTCTTAGTTAGGCCAATAGAACAAATGTTCTGTAATGGGCCAGCTAAACACAAAACTTCTACACCAAAAATTGTCAAAATAGGTTCATGACTTGGTATTTCGGTATTTTCAGTATTTTCGCTACATTTTTGGACCGAACTCCCTATAATTTGAGATTCCCAGTGGTCACAAAACTTCTTCACCAAATATTGTCAACACAGGTCGATGTTTTGAGATAGCCCCCATATAATGGCACCTCCCGATTTTCGGTATTTTGAAGATTTTAGCTACCTTTTTTGATGGAAGTACCTGTAATTTGATGTTTGCGGTTCCAAGTGGTCACAAAACATCTCCACCAACAAATTGTCAACTTAGGTCCATGTTTTGGCATAGCCCCCATATAATGGCACCTTTTGATTTTCGTTGTTTTTGAGATTTTAGCTAAAATGTTTAACCACACTAGCTCAGTGTGAACATAGGTCCAAGTTTTGGTATTTCTGGAATTTTAACAACTTTTTGAACGAACTGCCTGTTAATTGGCATTTGAAGTTCCCACTGATCACAAATCTTCTCCACCAAAAATTATCAACATAGATCCATGTTTTGGTATGACGGTACCTCCCGATTTTCGTTATTTAGAGCATTTTAGTTACAATTTTTAACAAAACTGATTTGCCATTTGAGGTTCCTAGCAGTCATGACACCTCTCCACTGAAATTTGTCAATATAGGTCAATGTTTTAATATAGGTCCCATATAACGGTACCTCGCGACTTTAAGTTTATTGAGATTTTTAACTACTTTTTGACCGAAACACCTTTTATTTGACATTTGAGGTTCAAAGTTGTCAAAAAAACTTTTCCACCAAAATTGTCAGTAGTCAGGGGTTTAGCTACATGCGTTGACCGAACTATCTGTAATTTGACCTTTGAGGTTCCCAGTGGTCACAAATTTTCAACACCAAAAATTTTCAACATAGGTCCACTATATGATATAGCCTCAATATAAAGGTGACGCTCGAGCCCCTTTTTTACTTGTTTGTGACGACCAAAAATCACCTGGGTTCATTTTTGCCCACACCCAGTGAAGTTTTCATATTGAATTGTTTTCCTTTGTATATACTAAATAAATTAATTTAATCTTAACCAATGTGAGCGACTTTTGTGTTCTGAGGCCACATTACAGAGAAAGAGAGAGATCCACCGTTATCTCCCAAAAACAACGAGGCAGCAGTCATCACTACCACGTGGTGATGATCACTGGCTGTGTTGTTGGGATGTTCAATATTGGTAGACAAGGTCCCGTTGCTCCATTACAAACACTTGGTGGAGTGGTAAACAAGGTCCCATTAATCCACCACAGAACACGTGGCTGGATCCCAATATAAAAGGGCGACCTAACTTAAAACCAGGACAGTCAGCAACAGACCAGCGAAGCAGCAACATCGATCTCGGTAAGTAATAGAATCTCCGAGAAAATCCTTGGGCATCCTGGAATATCCTGCCGGCATCCTGCCGACATCCTTGAGTATCCTTCCGACATCCTTGAGTATCCGGCCGACATCTTTGAATATCCTGCCGACATCCTTGATATCCTGCCGACATCCTTGAGTATCCGGCCGACATCCTTGAATATTCTGCCGGGATCCTTGAGTATGCTGCCGACATCCATAGTATCCGGCCGATATCTTAGTATCCGGCCGATATCCTTGAATATCCTGCCGACATCCTTGAGTACGCTGCCGACATCCTTGAATATCCGTTATACTTCCGTGAAGAATCCTCGGACATCCTTGGTAAGCCCTTCCCGCCCTATGATTCCCCTTGATTATAGTCGAAGTACTGCTTGAGTACTTATTATGGTCTATTGCAACCCATAACCCAGTAGTGCCTGAGTACTTATTAAGGTATCTTGCAACCCATAACCCAGTACTTACTAAGGTCTCTTGCAACCCATAACCCAGTAGTGCCTGAGTACCTATTAAGGTCTCTTGCAACCCATAACCCAGTAGTGCTTGAGTACTTATTAAGGTCTCTTGCATCCCATAACCCAGTAGTGACTGAGTACTTATTAAGGTCTCTCGCAATTTCTAACTTTGCATGTCATCTAAGTAGTGCTTGAGTACTTATTAAGGTCTCTTGCAACCCATAGCCCAGTAGTGCTTGAGTACTTATTAAGGTCTGTCGCAATCCTTAACCTGATTTATATATGCTTGTAATAGTCTCGCACCTCCGCCTTATTAGTAGCGAAATACCATTAGGTACCCGAAAGAGCCATCCCAGAATCCCCGGTCTCTGTTAAATCAACCCCCGCCTTTCCCATTCCACCACCAAGAGTACTTATCCAGGTCTCTGTTAAATCAACCCCCCCCCCCCGGCTTCCCCATTGCACTACCACGAGTACTTATCCAGGTCTCGTATGCCGAATCCAGTGAGCACATCTAATAATCCACGGACGGCGGACCATTAGACTCCGTGTAACACTTTATATTCTTAGATCCACAATAAATCAATGAACTTATTATATATAAAATCCTTTAGTCATTGAATAAAATTTGATTTAGAGAACAACAAAACATACTACTCTTTCTCTCTCACACAAATTCGAACGAAATTTCTGTACGAACCGCTGGACCCCGGCGAGCTATTCTAGCCCACGGGGAGAAATCCCGTCGTTACATGTTCTACTTAATCTGGCTCTGAGTCTATACCCGGTTCTAAAAATGTGGCTGCTTCGATGGATTGTAAACACAAAACTACTCAGTAGATTTTAGGTGGATTTTAGGTGTACCAACAGCCAAAACTACTCTGGTTTGTCGAGGCGGCTGATGCTCCCCAACTGCGAAAAATATAAAATGCTCTCCGAGGACCGCACACTATAGTTGATTATGGTATCTGCGACTGCATCTGTGTGAATTCTATTTAAACCTGCTTGATATGCCTGCTGATCTAGGGGTTCTCTCCTGTCCTAACGGTAATACCAGAGCAAGTACATCAAAGAAGTAATGCCATTGGTGGCATTGGTGGGCGGACGACGTGAACATGTTGTCGAATGTGAACCCTAACATCTTGAAGTATTTGGTGTCGCTATTCTGCTACCATCGACCATGACGTTCAACTCAGTGCTTACCTCTGCAGTCCATGTGGTGAACAGAGTGGGAAGGTAACTTATGCCCTGATTGTACAATCATTCGTATACGTTACGATTTCAATGTCATCTGGAGGGGTTGGAATACACGAAATGTAGAGTTCAAACAGTTCCTGAGATATCAACCTACCTTTGGGAACACCCTGTTTCACTCTACGTGGTTTGGACTTCTTGTTCCTGAATTGCACATATAATTGATTATCCAACGTTTCAAACTTGGTTGGAGGGTAGTCTGCTCGGTGTTCTCAAACAGCGTGGAGTGTTGACACTATCAATGGCTTTTGATAAGTCGAGCGTTACCATCACTGTTCTATCACACGGCTTGCTCTGGTTGCGTCCTCGACTAATATGCACTGTTGTCGTGCTATGCCGCTTACAGAACACATGCTGATGATCGGCAACTGTATAGCTATTTCTGACGCTGGGGAGGATTAAAATCTCAAGGTTCTTTGCTACTTGCGTCAAAACCGTTGCTGGCATATTTCCTTGACTTCAGACAGGGTCCATTTGCCAGACTTCGGAAACGATGTGGGTGGCTAGCGACATGTTGAGAACTTTAGAGATGTACTCGACTGCCGGCTCATCCAGCTGTTGCAGCATTACCATGGAGAACCTATCAGGGTCAAACTTGTGATTTAGCGTTCTTCATGACCATCGCAACATCATCCATTATGATTTGCGGTGGTTCGTAATCGACAGGAAGAGATCTGATGCGACGTTGTACACATCTCTTCGCTCTGTCAATTAAAAAAAAACTTTTGCACCTCTTCGTATCAGTCAGCGTAACGTCGTCAATTGTGTCTGCGGTCATATCTTACTTACATCCAGGTTTCGAGAATGACTTAACCGTTGCCTACAATTCACTTAATGATCCAAGTCTTTAGATGATTTAACCACTTGTTCCGACCAACCTGCTATCTTTCAATATCAGCTCCATGACTCTGGGGTCACTGGATTTGGCACGACGAAGCTCATCACACTCATTTGCTAATCCCGTGGCCTCCGCTGAAAAGTTTGGTCTCACTTTTGGTATTCGCCCAGCAGCAGGGGTGATTTGCTAATCCCGTCGCCTCCACTGGAAAGTTTGGTCTCACTTTGGGTATTCGCCCAGCAGCAAATGTCTGCAGCAGCGGTGATCTCTCGGAACGTCCTTTCTTCTAGCCGAACATCAGAAGGGTTGGTCAGATTTTTGAAATGGTAATTAATATATTCTCTAAAACTAGGCCAATAATATTTCCCAACAGTGGATCAAATCGGCCGGTCCACTAAGGACACAATTATAAAGTAACGACGCGTTGCTTGGTGACGTTATTCGTCGGATCAGTTCAAACAATCCTATGTTTGGCGAACTGTGACTCTCTCCGCTTATACTGGTATGGGCGTCCTCATTGACCGTGCAACACGTAGAACAAACCATCTGCTCGGCCAGTGCTATACCCCTGTGGTCGTTTCTGAGGAACGAATGCCACAACTCATGATGAGCCCCATCAGAGCTAGGGTCAAGAAAGGTAAGTCTATATTGAACAGACTGACTCAATTAGAAAGCTTGTCCCCAACCTCCACATCTGGTGCGATCCTTCCTCAGTAAGTTGTGACTACCACAACGCTCTAAGCTGCAGTTGTTGTTGAGCTTGGTTTCATGCACCGCCGCAGCCATGATGCTCTTTTCGACTCATGAAATGCACTATTTCCTCGATCTTACCTCGGACTCCATGGCAATTAAATTGCAAAAATGACACATTTTCGGGGATTGGAAGAACAACGGCTGGTGTTAAATGCTACGTGTGCGGTTGCTGTGGGGGGTACTGCGCGGGAGTGGCATATTCTGATGACGACGACACACAGGGGGCTGTGTTCACGCAGCATGCAGAAACATACTCCTTGTCATAGTCCCTCACATGGACGTGTCCGGACCAACCCACTCTTGGCATGTATTGCATCTCACCGAAGATTGGGTTTGGGTGAAGACATTGATATTGGTCTTGGGTTTTCCTCCTTCCCTACACGGACCAAAAGAATTCAAAACAAGCATTCCGGGATAAGCTGCTCCCAACACAGAAACAAGATACAAATACAAACGTGTGCTCACACACTGAGGTGGCAGCCGCTGGCAGTGACACGAGTGTTGTGTGGTATATCGAAGTACCAAAGAATCCGCCGCCGTGGGATTGATCCCTTTGGTACTGTGCATTGCTGACCTCATGCCATTCCGATTCTTTTCTGACATCATCAGATAATAGCCGCTGCTTTTGCTGCAAATAAATTGCAACAAACCAAAGCATATTTGAGTTTAGTTTTCCACAAAACACTGTGTCAAATTTTTTCTAGTCTTCGTGATTTCATATCAATTCGCTTTGCACTTGTATAATATTTTTTATTATCCTTTTTTCTGGGTTTAGGAAATATTTGTTTCAATTTCATTTTTCGTAACAACGATTTGAATTGTTTTTTGTTTTTGTTCTGCCGGCAGTGATATCGGTTGTCCATAATATTTGCTGTACTCAAGTCTGATGGCGGTTTGCCGGAAACTGGTATTTTTTGGTGGCAAAACGAGGTGGGTTTTTAAAGGAAAAGAAAATAATTTTCTAGTGCACCGAGAATTGTATTAAAAATTATAGCAAAAACTGTAGAGGAACTGAATTGTAATGAATAATGAAAATAAATTTTAATATGGGGCTAGAAATGAATAGAAGTAATAGATAAGTATCCCTCATAGCAAAGACTGATGCACCTGTGATTAATGATTTTATTATTGATCTGCAACTTCATCCTAAAATGCACTAAGTTGGAAATTATTTTTAATAATTAGGATGATATACAACTAAACCATAAAATGTGCTTACCATTCTCACCAGCCTCGTGATCAAAAATCAAAATTTCTGCCCCTTTTTGGGTGGCCAGCAATGAACCCTTTGGGTTTTTTTTTTTTTGTTATTTGCCATTATTATTGTTGCGGTGTCATCAAAACGGAAACTGAAAATGGGTGCTTATGATGAATAATTGTGTCTATGGTATGTCGTGCAATACTCGGCAGGCGTTAAAAAAGTATTTTTGTTTGGGAAAAATTCCCTGGCAGTAACATACGGTATTTGTGGTCATGAATCAGAAGAGTTATTCTTACGGTTAAAATGATTTTGGGGCAACCGAAAAAAACAGCGAACAATGGCAGCACAACTGCGAACCAATCCGACAATGCCAGGAACACATAAGGATAATAGAAACGCACAGAATATTGAGATTTATTGTCGTATTTGATGGGCGTAAAAAAATAAAACAAATTTGTGAACAAATGGATTTGCCGGTAGACACATGATTTTGGGGAATTGGAATTGCATAAAGATATAAATAAGATGGGAATAGGGACTAAGAGAATTGATATTTATGCAACGTAAATATTAAGACATACCCTTTGGTTTCAGGAGGGGAATAAGAAATAAAATAGCGACTACTTTTTGCTCTCAACATCCATTAAAACATACACGTTTATTGTTGCGAAAAATATTTTTTAAAAAATGTTTTTAAAAAATCTACTTTTATTGGGCTGATGGTAGGTGAAAAATATTATTTTAAAAATCCACGTTTTTTGTGCTGATGTTGGATGAAAAATATTCTTTAAAAATCTACGTTTATTGGGCTGAGGGTTGGTGAAAAATATTCTCTAAAAAATCCACGTTTATTTGGCTGATGGTGGGTGAAAAAACATTCTTTAAAAAATCCACGTTTATTTGGCTGATGGTGGGTGAAAAAATATTCTTTAAAAAATCCACGTTTATTTGGCTGATGGTGGGTGAAAAAACATTCTTTAAAAAATCCACTTTTATTTGGCTGATGGTGGGTGAAAAAATATTCTTTAAAAAATCCACGTTTATTTGGCTGATGGTGGGTGAAAAAATATTCTTTAAAAAATCCACGTTTTTTTTTGGGCTGATGTTGGATGAAAAAATATTCTTTAAAAAATCCACGTTTATTTGGCTGATGTTGAATGAAAAATATTCTTTAAAAAATCCACGTTTATTGGGCTGATGTTGAATGAAAAAATATTCTTTAAAAAAATCCACGTTTATTGTTGTGATGTTGAATGAAAAAATATTCTTTAAAAAATCCACGTTTATTGGGCTGATGTTGAATGAAAAAATATTCTTTAAAAAATCCACGTTTTGTGGTGTGATGTTGGTTGAAAAAATATTCTTTAAAAAATCCACGTTTTGTGGTGTGATGTTGGTTGAAAAAATATTCTTTAAAAAATCCACGTTTTGTGGTGTGATGTTGGTTGAAAAATATTCTTTAAAAAATCCACGTTTTGTGGTGTGATGTTGGTTGAAAAAATATTCTTTAAAAAATCCACGTTTTGTGGTGTGATGTTGGTTGAAAAAATATTCTTTAAAAAATCCACTTTTATTGTTGTGATGTTGAATAAAAAAATATTCTTTAAAAAATCCACGTTTATTGGGCTGATGTTGAATGAAAAAATATTCTTTAAAAAATCCACGTTTATTGGGCTGATGTTGAATGAAAAAATATTCTTTAAAAAATCCACGTTTATTGGGCTGATGTTGAATGAAAAAGTATTCTTTAAAAAATCCACGTTTTGTGGTGTGATGTTGGTTGAAAAAATATTCTTTCAAAAATCCACTTTTATTGTTGTGATGTTGAATGATAAAATACTCTTTAAAAAATTCACGTTTATTGTTGTGATGTTGAATGAAAAAAATATTCTTTAAAAAATCCACGTTTATTGGGCTGATGTTGAATGAAAAAAATATTCTTTAAAAAATCCACGTTTATTGGGCTGATGTTGAATGAAAAAATATTCTTTAAAAAATCCACGTTTATTGGGCTGATGTTGAATGAAAAAAATATTCTTTAAAAAATCCACGTTTATTGGGCTGATGTTGAATGAAAAAATATTCTTTAAAAAATCCACGTTTATTGGGCTGATGTTGAATGAAAAAATATTCTTTAAAAAATCCACGTTTTGTGGTGTGATGTTGGTTGAAAAAATATTCTTTAAAAAAATCCACGTTTATTGGGCTGATGTTGAATGAAAAAATATTCTTTAAAAAATCCACGTTTTGTGGTGTGATGTTGGTTGAAAAAATATTCTTTAAAAAATCCACGTTTTGTGGTGTGATGTTGATTGAAAAAATATTCTTTAAAAAATCCACGTTTTGTGGTGTGATGTTGATTGAAAAAATATTCTTTAAAAAATCCACGTTTTGTGGTGTGATGTTGATTGAAAAAATATTCTTTAAAAAATCCACGTTTTGTGGTGTGATGTTGATTGAAAAAATATTCTTTAAAAAATCCACGTTTTGTGGTGTGATGTTGATTGAAAAAATATTCTTTAAAAAATCCACGTTTTGTGGTGTGATGTTGATTGAAAAAATATTCTTTAAAAAATCCACGTTTTGTGGTGTGATGTTGATTGAAAAAATATTCTTTAAAAAATCCACGTTTTGTGGTGTGATGTTGATTGAAAAAGTATTCTTTAAAAAATCCACGTTTTGTGGTGTGATGTTGGTTGAAAAAATATTCTTTAAAAAATCCACGTTTTGTGGTGTGATGTTGGTTGAAAAAATATCCTTAAAAAAATACACGTTTTGTGGTGTGATGTTGGTTGAAAAAATATTCTTTAAAAAATCCACTTTTTGTGGTGTGATGTTGGTTGAAAAAATATTCTTTAAAAAATCTACGTTTTGTGGTGTGATGTTGGTTGAAAAAATATTCTTTAAAAAATCCACGTTTTGTGGTGTGATGTTAGTTGACAAAATATTCTTTAAAAAATCCACGTTTTGTGGTGTGATGTTGGTTGAAAAAATATTCTTTAAAAAATCCACGTTTTGTGGTGTGATGTTAGTTGACAAAATATTCTTTAAAAAATCCACGTTTTGTGGTGTGATGTTGGTTGAAAAAATATTCTTTAAAAAATCCACGTTTTGTGGTGTGATGAGGGTTGGAAAAATATTATTTAAAAAATCCACGTTTTAGTCGCTCTTCCATAATGCATTGACTTTGTATTCCTTATTATCACTCATAATTTTTTTTATCTTACGTGTCGTTAATTTTTATAATCCGTATAATTTAGTCGTATTTTTTTGTGTTTGAAAGTCATCATCTATCTGCCTTCTCCAACCAAACGTATGATTAATATTAATTTTCCCCTGTAATGCAACATTCATGCGCCTCATTTAACACCGCTAAATAAAATTATCTCGATAATACATGAGTTTTATTAGATATCTTGTAACTTATATGGCAGCTTTGTTACTTAGTCCTTATCTAATGAAAAATATGCTTTTAAACCATAAATTAAAATTGCTTTTCTTTTTTATGATATGATTTTTTATTATTATTTTTAAATGGTTTTGCTATAATAGGCCTTAACTTTTTTCTATGGCATTGTGAGAGGTTTTTCTTCATTTCTTCCTTACCCTCATTTACAGCTATTACTATGGGTTCCATTGAGTATTAATTGCAACATTTGTATAGAACTAATGAGGCGTTAAGAGGTTTATTTTCAATACGACTCAAACCACCTCCACTGCCTTCCTAATTAATAAAGCTGTCGTCGTCCTACTCCCGGACGACACACCCACCTACCTCTAAAGCAAATCAAATGAAATCTATTGAAGGATTTTAGTTTACAATACACCAAACGAACGAAGGAAGGCCACAGAACGAGAGGGTGGGAGAGAAAATCATAAATGCCATTCAACCAAACTTTGTGGCTGTGGGACGAGAAATAAAATAAAAATGGAAATACTTATGAAAAATTAAATACCTTTTAGCAATTAATCAGCTTATGCTTAATGGACATAAAATTATAAAGGACTTGGCTAAAGCAAGAAAAGAGAAAAAAGTAGAAAGAATTTGTAGCAAACTTAAGGAACAATACATATTACCGAGATTGAATGGTGGAGAAAGTCGTAAGAGACTGTGAAAAAAACAGTCAAGAAAAAGAACAACAAAACAAAATATGGGTAATGAGAAACCTTATTAATTAGTTGGACGCGATTATTATGGAACTGAGATAAACGTTATTGGAGAAATGTTTGAACTATTCGAAATTTGTAGAGAACGAAGTGGAAATGGAAAGACAAAATTGACAATTAACTTACAAAAACAAACATTGGTACCAATAAACGTGGATTTTTTAAAGAATATTTTTTCAACCAACATCACATCACACCACAAAACGTGGAATTTTTAAAAAAAAATATTTTTTCAGCCAACACCACACCACAAAACTTTGATTTTTTAAAGAAGAATTTTTCGTGCAACATCGCATCAACAAACATGGATTTTTTAAAGAAGAGTTTTTCGTGCAACGTCATAGCAATAAACGTGGAATTTTTAAAGAATATTTTTTCATCCAGCATCAGACAAAATAAACGTGGATTTTTTAAAGAATATTTTTTCATTCAACATCAGCCCAATAAACGTGGATTTTTTAAAGAATATTTTTTCACCTAACATCACACCATAAAACGTGGATTTTTTAAAGAATATTTTTTCACCTAACATCACACCATAAAACGTGGATTTTTTAAAGAATATTTTTTCACCTAACATCACACCATAAAACGTGGATTTTTTAAAGAATATTTTTTCACCTAACATCACACCATAAAACGTGGATTTTTTAAAGAATATTTTTTCACCTAACATCACACCATAAAACGTGGATTTTTTAAAGAATATTTTTTCACCTAACATCACACCATAAAACGTGGATTTTTTAAAGAATATTTTTTCACCTAACATCACACCATAAAACGTGGATTTTTTAAAGAATATTTTTTCACCTAACATCACACCATAAAACGTGGATTTTTTAAAGAATATTTTTTCACCTAACATCACACCATAAAACGTGGATTTTTTAAAGAATATTTTTTCACCTAACATCACACCATAAAACGTGGATTTTTTAAAGAATATTTTTTCACCTAACATCACACCATAAAACGTGGATTTTTTAAAGAATATTTTTTCACCTAACATCACACCATAAAACGTGGATTTTTTAAAGAATATTTTTTCACCTAACATCACACCATAAAACGTGGATTTTTTAAAGAATATTTTTTCACCTAACATCACACCATAAAACGTGGATTTTTTAAAGAATATTTTTTCACCTAACATCACACCATAAAACGTGGATTTTTTAAAGAATATTTTTTCACCTAACATCACACCATAAAACGTGGATTTTTTAAAGAATATTTTTTCACCTAACATCACACCATAAAACGTGGATTTTTTAAAGAATATTTTTTCACCTAACATCACACCATAAAACGTGGATTTTTTAAAGAATATTTTTTCACCTAACATCACACCATAAAACGTGGATTTTTTAAAGAATATTTTTTCACCTAACATCACACCATAAAACGTGGATTTTTTAAAGAATATTTTTTCACCTAACATCACACCATAAAACGTGGATTTTTTAAAGAATATTTTTTCACCTAACATCACACCATAAAACGTGGATTTTTTAAAGAATATTTTTTCACCTAACATCACACCATAAAACGTGGATTTTTTAAAGAATATTTTTTCACCTAACTTCACACCATAAAACGTGGATTTTTTAAAGAATATTTTTTCACCTAACATACCACCATAAAAAGTAGATTTTTTAAAGAATATTTTTTCACCTAACATCACACCATAAAACGTGGATTTTTTAAAGAATATTTTATATTAAAAACTTCCTCTTCATCTTAATCTTAGAATTTTAAAATCCACCTTTATTGGATTTTTAAAGCATTTCCATAGAAAATTCAATAACGGCTGTCTAATACCGAATACTGTCTAATACCGAATTTTGCAGTGTTGAGTTGGGTAAATTAGATTTTAATAATTTATCAGTTTTAATAAAACTGCCAATTATACAAATTTAATAACAAAGATTTGTAGCCATTACAACCGAAGTAAGTGCCTAGTTGCCATTCCTACAAAAATGCTTTCAGCAAGTAAAGACTAAAGACTAACAACCAATCCGCACTCCATCCATTTTCACGTAACAACTTAGCTGGCTGTGGAAATACAAATTTGTATGAATAGTGCTGTTGTGGAGGTAGGAGTGAGGGTAAATGGTAAATGAAATGGCAATATATTTCAATGGAAATAACTGTTTTGTTGTAATTTTAATATGATGAATAAAATATTGCCTAAATTGTTTACAAATATACAACAAATGGGCAAGGAGAATAATAATGGCAACAACAACAATAACAATGCTTAAAATAATAGCTAGAAGGGGGAGGAACGTGCATGTTTAGCAAAAGTCCAGCATAAGCTCAGCTGTTAACAGTTACGTTGCCATTGTCTGATTTGAACTCTTTGGTTACTTGGTTAGTTATCCTTTTGCAAAAACCGACAGGTTTATTTGTATACCCTACTGTCTTAAAGTATTTTGTGGAGGTTTGAAAAGAGTTTGCTGCACATTTGATTTTTAAGACATTTTTTAACCAAAAAGACATTTTTAAACACAAATCAAAAATATATTTTCAACCAACATCTGAGCTACAAGTGTGGATTTTTAAAGAATATTTTTTCAGTGACAAACTGAGCCACAGGCGTGGATTTTTAAAGAATATTTTTTCAGTGACAAACTAAGGCACAGGCGTGGATTTTTTAAAGAATATTTTTTCAGTGACAAACTAAGGCACAGGCGTGGATTTTTTAAAGAATATTTTTTTCAGTGACAAACTAAGGCACAGGCGTGGATTTTTTAAAGAATATTTTTTTCAGTGACAAACTAAGGCACAGGCGTGGATTTTTTAAAGAATATTTTTTTCAGTGACAATATAAGGCACAGGCGTGGATTTTTTAAAGAATATTTTTTTCAGTGACAAACTAAGGCACAGGCGTGGATTTTTTAAAGAATATTTTTTTCAGTGACAAACTAAGGCACAGGCGTGGATTTTTTAAAGAATTTTTTTTTCAGTGACAATATAAGGCACAGGCGTGGATTTTTTAAAGAATATTTTTTCAGTGACAGACTAAGGCACAGGCGTGGATTTTTAAAGAATATTTTTTTCAGTGACAAACTGAGCCACAGCCGTGGATTTTTAAAGAATTTTTTTTTTCAGTGGCAAACTGAGCCAAAGCCGTGGATTTTTAAAGAATATTTTGTCGGTAATTGAAGGGTAGAGCTTCTCATATTCGTTGCAACATGGCTATACCCTTTTTTTCGTTATGTAAAAATCTAAACAGATAACCAAAACCTTTGGCATTTGGCATTTTTCATAAACTGAAGTCATTTTCTCTGTTCAAAGTCACTACCTTTGTTAAAAACAGAAAATTGAATTTTCATATTTGTGTCAGATGAAATGAAATTTTTAAACGGAAATCTCCACTTCCTTTCACTCTTCCCCACACCGGTTGCTTCCCTACCCTTTGCTATTGTCCTTTCTCTTTATTCCACCTTAGGCTATTTCTTTACTATGTTTATAGATATTTAACATTTTATTGTTTATGAAAGGTTTGTTTGTTACAATTCAAACGTAACGTTTGTTCGTTCCGTTTAGTTTCACACACACACACACACCAATACACTCACCTTTTTCCACATCTGCACTTGACTTTACTTTCTAATGCTGACTTTTGCTTTCTTTCTTTGTTGTTGTTGGTGTTTTTGATTTCTATGCTGAACTTCAAATGAAATTTATATAAGATTTCCGGTTATGAAATCCAATCTCTTTCCCAGTATCCCATTTTCAATTGAATGACATTTATTACTGGCTATTGAAAGAATTAAATTTAATAATTTATTATTTTTCCTCCTTTTGTTCGAAGGTGTTGCTGCAAATAGAAGAGTGACAGTAGTAAAAAAAAGATGTCAGAGGGCATCTGAAATGGCTGCTAAATTTGTTACAAAGTAGTCGATATAATTTATGAGTTTTTGGAGAGAAACAATTTATTGATGCCAAAAAGAAGTGATGGCTAAATAATTGAAAAATATTTGCAAAGAAATTAAAAAAATAAATAATTGTGGGCAGAAATGAAAAACGATTTCAGAAAAGAATACTGAACATCATCTAAACTGTTCGGAGAGTTCGTTCCCATTCGAACGGGAGGTACCTGAAGTAGTGGCCTGTGGATGTTTCAAAAAATATTCCTCCTAGGGAGCTTGAAAAAATATTCCCTGGAAAATCCACACCTAGTGGCCTGTTGCTACTTGAAAAAATATTCTTTAGAAAATCCACAACAAATGGCCGGCAAATGTTTTGAAATATTTCCCAGAACTCTAGTCAATTTAGAATTTTCCCATTTAACATGAGAATATTTTTATTCACATTGAGTATTCGGCATAAATAAGGTCTCTAAAAATAATTATTGAGAAAATAATGTGAAACACATATGTTGTTTAATACTACCGCATTACTGCGTCAACATAAAAAAAATGTTGCCATTCAAATCCCCAAATCACATATGTCTTCCCAATAAGTATCTTTGTATGTATGAATATATTTGTTGGGCCAATTTTTTAATTATAATTTATTATGACAAAAACACACACACAAATTGAAAACGAATCCTTTTTATGATTTCCACTTCTCTTCTTGCTTTTTGTTGTTTTTGCAACGGGCCTACATTTCAGGTTGCTACTTTGAATTGTAAATGTTGTTTTTTTATTTTGCAATTCCCTTCTTGTTCTCTCCATTTTTTTGTAAATTCAGTAATAAATTAAACAAAATATTAAAAAAACACAAATATGCTTTTACTGCAAAAATGAGATTCCCTTTTCACAAAAGTTGATGTTGTTTTATTATTGTTTTTTTTTTTTTTTTCTTTTATTCATTTGCTTCAGCTTCTTCTCGTTTCAGTTTGCTTCTTTTTTTTCAATTTACCATTGTGAGTATTGTAGTATAAAAATGCCAATTATAAAATATTTAGCATAACATTTTTGTATGAAGTGTGTGTATTTGTTGTTGCTGTTTCCTTGCTGTATATTAGTAATTGCCATACAATAGAGAGTTTTTTGATGAAACGTACGTGCGTATATATGTATGTATGTTATTTGTAATATTCATTACAGTGATTTCACGGAAATGTTATATGGTTGTTATTTGTGAAAAATGGGAGTTCAACATTGGTTTGATAGAACTTTAAAAATATTCTTTTAATTCTGAAAAATATTATTTAAAAATTCACGTTTATTTGGCTGATAATGGTTGCAAAAAATATTCTTTAAAAATCCACGTTTATTTGGGTAGCAAAAAATATTCTTTAAAAATCCACGTTTATTTGGGTAGCAAAAAATATTCTTTAAAAATCCACGTTTATTTGGGTAGCAAAAAATATTCTTTAAAAATCCACGTTTATTTGGGTAGCAAAAAATATTCTTTAAAAATCCACGTTCATTTGGGTAGCAAAAAATATTCTTTAAAAATCCACGTTTATTTGGATAGCAAAAAATATTCTTTAAAAATCCACGTTTATTTGGGTAGCAAAAATTATTCTTTAAATATCCACGTTTATTTGGGTAACAAAAAATATTCTTTAAAAATCCACGTTTATTTGGGTAGCAAAAAATATTCTTTAAAAATCCACGTTCATTTGGGTAGCAAAAAATATTCTTTAAAAATCCACGTTTATTTGGATAGCAAAAAATATTCTTTAAAAATCCACGTTTATTTGGGTAGCAAAAAATATTCTTTAAAAATCCACGTTTATTTCGGTTGCAAAAAATATTCTTTAAAAATCCACGTTTATTTCGGTTGCAAAAAATATTCTTTAAAAATCCACGTTTATTTCGGTTGCAAAAAATATTCTTTAAAAATCCACGTTTATTTCGGTTGCAAAAAATATTCTTTAAAAATCCACGTTTATTTGGGTAGCAAAAAATATTCTTTAAAAATCCACGTTTATTTCGGTTGCAAAAAATATTCTTTAAAAATCCACGTTTATTTGGATAGCAAAAAATATTCTTTAAAAATCCACGTTTATTTGGATAGCAAAAAATATTCTTTAAAAATCCACGTTTATTTGGGTAGCAAAAAATATTCTTTAAAAATCCACGTTTATTTGGATAGCAAAAAATATTCTTTAAAAATCCACGTTTATTTGGATAGCAAAAAATATTCTTTAAAAATCCACGTTTATTTGGGTAGCAAAAAATATTCTTTAAAAATCCACGTTTATTTGGATAGCAAAAAATATTCTTTAAAAATCCACGTTTATTTGGGTAGCAAAAAATATTCTTTAAAAATCCACGTTTATTTGGGTAGCAAAAAATATTCTTTAAAAATCCACGTTTATTTGGATAGCAAAAAATATTCTTTAAAAATCCACGTTTATTTGGGTAGCAAAAAATATTCTTTAAAAATCCACGTTTATTTGGATAGCAAAAAATATTCTTTAAAAATCCACGTTTATTTGGGTAGCAAAAAATATTCTTTAAAAATCCACGTTTATTTGGATAGCAAAAAATATTCTTTAAAAATCCACGTTTATTTGGGTAGCAAAAAATATTCTTTAAAAATCCACGTTTATTTGGGTAGCAAAAAATATTCTTTAAAAATCCACGTTTATTTGGGTAGCAAAAAATATTCTTTAAAAATCCACGTTTATTTGGGTAGCAAAAAATATTCTTTAAAAATCCACGTTTATTTGGGTAGCAAAAAATATTCTTTAAAAATCCACGTTTATTTGGGTAGCAAAAAATATTCTTTAAAAATCCACGTTTATTTGGATAGCAAAAAATATTCTTTAAAAATCCACGTTTATTTGGGTAGCTAAAAATATTCTTTAAAAATCCACGTTTATTTGGGTAGCAAAAAACATTCTTTAAAAATCCACGTTTATTTGGGTAGCAAAAAATATTCTTTAAAAATCCACGTTTATTTGGATAGCAAAAAATATTCTTTAAAAATCCACGTTTATTTGGGTAGCAAAAAATATTCTTTAAAAATCCACGTTTATTTGGGTAGCAAAAAATATTCTTTAAAAATCCACGTTTATTCGGGTTGCAAAAAATATTCTTTAAAAATCCACGTTTATTCGGGTTGCAAAAAATATTCTTTCAAAATCCACGTTTATTTGGGGTGCAAAAAATATTCTTTCAAAATCCACGTTTATTTGGGTTGCAAAAAATATTCTTTAAAAATCCACGTTTATTTGGGGTGCAAAAAATATTCTTTCAAAATCCACGTTTATTTGGGGTGCAAAACATATTCTTTCAAAATCCACGTTTATTTGGGTTGCAAAAAATATTCTTTCAAAATCCACGTTTATTTGGGTTGCAAAAAATATTCTTTCAAAATCCACGTTTATTCGGGTTGCAAAAAATATTCTTTCAAAATCCACGTTTATTTTGGCTGATGGTGCTTGCAAAAAATATTCTTTCAAAATCCACGTTTATTTTGGCTGATGGTGCTTGCAAAAAATATTCTTTCAAAATCCACGTTTGTTTTGGCTGATGGTGGTTGCAAAAAATATTCTTTAAAAATCCACGTTTATTTAGGCTGATGGTGGTTGCAAAAAATATTCTTTAAAAATCCACGTTTATTTGGGCTATGGTGGTTGCAAAAAATATTCTTTAAATATCCCCATTTATTTGGGCTGATGGTGGTTGCAAAAAATATTTTTAAAAATCCACGTTTATTTGGGCTGATGGTGGTTGCAAAAAATATTCGTTAAAAATCCACATTAATTTGGGCTGATGGTGGTTGCAAAAAATATTCTTTAAAAAATCCACGTTTATTGGCCAGATGAACCATGAAAAAATTCTTTAAAAAATCCACGTTTATTGGTCAGATGGTTCATGAAAAAATATTCTTTACAAAATCCACGTTTATTAGTCAGATGAACCATGAAAAAATATTCTTTAAAAAATCCACGTTTATTAGTCAGATGAACCGTGAAAAAATATTCTTTAAAAAATCCACGCTTATTATTGAAACCATTTTTTTAAAAACACACTGTTATTGGTCTGATGGTTCATGAAAAAACATTCTTTAAAAAGTCCACATTTATTGGCCTGATGGTTCATGAAAAAATATTGTTTAAAAAATCCAAGTTTATTAGTGTGATTGTTCATGAAAAAATATTCTTTAAAAAATCCACGTTTATTGGTTAAAAGAACCGTGAAAAAATATTCTTTAAAAAATTCACGTTTATTATTGAAATAATTTAAAAAAATCAACGTTCATTATTGAAAATTAAAAAAAAACATATCCATATTATAGAAATATTTTTTTAAAAAATCCTCATTTATTATTGAAATATTTTGCTTAAGCTGAAGTATTCCCCCAAAGGCTTTTCTTCATTATTACCCTCTGTAACAGAGAGTAATGAAAAACTTAAAAAAAAATCAAATTTTTTAATGAAAAATATTTAAAAAAAAATCAACATTTATATTTCAAATAATTAAAAAAACAAATCCACATAATTTTTTGAGTCATGGTTTATTAACCATATTCTGACACCGCAGCGTGATAGAAGACCAAAAATAAGAAGATACGTGTCCCGGCGTTTTTCCCTATCATTTCAACTTTCGCGGTTATTGGCCCCCAGGACCTGAGGCCTTGATGTCAAAAGGGATCATTTTGTCAGGCACATAGCTTCTAAACCGCTAAGAATTTGGGCTTACTCGTAGATTTCGTCTTAAAGAATAATAATTGTGAACAAATAAAATCCATTTAACCTCATCTACAAGGTCAAAATCGTTAAAGTCAAACCGATCAAAATTGAAACAAACAACCAACTAAAAAAAAGTACCTTAGCTCTTAGTAAACAACTTTCTAGAACATACAAACTCTGTAGAAACGGTTCATAATGGCCAAAATAGGAAACCAAATGCGATTTTTATCCTCTTTTCTCGCTTTCCCGCTCCATAGATACGAAACCGTTCAAAATTCAAGAAAACAATGGACCGCAATAATCTAGCAAAGATATCAGCAAACAACTTTCTGGAACATACAAAATGTCTATGCCCGATTCTTAAATGTGAAAATAGCCAAAAACTTTTGAAAATATTCGATTTTTATACTTTTTTCTCCGATTTCGGTATACAGGTACCGAACCGCCCAAAAATTAAGGATACAGTAAACTACAAAAATGTACATAAGATATTAGCCGATAGCCTTAGATGCTAGTGCTATTTTTTATATAATTTTATTGTAATTTTTTATTATAATAAATATTTGAAATAAATAAATAAAAATAAATAATACATAAGATTTCAATAAACACCTTTCTACAACATAAAAAGATTATAGAAACGCTTCATCAAGCTCAAAATTATATTATTTAAGATCATTCTTTCCTGTTCAAACAAACCTTTCAATTTTCCCTGAGTTTTGAACAATATGTTATTTCCAGACCTAAGCTGGGGGAAACGTTAAAAATAACTTAATTTTTTATGAATTTCAGCTTGAAGGACAGTTCCTAGAATTTTTTTAAGTTCTAGAAACTTGTTTACTAAGATCTAAGGTACATTTCTCTAGTAGGTTGTTTGTTTCAATGTTGTCCGGTTTGATATCTGTAGACTAAAATCCGAGAAAAAATTAAAAGGGAAATTTTACCTTGATCATTTTGACTCGAAGGTGAGGTTGAATGGAATTTTATATGTTCATACTTATTATTTTTTAAGACGAGAGCTACAACTTTTCTTCTACGAGTAAACCCAAATTCCTGACAAAATGATCCCTTTTGACATCAAGGCCTCAGGTCTTTGGGGGCCCATAAACGCGAAAGTTGAAATGAAGGGGAACAAGTAAAAAGTCGTTAAGTTCGGCTGGGCCGAACTTTTTATACCCTCCACCATAAAATAGTCTTAATTAAAATGGAATAATTAGGGTCCTTTCACAATTTTAGGTGAAACAACTTTTCGACAATGGAGAAATTCCTAGTGTCTCCCACTATTGCTTAAATTACATTGTGAACACAAATGTTGGGGCAGGGATAATTCCTTTTGGAAATGAAAGCCCTTGGTGTGTGTACATTAATAACCCCGAAGGACAGATGCGCCGTGAGCCGAACTACCGCGTTATGGCGTGATGAAGTTTTTGCAAGAGACCCTGTAAGCCATCATGAATTAGCATTATATCTTTGTTTGTTGTTTTTGTAGAGCACTTAAGCAACAGTGAACAAAGATATAACGCTAATTCCTGATGGCCCACAGGATCTCTATCAAAAATTTTATCACGCAATAACGCGGAAGTTCGACTCACGGCGGATCTGTCCTTCGGGGTTCATAATATACTCACCAAGGCCTTTCTTCCCCAAGAGGAATTTTTTCCAAATTTTCCAAATTCCAAATTTTCCAAAAGTTTCATCAAAACAATGTAGACCCTCAAAAATGGACCCATATTGACGAATTTTAGTGAAGAAATTTCGTGACCACTGCAAAATTCCCGAAAATCGGGAGGTACAGTTATATGGGGGGATATACCAAAACATGAACCTATATTGACGATTATTTTTGAATAGACAAAATTGTAGCTAAAATTCTCAAAATACCGATCATTACAGCTAGTTCGGTTAAAAATTGCAGCTAAAATTCTCAAAATACCGAAAATCGGGAGATACCGTTATATTGGGGCTATACCAAAACGTGGACCTATGTTGACGATGTTTCATTGGAGATGTTTTATGATCACTGAGAACTTCAAATGTCAAATTACAGCTATTTCGGTTAAAAATTGTAGCTAAAATTCTCAAAATACCGAAAATATGGAGGTACCGATATATGGGGGCTATACCAAAACATGGGCGGGCCTATGTTGACGATGTTTCGTGGAGATGTTTCATGACCACTGAGAACCTCGAATGTCAAATTACAGATAGTTCGGTTAAAAATTGTAACTAAAATGCTCAAAATACCGAAAATCGGGAGGTACGGTTATAAGGGAGCCATACCAAAACATTGACCTATGTTGACGATGTTTGGTGGAGATGTTTTGTGATCACTGAGAACCTTAAATGTCAAATTGCAGATAGTTCGGTTACAAATTGTAGCTAAAATTCTCAAAATACCGAAAATCGGGAGGTACCGATATATGGGGGCTATACCAAAACATGGACCTATATTGACGATGTTTCGTGGAGATCTTTCATGACCACTGAGAACCTCCAATGTCAAATTGCATATAGTTCGGTTAAAAATTGTGGCTAAAATTCTCAAAATACCGAAAATCGGGAGGTACCGTTATATGGGGACTATACCAAAACATGGACCTATGTCCATATCCTTTGGGATATAAGTTTGTTGATCATTAGGAACCCTAAGTGCTAAATTATAGCTAATTCGGTCTGCAAATGTGGCGAAGAACGTCAAAATACCTCAAATCCGGAGGTACCGTTATATGGGGGCTATACTAAATAGTGGACCGATATAGCCCATCTTCGAACTTGACCTGCCTATGGAAAAAAGACCCTCGGGTGCAAAATTTCAGCGCTCTATCTCAATTATTGCGAACGCTAGAGTGATTACAACAGACGGACAGACGGACAGACAGACGGACAGACGGACATGGCTAGATCGTGTTAGACTTTTATCCTGATAAAGAATATATATACTTTATAGGGTCGCAAATGATTAGTTCGATGTGTTACAAACGGAATGACAAACTTAATATACCCTCCATACTATGCACGATGGGGCCAATGACAGGTTTTCGAGGCAACAAATCACTGGGGCAAGCTAGACCTTCCAAATTTTGTACAGATGTTTATAATGGGCTTAAAAACTAATATGCCAAATTTGGTTCATATCGGTTCATATATACATATAGCTGCCGTATATATGTTCGCCCGATTTCAAGTAATTGATGGACCAAACACGCAAATTCTGCCCAATTTTTATGCGATTTGGAAAATACCACGGAATTAGGACTACAAATAAGTTTGCCAAGTTATATTGAAATCGGTTCAGATTTTGATATTGCTTCCATATATATTTTCGCCCGATTTTAGGTATTTGGTGCACCAATCCCGCTATGTATGTCCAATCTTGATGAAACTTGAAATGTGTGACGGATTTTAGTCTAGAAACATTTTTGGCAAATCATATTGAAATCGGTTCAGAATTGGATATAGCTCTCATATATATGTTCGCCCGATTTCAGGAAAATGATTGACCAAGCATGCAAATTCCATCAAATTACAATAAAATTTGGAAAATGTTACGGAATTCGGACTACAAATAAGTTTGTCAAGTTATATTGAAATCGGTTCAGATATAGAAATAGCTCCCCTATATACATATGTTCAAATTTCATGGTTTTGTCTGTGGTTTGTTATAAGTTAATAAAAAAGGTTCCAAATTTAGTAAAAATCGGCTAAGATTCCGCCACAAAAGCCAAAGTTTGCGATATCTTTGAAATTATATTATTATTATTATTATTATTATTATTATTATTATTATTATTATATACGTCTATTAAATTTTTCCGAAATCCAATTGGTAACATTAATGGGTTTCCGATTATTCGCCAACCAAAACATAAAAATGTCCATATTTTTAAGTATTACGACATCTGAAATCAGATTTTTATGAAAAGGCGCAGATAGGCGCAGCTAATTTTTTTACAAAATGATAGTACACATTAATACCTTTCACCACATATATATAATATCCTAGATCTACCTAGATCTCAAAAGTTATACTCCAGAGAACACATGGATAACAAAGCAAAATACTCCAAAAAAGACATAACATCTTAACTCAAAAATACATTTACCACACATTACATTTTTATTATTTGTTAACACTATCTTATTTTAAATACCCATTGAAGTGTTTTCCATGTTTAAAAAATATAAAAATGTTGAAATGTTCTTTTTGGCGCCTAAAATGCTTTCACTACTTATTTATAATGAATTTCGGAAAATGATGCATAAGAAAATATGTCACTATTGCCAGATCAGTATGTCGCTATGTGATGTTACCAGATTGATTTATTGTTTTATTTTTAGTGATTCAGAGTGTTGGCAATCGAAATCCGTTATTATTTTTTTCAAATTGTTCTCTTCAAAAATTGACTTTTTGCCTCGAAAACCTGCTATTGGCCCCATCGTGCTATGGTGGAGGGTATAAGAACGCCGGAACACGTGTCTTCTTAATTTTGGCCTTTATCCCGCTGCGGTGTCAGAATATGGTTAATAATTTTCATGTCGCACAGTGTAATTGGACATCTCTTCCGAAGCGAAATGTGTAAAAACATTCTGCCCATCCCTTCAACGTTTTGAGATATATCGGTTCAGATTTGGATATCGCCCCATTTTGCTATAATTCGCTCAATTGTTGATGAATAGCCTTCAAATTTAACATGGGATGTTTCCCCAGGCCCCTGTTCAGTTTTACCGTTGATCTAGGTTGATGAATTTTTGCACACGTACTTATGAGGGCATAGGAATGAAAAATATCAACTTTTGTCCATATCGGTTCAGGTTTGAATATAGCTTCCATATATAATTTCGCCCGATGTCCCTCAATTACGAATAATTACATCACATTTTCCTAATATAATCAATATGTCACATACATTGCGTGTTAAGTGCATCGAATACATAAAATCGGGTGAAAATATATATGAGAGCTATATCCAAATCTAAACCGATTTTTGTCAAAATCTGTGAAACTGAAAAAGGTCTTAAGAAAACATCCCATATTAAATTGGAAGTCTATTTTTCAAAAATTTACCGATATATAGCAAAATTGATAAAAGATATATATGGAAGCTATATCCAAATTTGTGCCGATTTTTGCAAAATCAAATCAAAATCGGTAAAACTGAACAGGGACCTGAGGAAACATCCCATGTTAAATTTGAAGGCTATTCATCAAAAATTGAGCGATTTATAGCAAAATGGGGGCTATATAAAAATCTGAATCGATATGGACCAAAGTTGATATTTTTCATTCCAGTGCCCTCATAAGTACTTGTGCAAAAATTCATCAACCTATGACAACGTTTTCTATTTTTGTCCAATTTTGTAAGGAAGCGGAGCCAACTTGTTATACCCTCCACCACGAGTTGAATTAGTTTCCTTTCGTTTATGAAGAAAACTAAATACCAAATTTCAGCAAAATTTCAAATTTCAGGCTATATCAAAACGTCGATCTGCATCAACAAGTTTCTGGCTGAAAGTTTTTAGACTCAAAGAAGGCTAAGTGCCAAATTTACGGTATTTCGGTAAAACCTTCAAAATGCCGAAAATCAAGAGGTACGCTTCTATGGGGATATAGGAACCCGCGGACCTATACTGATAATTCTCTTCTGGAATATTTGATAACCCAATGAAAGACTAAATAACAAATTTCAGTCTTTTGGTGGGATATTGACTTCACAATCTTCAGAATCACGAAAATCGGAAGGTACTGTTTTATGCGGGCTATATCGAAACGTGGACTTATACCGACGAATTTCAATTCAGAAAGGCCAACAAAGACTAAATACCAAACGAATAACGAAGACTGAGTAACAAATTTCAGCCATTTCGGTGTGATAATGAGGTTAAAACCTTTAAAATACCGAAAATCGGGAGGTACCGTACTGTGAGGGCAATACGAAGGTATGGACCTATACCGACAAATTTCATATGGAACGTTTAGTACCCCAAATAAGTACCAAATATCAAATTTCAGCCATTTCGCTGGAATATTGAGGCCGCAACCTACAAAATACCGGAAATAGGGAGGTACCGTTCTGTGGGGGCCATACTAAGGGCCGGGCATGTACTGACTAGTTTCTGGGGAAAAGTTTTATAATCCCAGCGAAGACTAAATACCAAATTTCAACCACTTCTGAGGAATACTGAGGCCACAACCTTCAAAACACCGAAAATCGGGAAGGTACGTTCTATGGGGGCTATATGAAGGCGTGGATCTATACCGACAAATTTCGGGGGAAAGTTTTATACCTCCGACGAAGACTAAGTACCAAATTTCCACGTTTATTTGGGCTGATGGTGGGTATAAAATTTTATTTAAAAATCCACGTTTATTTGGGCAGATGTTGGTTGCAAAAAATATTCTTTAAAAATCGACATTTATTCTTTAAAAAATATTCTTTAAAAAATCCACGACTGATGTGGAGGTGTTGTTTGAAAACAAATCTTTAAAAAAAATCCAATATTACTGGGCTAATGGTGGTGGCAAAAATATTCTTTAAAAATCCAGTCCATCCAATTGTGTATACCCTTTTCTTGCCAATAAAGCACATTATTATTTTTGTATCATGCATCATTTATAGCTTTTCCTACCTACATACCTATGTATATGCAAACATAATTCGTTCTTTTTTTGTGCGAAATAAAGTATATCAATGTGATTTTTATATGTTTCATACATAAACCATTAGCATTATTAATGTTATTTTGTTGTTGCTCTTTATTTATTTATGTTACAATCATTTTTTGTTTCTGTTTCTTGTTGTTCGCGTTTCTTTCATATTTCATTATGCGACTAACGTAGGTAAGTTTATGAGTTGCTGGTATATCACTCACAAACACGCGGCATACAGATACATGCAACTTGTTTCCATAATGACACTTCTCGCTAAGTACATTGAATGCGCCTTGTACGTGATGTGTAGGGAATAACTTTGAGAATTCAGTTTCCTTTTTGTGAAAACGTTTAACTGAAAATTTTCGTAAGGCATCTTTTGTGTGCCACACACACACACGAATACCAAAGTGATTCTCATGACAATTGCAGAAATGTATGTTTTTCAATTATTTGACAAGTTAATATATGGAAATATGAACAGGCTCCCTTTTTACAATCAAAATCTTTGAAGGATGAGTTTTTGATGAATATTTCTCAATACAGATGGGTGGGTAAAAACATATCTTAAAAAAATCCACGTTTATGGGGCTGATGGTTGTTGCAAAAATATTCTTTAAAAATCCAAGTTTATGGGGCTGATGGTGGTTGCAAAAATATTCTTTAAAAATCCAAGTTTATGGGGCTGATGGTGGTTGCAAAAATATTCTTTAAAAATCCACGTTTATGGGGCTCATGGTGGTTGCAAAAATATTCTTTAAAAATCCACGTTTATGGGGCTGATGGTGGTTGCAAAAATATTCTTTAAAAATCCATGTTTATTGTTGTGATGTTGGGTGAAAAACTATTCTTTAAAAAATCCACGTTTATTGTTGTGATGTTGGGTGAAAAAATATTCTTTAAAAAATCCACGTTTATAGGTAATTAGGTTGTTTGAAAAAATATTCTTTAAAAAATCCACGTTTATAGGTAATTAGGTTGTTTGAAAAAATATTCTTTAAAAAATCCACGTTTATAGGTAATTAGGTTGTTTGAAAAAATATTCTTTAAAAAATCCACGTTTATAGGTAATTAGGTTGTTTGAAAAAATATTCTTTAAAAAATCCACGTTTATAGGTAATTAGGTTGTTTGAAAAAATATTCTTTAAAAATCCACGTTTTGTGGTGTGATGTTGGGTGAAAAAATATTCTTTAAAAAATCCACGTTTTGTGGTGTGTTGTTGGGTGAAAAAATATTCTTTAAAAAATCCACGTTTTGTGGTGTGTTGTTGGGTGAAAAAATATTCTTTAAAAAATCCACGATTTGTGGTGTGATGTTATTTGAAAAATATTCTTTAAAAAATCCACGTTTATGGTTGTGATGTTGTTGAAAAATATTCTTTAAAAAATCCACGTTTTGTGTTGTGATGTTGTTGAAAAATATTCTTTAAAAAATCCACGTTTTGTGTTGTGATGTTGTTTGAAAAAATATTCTATAAAAAATCCACGTTTTGTGGTGTGAAGTTGTTTGAAAAAATATTCTTTAAAAAATCCACGTTTTGTGGTGTGACGTTTTTTGAAAAAATATTCTTTAAAAAATCACGTTTTGTGGTGTGTGTTGTTTGAAAATATATTCTTTAAAAAATCCACGTTTTATGGTGTGATGTCAGGTGAAAAAAATATTCTTTAAAAAATCCACGTTTTATGGTGTGATGTCAGGTGAAAAAAATATTCTTTAAAAAATCCACGTTTTATGGTGTGATGTCAGGTGAAAAAAATATTCTTTAAAAAATCCACGTTTTATGGTGTGATGTCAGGTGAAAAAAATATTCTTTAAAAAATCCACGTTTTGTGGTGTGATGTTGGGTGAAAAAATATTCTTTAAAAAATCCACGTTTTGTGGTGTGATGTTGGGTGAAAAAATATTCTTTAAAAAATCCACGTTTTGTGGTGTGATGTTGGGTGAAAAAATATTCTTTAAAAAATCCACGTTTTGTGGTGTGATGTTGGGTGAAAAAATATTCTTTAAAAAATCCACGTTTTGTGGTGTGATGTTGGGTGAAAAAATATTCTTTAAAAAATCCACGTTTTGTGGTGTGATGTTGGGTGAAAAAATATTCTTTAAAAAATCCACGTTTTGTGGTGTGATGTTGGGTGAAAAAATATTCTTTAAAAAATCCACGTTTTGTGGTGTGATGTTGGGTGAAAAAATATTCTTTAAAAAATCCACGTTTTGTGGTGTGATGTTGGGTGAAAAAATATTCTTTAAAAAATCCACGTTTTGTGGTGTGATGTTGGGTGAAAAAATATTCTTTAAAAAATCCACGTTTTGTGGTGTGATGTTGGGTGAAAAAATATTCTTTAAAAAATCCACGTTTTGTGGTGTGATGTTGGGTGAAAAACTATTCTTTAAAAAATCCACGTTTTGTGGTGTGATGTTGGGTGAAAAAATATTCTTTAAAAAATCCACGTTTTGTGGTGTGATGTTATTTGAAAAAATGTTCTTTAAAAAATCCACGTTTTGTGGTGTGATGTTGTGTGAAAAAATATTCTTTAAAAAATCCACGTTTTGTGGTGTGATGTTATTTAAAAAAATATTCTTTAAAAAATCCACGTTTTGTGGTGTGATGTTATTTGAAAAAATATTCTTTAAAAAATCCACGTTTTAAGTGTAATGTTATTAGAAAAAATATTCTTTAAAAAATCCACGTTTTATGTGTGATGTTATTTGAAAAAATATTCTTTAAAAAATCTACGTTTTAAGTGTGATGTTATTTGAAAAAATATTCTTTAAAAAATCCACGTTTATTGTTGTGATATTGGGTGAAAAATATTCTTTAAAAAATCCACGTTTTGTGGTGTGATGCTGTGTGAAAAAATATTCTTTAAAAAATCCACGTTTATTGTTGTGATATTGGGTGAAAAATATTCTTTAAAAAATCCACGTTTTGTGGTGTGATGTTGGGTGAAAAAATATTCTTTAAAAAAATCCACGTTTTGTGGTGTGATGTTGTGTGAAAAAATATTCTTTAAAAAATCCACGTTTATTGTTGTGATATTGGGTGAAAAAATATTCTTTAAAAAATCCACGTTTATTGTTGTGATATTGGGTGAAAAAATATTCTTTAAAAAATCCACGTTTTGTGGTGTGATGTTGTGTAAAAAAATATTCTTTAAAAAATCCACGTTTTGTGGTGTGATGTTGTGTGAAAAAATATTCTTTAAAAAATCCACGTTTTGTGGTGTGATGTTGTGTGAAAAAATATTCTTTAAAAAATCCACGTTTTGTGGTGTGATGTTGTGTGAAAAAATATTCTTTAAAAAATCCACGTTTATTGTTGTGATATTGGGTGAAAAATATTCTTTAAAAAATCCACGTTTTGTGGTGTGATGCTGTGTGAAAAAATATTCTTTAAAAAATCCACGTTTATTGTTGTGATATTGGGTGAAAAATATTCTTTAAAAAATCCACGTTTTGTGGTGTGATGTTGGGTGAAAAAATATTCTTTAAAAAAATCCACGTTTTGTGGTGTGATGTTGTGTGAAAAAATATTCTTTAAAAAATCCACGTTTATTGTTGTGATATTGGGTGAAAAAATATTCTTTAAAAAATCCACGTTTATTGTTGTGATATTGGGTGAAAAAATATTCTTTAAAAAATCCACGTTTTGTGGTGTGATGTTGTGTAAAAAAATATTCTTTAAAAAATCCACGTTTTGTGGTGTGATGTTGTGTGAAAAAATATTCTTTAAAAAATCCACGTTTTGTGGTGTGATGTTGTGTGAAAAAATATTCTTTAAAAAATCCACGTTTTGTGGTGTGATGTTGTGTGAAAAAATATTCTTTAAAAAATCCACGTTTATTGTTGTGATATTGGGTGAAAAATATTCTTTAAAAAATCCACGTTTTGTGGTGTGATGTTGTGTGAAAAAATATTCTTTAAAAAATCCACGTTTATTGTTGTGATATTGTGTGAAAAATATTCTTTAAAAAATCCACGTTTTGTGGTGTGATGTTGTGTGAAAAAATATTCTTTAAAAAATCCACGTTTATTGTTGTGATATTGGGTGAAAAATATTCTTTAAAAAATCCACGTTTTGTGGTGTGATGTTGTGTGAAAAAATATTCTTTAAAAAATCCACGTTTATTGTTGTGATATTGTGTGAAAAATATTCTTTAAAAAATCCACGTTTTGTGGTGTGATGTTGTGTGAAAAAATATTCTTTAAAAAATCCACGTTTATTGTTGTGATATTGGGTGAAAAATATTCTTTAAAAAATCCACGTTTTGTGGTGTGATGTTGTGTGAAAAAATATTCTTTAAAAAATCCACGTTTATTGTTGTGATATTGTGTGAAAAATATTCTTTAAAAAATCCACGTTTTGTGGTGTGATGTTGTGTGAAAAAATATTCTTTAAAAAATCCACGTTTATTGTTGTGATATTGGGTGAAAAAATATTCTTTAAAAAATCCACGTTTTGTGGTGTGATGTTGTGTAAAAAAATATTCTTTAAAAAATCCACGTTTATTGTTGTGATATTGGGTGAAAAATATTCTTTAAAAAATCCACGTTTTGTGGTGTGATGTTGTGTGAAAAAATATTCTTTAAAAAATCCACGTTTATTGTTGTGATATTGGGTGAAAAATATTCTTTAAAAAATCCACGTTTTGTGGTGTGATGTTGCGTGAAAAAATATTCTTTAAAAAATCCACGTTTATTGTTGTGATGTTGTGTGAAAAATATTCTTTAAAAAATCCACGTTTATTGTTGTGATGTTGTGAGAAAAATATTCTTTAAAAAATCCACGTTTTGTGGTGTGATGTTGGGTGAAAAAATATTCTTTAAAAAATCCACGTTTATTGTTGTGATGTTATTTGAAAAAATATTCTTTAAAAAATCCACGTTTATTGTTGTGATGTTATTTGAAAAAATATTCTTTAAAAAATCCACGTTTTTTGGTGTGATGTTATTTGAAAAAATATTCTTTAAAAAATCCACGTTTTGTGGTGTGATGTTATTTGATGTTATTTAAAAAAATATTCTTTAAAAAATCCACGTTTTGTGGTGTGATGTTATTTGATATTATTTAAAAAAATATTCTTTAAAAAATCCACGTTTTGTGTTATGATATTGGGTGACAAAATATTCTTTAAAAATACAAGTTTATAGTGAAAATTGTGTTTAAAAAAAACTTCATTAAAAACACGTTTGTTGTGAAGATGTTGTTTGAAAAATATTCTTTAAAAATCCACGATTATTGTGAAAATGGTGTTTGAAAAAATTCTTTAAAAAATCCACTTTTTTGTGGTTGGTGTTTGAAAAAAATCTTAAAAACACCACAACTGATGGTGGGTATTTTTTTAAATTACGTTTTTTGTCTGATGGTGGATGAAAAATATTTTTAAAAAATCCACATTTGCAATTAAGATTGCAGTTTTTATATAATATTGTTCATACAGTCACTTATGTTGGGATTTTTGATATAAATTAACATATCACTGCCATCCATATCATTCTGAATAACTAAAGTATATAAATATTCAAACAGAAATTGATTGAATCATTTAGACAAAGATTGATTCCATCCCCAAAGAATTTCAATCACAAGAATATGTAAAAGAAATTGTACAAAAAAAATGTTTATGTAATAAATGTATGTCAAATAACCTGAAACCTTTTGACATAAACTATTGAAATTATATTAAAAGAAAACAAAAAACCGTAGCCCTTGATTGATATCTACTCATTTGGGGGATATTACAAAAAGCAAAAAAAAATGTAATAACTAATCAAAGGCCAGGTGACGTATGAGTGATGGCGGCCGCTTGATGTCAATATGTAATGTATACGTCATAAATAATGACTTTCCATGGCATTTGATTACATCCGTTTCAATATTCACATATTTCCATTTCTACCGGATAATCTGATGGTCAGCTCTCACATTGCCATGTCTGTTATACCCAATGGGCTATTACATTTTAATAAGCTTTTATTTCATAATTTGTAATAGTCAACAACTCCCTTCACATCCCCGAGTTCCATTAGGAACAAACTCAACGATAAAATGTTTTGCAAATTCCCACAATACCTTCAACAGATCTCATCAATTTACAAGTTCCGGCTAAAAACTAAAACTTAGTTTTACTTTTGGGGCATATCATTCGTTGGTATGTTGTTGTAGCTAGTTGGTGGTTTTTCATTTATACACAAATGTATCTATATTTATTTAGCTTAGTTGGGGTTTTTTGTTTGTTTTCTGCTTTGCTCTGCATCCATACGAAGTGATTGTTTTAATACTGGCTGGCTTATATTTTCAATTAAATTTCCATATAATTTTCATGACATGATAAACTACCTACACAAGTCATGCATCATCTATAAGCGATTTTATATACGAGTATAAACAATTTGTTTTTTTTTTCATTTTCTCTCTCCCGGTTCTATGGTCATCTAACCACAGAAAAATATATTTTTTACGAAATAGTTAACATGGAGGGCAGGATGATAATTGATCAACCATAACAGGCCAAATAAACGTGGATTTTTAATACTATTTTTCAGCCATCAATACCTTAAATAAACGTGGATTTTTTAAAGAATATTTTTTCAACCAACATGACAAAAATAAACTTGGATTTTTAAAGAATATTTTTTCAAACAACAACGGACCCATAAACGTGGATTTTTTAAAGAATATTCACAACAATAAAATTGGATATTTTAAAGAATAATCTTTCAAACAACATTACAAAAATAAAATTGAATTTTTTAAGGAATGCTTTTCTCAAACAACATTACACCCATAAACGTAGATTTTTTCGAAGAATATTTTTCCCAACAACATCAAAACAATAAACGTGGATTTTTCAAAGAATCGAACAACAACAGACCCATTTTTAAAAGAATCAAACAACAACAGACCCAAAAACGTGGATTTTTAAAGAATATTTTTTCAACCAACATCACAATTATAAACGTGGATTTTTTAAAGAATATTTTTTCAAACAACAACACTCCCATAAACGTGGATTTTTTAAAGAATATTTTTTTAAACAACAACAGATCCATAAACGTAAATTTTTAAAGAATATTTTTTCAAACAACATAACAACACAAAACGTGGATTTTTTAAAGAACATTTTTTCAAACAACATCACAACACAAAACGTGGATTTTTTAAAGAATATTTTTTCAAATAACATCACACCACAAATCGCGGATTTTTTAAAGAATATTTTTTCAAATAACATCACACCACAAAACGTGGATTTTTAAAGAATATTTTTTCAAACAACAACGCTCCCATAAACCTGGATTTTTTAAAGAATAATTTTTCAAACAATATCTCACAAAAAACGTGGATTTTTTAAAGAATATTTTATCAAATAACATCACACCACAAAATGTGAATTTTTAAAGAATATTTTTTCAAATAACATCACACCACAAATCGCGGATTTTTTAAAGAATATTTTTTCAAATAACATCACACCACAAAACGTGGATTTTTTAAAGAATATTTTTTCAAACAACATCACAACACAAAACTTGGATTTTTTAAAGAATATTTTTTCAAACAACATCACAACACAAAACTTTTTTAAAGAATATTTTTCATGAACCATCAGAACAATAAACATCGATTTTTTAAAGAATGTTTTTTCATGAACCATCAGGCCAATAAACTTGGATTTTTTAAGAATATTTTTTCGTGAACCATCAGACCAATAAACGTGGTTTTTAAAGAATATTTTTGCAACCACCATCAGCCCAAATAAACGTCGATTTTTTAAAGAATGTTTTTTCATGAACCATCATGCCAATAAACTTGGATTTTTAAAGAATATTTTTTGCAACCACCTCTAGCCCAATAAACGTGGATTTTTAAAGAATATTTTTTGCAACCACCTCTAGCCCAATAAACGTGGATTTTTAAAGAATATTTTTTGCAACCACCTCTAGCCCAATAAACGTGGATTTTTAAAGAATATTTTTTGCAACCACCTCTAGCCCAATAAACGTGGATTTTTAAAGAATATTTTTTGCAACCACCTCTAGCCCAATAAACGTGGATTTTTAAAGAATATTTTTTGCAACCAACTCTAGCCCAATAAACATGGATTTTTAAAGAATATTTTTTGCAACCACCTCTAGCCCAATAAACGTGGATTTTTAAAGAATATTTTTTGCAACCACCTCTAGCCCAAAAAACGTGGATTTTTAAAGAATATTTTTTGCAACCAACTCTAGCCCAATAAACATGGATTTTTAAAGAATATTTTTTGCAACCACCTCTAGCCCAATAAACGTGGATTTTTAAAGAATATTTTTTGCAACCACCTCTAGCCCAATAAACGTGGATTTTTAAAGAATATTTTTTGCAACCACCTCTAGCCCAATAAACGTGGATTTTTAAAGAATATTTTTTGCAACCAACTCTAGCCCAATAAACATGGATTTTAAAGAATATTTTTTGCAACCACCTCTAGCCCAATAAACGTGGATTTTTAAAGAATATTTTTTGCAACCACCTCTAGCCCAATAAACGTGGATTTTTAAAGAATATTTTTTGCAACCACCTCTAGCCCAATAAACATGGATTTTTAAAGAATATTTTTTGCAACCACCTCTAGCCCAATAAACATGGATTTTTAAAGAATATTTTTTGCAACCACCTCTAGCCCAATAAACGTGGATTTTTAAAGAATATTTTTTGCAACCACCTCTAGCCCAATAAACGTGGATTTTTAAAGAATATTTTTTGCAACCACTCTAGCCCAATAAACGTGGATTTTTAAAGAATATTTTTTGCAACCACCTCTAGCCCAATAAACGTGGATTTTTAAAGAATATTTTTTGCAACCACCTCTAGCCCAATAAACGTGGATTTTTAAAGAATATTTTTTGCAACCACCTCTAGCCCAATAAACGTGGATTTTTAAAGAATATTTTTTGCAACCAACTCTAGCCCAATAAACGTGGATTTTTAAAGAATATTTTTTGCAACCACCTCTAGCCCAATAAACGTGGATTTTTAAAGAATATTTTTTGCAACCACCTCTAGCCCAATAAACGTGGATTTTTAAAGAATATTTTTTGCAACCACCTCTAGCCCAATAAACGTGGATTTTTAAAGAATATTTTTTGCAACCACCTCTAGCCCAATAAACGTGGATTTTTAAAGAATATTTTTTGCAACCACCTCTAGCCCAATAAACGTGGATTTTTAAAGAATATTTTTTGCAACCACCTCTAGCCAATAAACGTGGATTTTTAAAGAATATTTTTTGCAACCACCTCTAGCCCAATAAACGTGGATTTTTAAAGAATATTTTTTGCAACCACCTCTAGCCCAATAAACGTGGATTTTAAAGAATATTTTTTGCAACCAACTCTAGCCCAATAAACATGGATTTTTAAAGAATATTTTTGCAACCACCATCTGCCCAAATAAACGTGGATTTTTAAAGAATATTTTTTCCAACCACCATCTGCCCAAATAAACGTGGATTTTTAAAGAATATTTTTTCCAACCACCATCTGCCCAAATAAACGTGGATTTTTAAAGAATATTTTTTCCAACCACCATCTGCCCAAATAAACGTGGATTTTTAAAGAATATTTTTTCCAACCACCATCTGCCCAAATAAACGTGGATTTTTAAAGAATATTTTTTCCAACCACCATCTGCCCAAATAAACGTGGATTTTTAAAGAATATTTTTTCCAACCACCATCTGCCCAAATAAACGTGGATTTTTAAAGAATATTTTTTCCAACCACCATCTGCCCAAATAAACGTGGATTTTTAAAGAATATTTTTTCCAACCACCATCTGCCCAAATAAACGTGGATTTTTAAAGAATATTTTTTCCAACCACCATCTGCCCAAATAAACGTGGATTTTTAAAGAATATTTTTTCCAACCACCATCTGCCCAAATAAACGTGGATTTTTAAAGAATATTTTTTCCAACCACCATCTGCCCAAATAAACGTGGATTTTTAAAGAATATTTTTTCCAACCACCATCTGCCCAAATAAACGTGGATTTTTAAAGAATATTTTTTCCAACCACCATCTGCCCAAATAAACGTGGATTTTTAAAGAATATTTTTTCCAACCACCATCTGCCCAAATAAACGTGGATTTTAAAGAATATTTTTTCCAACCACCATCTGCCCAAATAAACGTGGATTTTTAAAGAATATTTTTTCCAACCACCATCTGCCCAAATAAACGTGGATTTTTAAAGAATATTTTTTCCAACCACCATCTGCCCAAATAAACGTGGATTTTTAAAGAATATTTTTTCCAACCACCATCTGCCCAAATAAACGTGGATTTTTAAAGAATATTTTTTCCAACCACCTCTAGCCCAATAAACATGGATTTTTAAAGAATATTTTTTGCAACCACCTCTAGCCCAATAAACGTGGATTTTTAAAGAATATTTTTTGCAACCACCTCTAGCCCAATAAACGTGGATTTTTAAAGAATATTTTTTGCAACCACCTCTAGCCCAATAAACATGGATTTTTAAAGAATATTTTTTCCAACCACCATCTGCCCAAATAAACGTGGATTTTTAAAGAATATTTTTTCCAACCACCATCTGCCCAAATAAACGTGGATTTTTAAAGAATATTTTTTCCAACCACCTCTAGCCCAATAAACATGGATTTTTAAAGAATATTTTTTGCAACCACCTCTAGCCCAATAAACGTGGATTTTTAAAGAATATTTTTTGCAACCACCTCTAGCCCAATAAACGTGGATTTTTAAAGAATATTTTTTGCAACCACCTCTAGCCCAATAAACGTGGATTTTTAAAGAATATTTTTTGCAACCACCTCTAGCCCAATAAACGTGGATTTTTAAAGAATATTTTTTGCAACCAACTCTAGCCCAATAAACATGGATTTTTAAAGAATATTTTTTGCAACCACCTCTAGCCCAATAAACGTGGATTTTTAAAGAATATTTTTTGCAACCACCTCTAGCCCAATAAACGTGGATTTTTAAAGAAATATTTTTTGCAACCACCTCTAGCCCAATAAACGTGGATTTTTAAAGAATATTTTTTGCAACCAACTCTAGCCCAATAAACATGGATTTTTAAAGAATATTTTTTGCAACCACCTCTAGCCCAATAAACGTGGATTTTTAAAGAATATTTTTTGCAACCACCTCTAGCCCAATAAACGTGGATTTTTAAAGAATATTTTTTGCAACCACCTCTAGCCCAATAAACGTGGATTTTTAAAGAATATTTTTGCAACCAACTCTAGCCCAATAAACATGGATTTTTAAAGAATATTTTTTGCAACCACCTCTAGCCCAATAAACGTGGATTTTTAAAGAATATTTTTTGCAACCACCTCTAGCCCAATAAACGTGGATTTTTAAAGAATATTTTTTGCAACTACCTCTAGCCCAATAAACGTGATTTTAAAGAATATTTTTTGCCAACAATTAGAAAACTCATAGGTCCCAAAAACATGATTTTTGCAACCACCATCTAGCCCAAATAAACATGGATTTTTAAAGAATATTTTTTTCAACCACCATCTGCCCAAATAAACGTGGATTTTTAAAGAATATTTTTTCCAACCACCATCTGCCCAAATAAACGTGGATTTTTAAAGAATATTTTTTCCAACCACCATCTGCCCAAATAAACGTGGATTTTTAAAGAATATTTTTTCCAACCACCATCTGCCCAAATAAACGTGGATTTTTAAAGAATATTTTTCCAACCACCATCTGCCCAAATAAACGTGGATTTTTAAAGAATATTTTTTCCAACCACCATCTGCCCAAATAAACGTGGATTTTTAAAGAATATTTTTTCCAACCACCATCTGCCCAAATAAACGTGGATTTTTAAAGAATATTTTTTCCAACCACCATCTGCCCAAATAAACGTGGATTTTTAAAGAATATTTTTTCCAACCACCATCTGCCCAAATAAACGTGGATTTTTAAAGAATATTTTTTCCAACCACCATCTGCCCAAATAAACGTGGATTTTTAAAGAATATTTTTTCCAACCACCATCTGCCCAAATAAACCGTGGATTTTTAAAGAATATTTTTTCCAACCACCATCTGCCCAAATAAACGTGGATTTTTAAAGAATATTTTTTCCAACCACCATCTGCCCAAATAAACGTGGATTTTTAAAGAATATTTTTTCCAACCACCATCTGCCCAAATAAACGTGGATTTTTAAAGAATATTTTTTCCAACCACCATCTGCCCAAATAAACGTGGATTTTTAAAGAATATTTTTTCCAACCACCATCTGCCCAAATAAACGTGGATTTTTAAAGAATATTTTTTCCAACCACCATCTGCCCAAATAAACGTGGATTTTTAAAGAATATTTTTTCCAACCACCATCTGCCCAAATAAACGTGGATTTTTAAAGAATATTTTTTCCAACCACCATCTGCCCAAATAAACGTGGATTTTTAAAGAATATTTTTTCCAACCACCATCTGCCCAAATAAACGTGGATTTTTAAAGAATATTTTTTCCAACCACCATCTGCCCAAATAAACGTGGATTTTTAAAGAATATTTTTTCCAACCACCATCTGCCCAAATAAACGTGGATTTTTAAAGAATATTTTTTCCAACCACCATCTAGCCCAATAAACGTGGATTTTTAAAGAATATTTTTTGCAACCACCTCTAGCCCAAATAAACGTGGATTTTTAAAGAATATTTTTTGCAACCACCATCTAGCCCAAATAAACGTGGATTTTTAAAGAATATTTTTTGCAACCACCTCTAGCCCAATAAACGTGGATTTTTAAAGAATATTTTTTGCAACCACCTCTAGCCCAATAAACGTGGATTTTTAAAGAATATTTTTTGCAACCACCTCTAGCCCAATAAACGTGGATTTTTAAAGAATATTTTTTGCAACCACCTCTAGCCCAATAAACATGGATTTTTAAAGAATATTTTTTGCAACCACCTCTAGCCCAATAAACGTGGATTTTTAAAGAATATTTTTTGCAACCACCTCTAGCCCAATAAACGTGGATTTTTAAAGAATATTTTTTGCAACCACCTCTAGCCCAATAAACGTGGATTTTTAAAGAATATTTTTTGCAACCAACTCTAGCCCAATAAACATGGATTTTTAAAGAATATTTTTTGCAACCACCTCTAGCCCAATAAACGTGGATTTTTAAAGAATATTTTTTGCAACCACCTCTAGCCCAATAAACGTGGATTTTTAAAGAATATTTTTTGCAACCACCTCTAGCCCAATAAACGTGGATTTTTAAAGAATATTTTTTGCAACCAACTCTAGCCCAATAAACATGGATTTTTAAAGAATATTTTTTGCAACCACCTCTAGCCCAATAAACGTGGATTTTTAAAGAATATTTTTTGCAACCAACTCTAGCCCAATAAACATGGATTTTTAAAGAATATTTTTTGCAACCACCATCTGCCCAAATAAACGTGGATTTTTAAAGAATATTTTTTCCAACCACCATCTGCCCAAATAAACGTGGATTTTTAAAGAATATTTTTTCCAACCACCATCTGCCCAAATAAACGTGGATTTTTAAAGAATATTTTTTCCAACCACCATCTGCCCAAATAAACGTGGATTTTTAAAGAATATTTTTTCCAACCACCATCTGCCCAAATAAACGTGGATTTTTAAAGAATATTTTTTCCAACCACCATCTGCCCAAATAAACGTGGATTTTTAAAGAATATTTTTTCCAACCACCATCTGCCCAAATAAACGTGGATTTTTAAAGAATATTTTTTCCAACCACCATCTGCCCAAATAAACGTGGATTTTTAAAGAATATTTTTTCCAACCACCATCTGCCCAAATAAACGTGGATTTTTAAAGAATATTTTTTCCAACCACCATCTGCCCAAATAAACGTGGATTTTTAAAGAATATTTTTTCCAACCACCATCTGCCCAAATAAACGTGGATTTTTAAAGAATATTTTTTCCAACCACCATCTGCCCAAATAAACGTGGATTTTTAAAGAATATTTTTTCCAACCACCATCTGCCCAAATAAACGTGGATTTTTAAAGAATATTTTTTCCAACCACCATCTGCCCAAATAAACGTGGATTTTTAAAGAATATTTTTTCCAACCACCATCTGCCCAAATAAACGTGGATTTTTAAAGAATATTTTTTCCAACCACCATCTGCCCAAATAAACGTGGATTTTTAAAGAATATTTTTTCCAACCACCATCTGCCCAAATAAACGTGGATTTTTAAAGAATATTTTTTCCAACCACCATCTGCCCAAATAAACGTGGATTTTTAAAGAATATTTTTTCCAACCACCATCTGCCCAAATAAACGTGGATTTTTAAAGAATATTTTTTCCAACCACCATCTGCCCAAATAAACGTGGATTTTTAAAGAATATTTTTTCCAACCACCATCTGCCCAAATAAACGTGGATTTTTAAAGAATATTTTTTCCAACCACCATCTGCCCAAATAAACGTGGATTTTTAAAGAATATTTTTTCCAACCACCATCTGCCCAAATAAACGTGGATTTTTAAAGAATATTTTTTCCAACCACCATCTGCCCAAATAAACGTGGATTTTTAAAGAATATTTTTTCCAACCACCATCTGCCCAAATAAACGTGGATTTTTAAAGAATATTTTTTCCAACCACCATCTGCCCAAATAAACGTGGATTTTTAAAGAATATTTTTTCCAACCACCATCTGCCCAAATAAACGTGGATTTTTAAAGAATATTTTTTCCAACCACCATCTGCCCAAATAAACGTGGATTTTTAAAGAATATTTTTTCCAACCACCATCTGCCCAAATAAACGTGGATTTTTAAAGAATATTTTTTCCAACCACCATCTGCCCAAATAAACGTGGATTTTTAAAGAATATTTTTTCCAACCACCATCTGCCCAAATAAACGTGGATTTTTAAAGAATATTTTTTCCAACCACCATCTGCCCAAATAAACGTGGATTTTTAAAGAATATTTTTTCCAACCACCATCTGCCCAAATAAACGTGGATTTTTAAAGAATATTTTTTCCAACCACCATCTGCCCAAATAAACGTGGATTTTTAAAGAATATTTTTTCCAACCACCATCTGCCCAAATAAACGTGGATTTTTAAAGAATATTTTTTCCAACCACCATCTGCCCAAATAAACGTGGATTTTTAAAGAATATTTTTTCCAACCACCATCTGCCCAAATAAACGTGGATTTTTAAAGAATATTTTTTCCAACCACCATCTGCCCAAATAAACGTGGATTTTTAAAGAATATTTTTTCCAACCACCATCTGCCCAAATAAACGTGGATTTTTAAAGAATATTTTTTCCAACCACCATCTGCCCAAATAAACGTGGATTTTTAAAGAATATTTTTTCCAACCACCATCTGCCCAAATAAACGTGGATTTTTAAAGAATATTTTTTCCAACCACCATCTGCCCAAATAAACGTGGATTTTTAAAGAATATTTTTTCCAACCACCATCTGCCCAAATAAACGTGGATTTTTAAAGAATATTTTTTCCAACCACCATCTGCCCAAATAAACGTGGATTTTTAAAGAATATTTTTTCCAACCACCATCTGCCCAAATAAACGTGGATTTTTAAAGAATATTTTTTCCAACCACCATCTGCCCAAATAAACGTGGATTTTTAAAGAATATTTTTTCCAACCACCATCTGCCCAAATAAACGTGGATTTTTAAAGAATATTTTTTCCAACCACCATCTGCCCAAATAAACGTGGATTTTTAAAGAATATTTTTTCCAACCACCATCTGCCCAAATAAACGTGGATTTTTAAAGAATATTTTTTCCAACCACCATCTGCCCAAATAAACGTGGATTTTTAAAGAATATTTTTTCCAACCACCATCTGCCCAAATAAACGTGGATTTTTAAAGAATATTTTTTCCAACCACCATCTGCCCAAATAAACGTGGATTTTTAAAGAATATTTTTTCCAACCACCATCTGCCCAAATAAACGTGGATTTTTAAAGAATATTTTTTCCAACCACCATCTGCCCAAATAAACGTGGATTTTTAAAGAATATTTTTTCCAACCACCATCTGCCCAAATAAACGTGGATTTTTAAAGAATATTTTTTCCAACCACCATCTGCCCAAATAAACGTGGATTTTTAAAGAATATTTTTTCCAACCACCATCTGCCCAAATAAACGTGGATTTTTAAAGAATATTTTTTCCAACCACCATCTGCCCAAATAAACGTGGATTTTTAAAGAATATTTTTTCCAACCACCATCTGCCCAAATAAACGTGGATTTTTAAAGAATATTTTTTCCAACCACCATCTGCCCAAATAAACGTGGATTTTTAAAGAATATTTTTTCCAACCACCATCTGCCCAAATAAACGTGGATTTTTAAAGAATATTTTTTCCAACCACCATCTGCCCAAATAAACGTGGATTTTTAAAGAATATTTTTTCCAACCACCATCTGCCCAAATAAACGTGGATTTTTAAAGAATATTTTTTCCAACCACCATCTGCCCAAATAAACGTGGATTTTTAAAGAATATTTTTTCCAACCACCATCTGCCCAAATAAACGTGGATTTTTAAAGAATATTTTTTCCAACCACCATCTGCCCAAATAAACGTGGATTTTTAAAGAATATTTTTTCCAACCACCTCTAGCCCAATAAACGTGGATTTTTAAAGAATATTTTTTGCAACCACCTCTAGCCCAATAAACGTGGATTTTTAAAGAATATTTTTTGCAACCACCTCTAGCCCAATAAACGTGGATTTTTAAAGAATATTTTTTGCAACCACCTCTAGCCCAATAAACGTGGATTTTTAAAGAATATTTTTTGCAACCACCTCTAGTCCAATAAACGTGGATTTTTAAAGAATATATTTTCAACCACCATTAGCCCAATATACATGGATTTTTAAAGAATATTTTTTGCAACCACCTCTAGCCCAATAAACGTGGATTTTTAAAGAATATATTTTCAACCACCATTAGCCCAATAAACGTGGATTTTTAAAGAATATTTTTTGCAACCACCTCTAGCCCAATAAACGTGGATTTTTAAAGAATATATTTTCAACCACCATTAGCCCAATAAACGTGGATTTTTAAAGAATATTTTTTGCAACCACCTCTAGCCCAATAAACATGGATTTTTAAAGAATATATTTTCAACCACCATTAGCCCAATAAACATGGATTTTTAAAGAATATATTTTCAACCACCATTAGCCCAATAAACAACATCACAAAAATAAACGTGGATTTTATTAAGAATATTTTTTCAACCAACATCACAGCAATAAACGTGGAATTTTTCTCAACCTAAAATACCTCCTTCGTCTAGCCAATATCCAGTCACAAAACAACGAAAAACTTTTTTCTTCTTATTTCACTACAAAGTACTTCCAGTGATGATACCAAAATCATACTCAAACCAAACAAAAAATGCATTTAAAAGACATACACACACTTACACATTCAAGTGCATATACACATAAAATTACATACCTGTATATATACAAACATACGTACATATTGTTTATGACTGTATTTGGCAGTCAATTTATTAAATAAACCAAACAGATGAAAAATCTCAGTGGATGTAAAACATTTATGTGGCCAACGGAGAACAACAACAACACCACATCAGGAAAATATAGAAAATAAAACAAAAACCATTTAAAAGGAAAACTGCCGCAACAAACAAAACTGTACAGCAGTGGCATCAACAAACTTCAATGACCAAGCAACGAATGGTCAGAAGAGCGGTAGCAGCACTCAAGCATCAACGGTAGTAAAACCAACACAGGAGATGAAAGCACATAAACATACACACAAACCATCACATGACCGGAGGAGGCTGGAGGACCAATGTAAAAAGCCACCAAAAAACAGTGAAGTGAATATAACAAACTTCCGTAAAAACAATCAAGATAAAAATAATATTTTATTTAATATTTTATACAAAAACCACATACAATTTTCGTTGGTCCTTTTTATGTACACTTCCAATCTTCCATTTGCCCATCCATCCTTCTTTCTTCTTTAGTTTTACTGGATTCTTTTGATGCATTTGTAATAGTATTTTGTTGGATTTGACTGAGGAGCAGAGAAATAAAAACAAGGCCATCAAGTAAATCATCAAAAAATTATATTCGAATGAATGACAGGACTTTAACAGAAGTTGGGTAGGCATTCGGAGGCAAGGGAGTTAAAAGTTGATTCTCTGGCATGACAGATTCATTCTGGAAAAATTTACCCAACCGTATGTATTAAATTGCAGGATCCAATCTACACCTCCACTTATATCATAGATAATACCCACATATATTCCATGGGCAACAGTGAAATCGCCATGGGGAACAGTGGAATCGGCTAACTTCTACATATAGCTTAATCAGGAGGGTGGTATGCAAGACAATATATGTGCTCCCAACAAATATATTAACCCAACTTCATAGTGAGGGATAGTCAGGCTGAGCAATGTCCACAATTGCTATCCATTCTGAAATAAACAGTGGACCTGAGTCTCAGTCAAGTAAGAAGTTCTGTTGGGGGCGAGGCCAGTTTATAACAAGACAAAATAGATACCACAGCCCTTGCAGTGAATGTAGTTCTCGATAAACGGGTATCTACCTCAATCAATTGCTAGCTCAATGCAGTCTGGTCGGTCTATTCTCCAGAACAGCACATCGATAGTAGACGACAGAACTGCACTTCCAAGACAGGAAACTACTATGAAAGAAAACTCGACTAAGGAATGGTCCGAGAATGTTGCCACTGCCTCAATCAGTGTCGTTAATCGATTGGCTAAGGAAAAAATGCAATAAAGGAAGTCGATGTCGATCTCCATGAGAGAGTTATGCAGTTGATCATTATCAACCTGTAGATGGTGAACAAAATTTATAGAGGATACCCTCACCTACCCATGAGAAATCATTATATTAATAAACACTCTCTCTCATTCCGATATACGCAGAGGCCAAGTTGAGCTCAACGTCAGTGTTGTTGTTGTAATAGTGTTTATTATTATGTTTGAATGTTCATTCTTCTGTTCAATCTGGCTCTGGGTCTATCTCCAGTTCCAGGAAAATGGCTGCTTCGATGGGATGTAGCCACAGATCCACTGGAGTTAGATGAGTAGGTTTGGCGGGGCAGTTGAAAAGGTGCTTTGTGTCGTGCGGGCCCATACCGCATACTGGGCAGATGTCTTGCACGGCGCGATCGATTTCCGCCCAATAAGAATTTAGGCGACTGCAATATCCTGAGCGTAGTTGGTTTGCCGTGGCAGCTGACTCTCGTCAGCTGCGATAGATGGGCGATGTACTCCGAGAACTTTATTCACACTATATTTGCTTATGGCCTTAGGAACTGCATCCGTATGAATACTATTTAAAACTGCTTGGTATGCCTGTTGATCTAGGGGTTCTCTTCTATATTGTTGGACCTCCCTCTCTAGAGCATGAATATCCTCCCTGATATGCCTGAATGTGTCGGGCCTAGCCAGCAGATGGTGATTGGGATGGCTCTAACGGTAACACCCAAGCAAGCACTGCAACGAAAGCATCTCATTATGTTGCTTTACTGGAAGAATCTTTGCCTCCTCATGTAGATGGTCCACTGAAGACTTAAGGAGGCACCTTGTTGCTGTTCTCAGGGCGGCATTCTGACAGGTTCGATCTCGGAATCTCGGGGACCAAACTGGAGCTGCATAGCTTACCACAGACCGACCTATCGCGTTATATGTGGTCAACAAGGTTTCTTTATCTGCACCCCAAGTGCTGCCGGCTAGGGACTTGAGGACCTTGTTCCTGCTTTTCACTGTGTCGCAGATAGCTATGGCGTGTGCGCATGACTTAAATGTAGTGTCGAATGTGACCCCTAAAATGTTGTTGCAGTTTGTGGTCCTAATTCTGCTACCGTCGACCACGACATTCAATTCTCTTCCAAACTGCGCTGTCCATGTGGTGAACAGAGTGGCTGTAGATTTTGTGCTGGAAATCTGCATATTCCTCGAGTGGAAAAAGGTGGTAAGATCGGTTAAATAGGTGTTCAGTCTCTCACAGATGTCATCAGGGAAGGTACTGGACACCAGGATCGTGCAATCATCAGCATGCGTTACAATCTCGATGGCGTCTTGAGGGGCGCAATAGAGGAGAGGTAGAGATTAAACAGTTTCGGAGATATCACCCCACCTTGGGGAACTCCCTGTTTCACTCTACGGGGTTTGGACTTCTTGTTCCTGAATTCCTCGTACGACTGGCGTCCACACATATAATTGACTATCCAACATTTCAAGCTTGGCCGGAGGGTTGTCTGTTCAATGTCTTCGAACAGCGTGGAGTGCCTGACTGTATCTAAAGCTTTTGATACGGCTGTCACTGGTTGACAAATATAAGTGGTAATGGCGTGCAGCGCTGTTGTCGTACTGTGCTGCTTACGGAATCCATGCTGATGATCGGCAACTTGATAGCTATCTCTGATATTGGGGAGGACTAAGGCCTCAAGGGTCATTGCTATGGGCGACAATTCACTTTTGCTGGCATCCATGCCGGGCTTCAGTAGTGGGACCAGCCTGTCTATTTTCCAGACTTGGGAACAATGAGGGTGGCTAGCGACAAGTTGAAAACTTTAGTGAGATACTCCACTCCCGGATCATTCAGCTGTTTCAGCATTACCATGGAGATTCCATCAGGGCCCAACGCTTTGGATGATTTAGCGTTCCTGGTGGCATTAGCAACATCATCCATTGAAAACTGTGGTGGTTCATTTTCGGCAGGAAGAGATTTGAAGCGACGAAGTTCTCTTCTCTTTGCCCTGTCACATCAAAGGTGATCGACACACTGGCGATTGAAATAACTTGCTCACCTCTTCTGGTTAGTCAACATAACGTGGCCAAACGTGACTGAGGTCCTATCTTCCCTCCTTCCGGGGTTCGAGAGTCACTTAACCGTTGCCCAAAATTCACTCAAACCGGCACCAATGTTGCAAATCTTCAGATGATTTAACCATTTGTTCCGCTTTTGTTCGCCGACCAGCCTGTTAACTTCTAGTGTCAGCTCCCTGACTCTGTGGTAAATGTGGTTGGCTCGACGCAGCTCATCACGCTCATTTGCTAATCCCGTCGCCTCTGCTGGGAATGTTGGTCTTACTTCGGTCATTGGACCAGCAGATATATGGCGAGCGGCTGCAGCAGTGATGATGTCTCGGAACGTCCTTTCCGCTACCCGAACATCAGAAGGATTGGGCAGTTCTCTGAAGCGGTGATTGGTGAACACCCTGAAACTCGGCCAATCAGCTTTCTTATGATTGACGAATGTGCGGCGTTCAGAGGTGATGAAATCGGGTGGTCTGCTAATGGAGACAATTATGGGGAGATGGTCTGATCTAAGGAAAATGACGGGTTGCCAGGTAACGTCATTTGTCAGACCAGGTGACACGATGGTTATGTCTGGCGAACTGTGACACTCTCCTCTAATTCTGGTAAGTGCGTCCTCATTGACCGTGCAAAACGTAGAGCTATCAATCTGCTCAGCCAGCTCTGTACTCCTCTGGTCGTTTTCGAGAGCCGAATGCCACATCTCATGATGCGCATTAAAGCCCCCAGGACCAGACGATTATGACCTTCCAAAAGCGGGCTAATGTCGGGCTCGTTATCCGAGATACAGCTATTTCTGACTGCTACCCCCATACACTCCATGTACGGGTCATTAGAGACAGGCCCAAGCGAGATAGGTCTGTATTGGACAGACTGGTGCAACAGGAAAGCTAATCCCCCACTTCCACTTCTGGTGCGATCCTTCCTTAGCACGTTGTAATCATCACAACGTTGTAAGGTACAGTTTTTATTGAGCTCGGTTTACTGCATCGCAGCGACCTTGATATTCCTCCGACTAATGAAATCTACTATTTCCTCGATCTTACCTCCCAACGTCAGTGTCGGCACCAATAACCCCCAAAGGCCACATCTAGATCAATGTTTATTCGGCTCAATCTACCATATGTCCGCATTGATCCCACGTTCTTCTTCAACCTTCAAAGGAAGGCTCTGTCACCACACCTGCAGGACACCCCTCGAAATTGAAGGATGTGAAGTCAATGGCGAAGAGTCAACTTCAAGATATGTCGTAAGTGGTTTGGAAAACTTACTAAGCATGGGACTCTATAACTGGTCGTGTGGATTCAATCATCACCAAACCTTCCTACCAAAGAACAAGATGAAGAGAGGTAGGTCAAGGTAGGAACCACACCAAAGGCTAACATACCCAGTCCGAGTGAGGACTCCAAGCCCTTTACCTCCTCTACCGGACACCAAGTGACTTAGAGCCGGAGCCTTACAAGCTAACCAAAGCCACAAGTTATCTTCCGAATCTTTTTTTATGGGTGGCAGTACTGGATGAGCACCAAACGATCAGTGGTTCCATACATAATTCAAGTTGCGGAAATCGATAGAACTGATTTTGATGGCGAAATTAGTGATAATCGATCATCAGACCATTTCCTTGTAGTAGCCAAAGTATGCACTTTTTTAATAGAGGAGGAAAAGTGTGGTCTAAGACAGGACGGAAACTAGCTACAAACACAACATACACATATCACAAGTCTACAGCCCTCAACATACACACATGCTTGAAGACGTCACTCCTTGCCCCGATAATGTGGAAGCGTAGTAGCAAAGAATAACCCACTCTTTTGAAACTGCCGTAAAATACATACTTGGATACAAAAACCATCACACTTAAATCCATGGTATGATCGGGAGTATCTTAAGGCTACAAGGCAACACAAGGCCTAAAGTCAACAGCACCACGAAACACCAAGGAAAAATATCGTGATAAGTGCAGAGAAGAGAAGAAAATCGAAAGATCGCTATTTGCCAGCTCCCCCGCTCTTTGCCAGCTTCTTACTTGAAGCCAGCTACCCTGCTCGCTACCAGTTGTCTGCTCGAAACCAGCTACTCGCCCGCTACCAGCTTGACGTCCGTATCCAGCTCACCGCTCTGCATCACTCAACGCTCAGCAACGCTCGTAGTCAGTTCACCGCTCGTATCCTTCTCAATGGTAAGTAACGCTCGGAGCCAGATCACCGCTCGTAGCCAACTCCTCGCTTACAGCCAGTTCACAGCTCGAAGCCAGCCAGGTCGTGACAGCTAACCGTTTGAATAACTACTTGCTCTTAACCAACTCATTGCTCATGGCAACATACTCCTATCCAGCAACCCGCTCGTATTCAGCTCCTCGCTCGTATCCACCTGCTCGCTCGCTGACAGCTCAGCATTGCTCATTACCCGTATCTAGCTACATACTCCTATCCAGCTACCGCTCATATCCCGCTCCTCGCTCGTATCCACCTGCTCGCTCGCTTTTTGAACAGTCAGTATATAGCTTTCAGCAGCGCCGACTGATTCTTTTTTACTTTTTAGACCGAGTTACGACGTTGCGATTAAATTAGAAAGCGCTAGAACAGAAATCAAAAATATGCTCAAATATGCACAAAATCAATTCTTTTGTAATCAATTCAATGCCCCTGAGAAGTTCGTGGAAATGGAAGTTCGTTGAACATTTTCCCTGCATTAAAATCTAAATTATTTATTCCATAATCTCGAGCAACATGGCAACCTAACCCCCTTAGGTATATTAGAGATCACATATCCCTAAGATGAAACAGATTAGAAATCTAAGAACATGTCATAGAATGGCACACAACTACAAATGGAAGCTCTCACGCAAACGTGTCAATTTCCATTAAAACTCAAAATGGCAATGATTGAAAGGTGATAATTGCTTTGGGCAGGAGGGTATGTGGCAGCGGCGGCTTTGGATGGATATTCTCATGTGTCAATGGAAATAATATTTCATCTGTCCAATGAAAAGTGTCGTCATATCACATGACAGCAAAACCAAGAAAATAGCAACAATTTGCAAACATCTACACAAAGAAAAAAAAACAAAGAACAATTCTGTAACGGAAATGATTTTGAAATTAAAAATAAAGTCGGAGAAAAATGAAAATAAAAAAACAGAATGCTAATTTCTGTAACTCAACAAATACCAACACACGTTTACCTGTATGTGTGTATGTATGTCGCACAAAATCTCGGGAGATTAGAAGGAAATGTAACCTAAATTATATTTTCTTAATTCATATCTACAATTCGCCACAGTTACCTCAATATTTCCCTACCACCCAACCACCACCTGTGATTTTTCCTTAGACAATTCAAATGATGGCATTCATTTGAAAGCTTGTTCTGAGAGTAGCGCAAGATGTAAAGCATAAAAACCCATAACATTCAATAGAGTCAGCGGATATGAGATAGTAATGAACTTCTTTCCTGTTCTGATGAATTTCAAATTGAAGAAAACGATGAAGAGAAAGACGAAAATACCTTGAGCAGAAGTCACCGCTCCAACATTGCGTTGTTACATTATGGTAAAACTTAGGGGAATCAATTCGAAGGACAAATGAAAGATTGACAGAAGTATCTTTGTTGATATTAAGATTGATGTATATATGTTGTAAAAAGTTTTTGTGATATTGCAAATGAGAATGAAATGAAGCAGGGGGGATATGAGAAATTCATGTCCTAAATCGATCAGTACCAAGTAGAAAATAATCAGTCGGATTCAAATGAGGTCGGTATATTGTCTATACAAAAATAATGAATAAATAAACGTGGAATTTTAAAAAATATTTTTTCAAAAAAAACATAATGGTGAATTTTTTTAAAAAAAAATTCAAAAAAACATAATTGTGGATTTTTAAAAAAATATTTTTTCAAAAAAACATAATCGTGGATTTAAAAAAAAATATTTTTCGAAAATCATATAATCGTGGATTTTTACAAAAAAATTTTTTTCGAAAATCACATAAAAAAATATTTTTTCAAAAATCACATAATCGTGGATTTTTAAAAAAATATTTTTTCGAAAATCACATAATCGTGGATTTTTAAAAAAAAATATATTTTTTCGAAAATCACATAATCGTGGATTTTAAAAAAAAAAAATATTTTTTCGAAAATCACATAATCGTGGATTTTTAAAAAAAATATTTTTTTCGAAAATCACATAATCGTGGATTTTTAAAAAAAATTTTTCGAAAATCTCATAATCGTGGATTTTAAAAAAATTTTTTTTCGAAAATCTCATAATCGTGGATTTTAAACATTTTTTTTTCGAAAATCTCATAATCGTGGATTTTAAAAAATTTTTTTTTCGAAAATCTCATAATCGTGGATTTAAAAAATTTTTTTTTTCGAAAATCTCATAATCGTGGATTTTTTAAAAAAAAAAATTCGAAAATCACAAAAATTTTTTTTTTAAAAAAACAATCTTGGGTTTTTAAAAAAATTGTTTTTCAAAAAACATAATCGTGGATTTTTTAAAAAAAATTTTTTCGAAAATCTCATAATCGTGGATTTTTTTAAAAAAAATTCGAAAATCACAAAAAATTTTTTTTAAAAAAAACATAATCGTGGATTTTTAAAAAAATATTTTTTTCAAAAAAACAATCGTGGATGTTTAAAAAAATATTTTTTCAAAAAAACAATCGTGGATGTTTAAAAAAATATTTTTTCAAAAAAACAATCGTGGATGTTTAAAAAAATAAATTTTCAATAAAAATATTTCCAAACGTGGATTTTTAAAAAAAAATGTTTCCAAATGTGGACTTAAAAAATGTTTTCCAAATGTGGACTTATACAAATTTTTTCCAAATGTGGACTTAAAAAAATATTTTCTAAACGTGAATTTTAAGAAAAATATATTCTCCAAACGTGGATTTAAAAAAAATGTTTTCCAAACGTGGATTTTTAAAAAAATATTTTCCAAACATGGATTTTAAAAAAATATTTTCCAAACATGGATTTTTAAACAAATACTTTTCAAACGTGCATTTTTAGAAAAATATTCTTAAGGTGGATTTTTAAAAAAATATTTTCCAAACGTGGATTTAAAAAAATATATTTATCAAACGTGGATTTAAAAAAAAATATTTTTCAAACATGGATTTTTTAAAAATACTTTTCAAACGTGGATTTTTAGAAAAATATTCTTAAGGTGGATTTTTAAAAAATATTTTCCGAAGTATTTTAAATCAACTTTGGAAAATATTTTTTTTAAAAAATGCCAAACGTGGATTTAAAAATAAAATATTTTCCAACAAATATTTTCTTCCAAACGTCGATTTTTAAAAAAAAATATTTTCCAAGCATGAATTTAAAAAAAAAAATATTTTTTAAACGTGGATTTTTAAAAAAATATTTTCCAAGCGTGGTTTTTTACAAACATATTTTCCAAAAATGAATTTTTACAAAAATATTTTCTAAACGTGGATTTTAAAAAAAATATTTTTAAAAAAAAATTTTATAAACGTGGATTTAAAAAAATTATTTTCAAACGTGGATTTTTAAATAAATATTTTCCAAACGTGGATTTTTAAATAAATATTTTCCAAACGTGGATTTTTAAAAAAATATTTTCCAAACGTGGATTTTTAAAAAAATATTTTCCAAACGTGGATTTTTAAAAAAATATCTTCCAAACGTGGATTTTTAATAAAATATTTTCCAAACGTGGATTTTTAAAAAAATATCTTCCAAACGTGGATTTTTAAAAAAATATTTTCCAGACGTGGATTTAAAAAAAAAATATTTTCCAAACGTGGATTTAAAAAAAATATTTTCCAAACGTGGATTTAAAAAAAAAATATTTTCCAAACGTGGATTTAAAAAAAATATTTTCCAAACGTGGATTTTTAAAGAAAAATATTTTCCAAACCTGGATTTTTAAAGAAAAATATTTTCCAAACATGGATTTTTAAAGAAAAATATTTTCCAAACGTGGATTTTCAAAGAAAAATATTTTCCAAACCTGGATTTTTAAAGAAAAATATTTTCCAAACCTGGATTTTTAAAGAAAAATATTTTCCAAACGTGGATTTTTAAAGAAAAATATTTTCCAATCGTGGATTTTTAAAGAAAAATATTTTCCAAACCTGGATTTTTAAAGAAAAATATTTTCCAAACGTGGATTTTTAAAGAAAAATATTTTCCAAACCTGGATTTTTAAAGAAAAAATATTTTCCAAACCTGGATTTTTAAAGAAAAATATTTTCCAAACCTGGATTTTTAAAGAAAAATATTTTCCAAACGTGGATTTTTAAAGAAAAATATTTTCCAAACGTGGATTTTTAAAGAAAAATATTTTCCAAACATGGATTTTCAAAGAAAAATATTTTCCAAACATGGATTTTTAAAGAAAACTATTTTCCAAACATGGATTTTTAAAGAAAACTATTTTCCAAACATGGATTTTTAAAGAAAACTATTTTCCAAACATGGATTTTTAAAGAAAAATATTTCCCAAACGTGGACTTTTAAAGAAAAATATTTTCCCAACGTAAATTTTTAAAGAAAAATATTATCCAAACGTGGATTTTTAAAGAAAAATATTTTCCAAACGTGGATTTTTAGGAAAAATATTATCCAAACGTGGATTTTTAAAGAAAAATATTTTCCAAACGTGGATTTTTAAAGAAAAATATTTTCCAAACGTGGATTTTTAAAGAAAAATATTTTCCAAACCTGGATTTTTAAAGAACAATATTTTCCAAACGTGGATTTTTAAAAAAAAATATTTTCCAAACGTGAATTTTTAAAGAAAAATATTTTCCAAACCTAGATTTTTAAAGAAAAATATTTTCCAAACCTGGATTTTTAAAGAAAAATATTCTCCAAACGTGGATTTTTAAAGAAAAATATTTTCCAAACCTGGATTTTTAAAGAAAAATATTTTCCAAACCTGGATTTTTAAAGACAAATATTTTCCAAACCTGGATTTTTAAAGAAAAATATTTTCCAAACCTGGATTTTTAAAGAAAAATATTTTCCAAACCTGGATTTTTAAAGAAAAATATTTTCCAAACCTGGATTTTTAAAGAAAAATATTTTCCAAACGTGGATTTTTAAAGAAAAATATTTTCCAAACCTGGATTTTTAAAGAAAAATATTTGGCAAACGTGGATTTTTAAAGAAAAATATTTTCCAAACCTGGATTTTTAAAGAAAAATATTTTCCAAACCTGGATTTTTAAAGAAAAATATTTTCCAAACGTGGATTTTTAAAGAAAAATATTTTCCAAACATGGATTTTTAAAGAAAAATATTTTCCAAACGTGGATTTTTAAAGAAAACTATTTTCCAAACATGGATTTTTAAAGAAAACTATTTTCCAAACATGGATTTTTAAAGAAAAATATTTCCCAAACGTGGATTTTTAAAGAAAAATATTTTCCAAACGTAAATTTTTAAAGAAAAATATTATCCAAACGTGGATTTTTAAAGAAAAATATTTTCCAAACGTGGATTTTTAAAGAAAAATATTTTCCAAACGTGGATTTTTAAAGAAAAATATTTTCCAAACGTGGATTTTTAAAGAAAAATATTTTCCAAACGTGAATTTTTAAAGAAAAATATTTTCCAAACCTGGATTTTTAAAGAAAAATATTTTCCAAACCTGGATTTTTAAAGAAAAATATATTCCAAACCTGGATTTTTAAAGAAAAATATTCTCCAAACGTGGATTTTTAAAGAAAAATATTTTCCAAACCTGGATTTTTAAAGAAAAATATTTTCCAAACCTGGATTTTTAAAGAAAAATATTTTCCAAACCTGGATTTTTAAAGAAAAATATTTTCCAAACCTGGATTTTTAAAGAAAAATATTTTCCAAACGTGGATTTTTAAAGAAAAATATTTTCCAAACGTGGATTTTTAAAGAAAAATATTTCCCAAACGTGGATTTTTAGGAAAAATATTTTCCAAACGTGGATTTTTAAAGAAAAATATTTTCCAAACGTGGATTTTTAAAGAAAAATATTTTCCAAACGTGGATTTTTAAAGAAAAATATTTTCCAAACGTGGATTTTTAGGAAAAATATTTTCCAAACGTGGATTTTTAAAGAAAAATATTTTCCAAACGTGGATTTTTAAAGAAAAATATTTTCCAAACGTGGATTTTTAAAGAAAAATATTTTCCAAACGTGGATTTTTAAAGAAAAATATTTTCCAAACGTGGATTTTTAAGGAAAAATATTTTCCAAACGTGGATTTTTAAAGAAAAATATTTTCCAAACCTGGATTTTTAAAGAAAAATATTTTCCAAACCTGGATTTTTAAAGAAAAATATATTCCAAACCTGGATTTTTAAAGAAAAATATTTTCCAAACGTGGATTTTTAAAGAAAAATATTTTCCAAACGTGGATTTTTAAAGAAAAATATTTCCCAAACGTGGATTTTTAGGAAAAATATTTTCCAAACGTGGATTTTTAAAGAAAAATATTTTCCAAACGTGGATTTTTAAAGAAAAATATTTTCCAAACGTGGATTTTTAAAGAAAAATATTTTCCAAACGTGGATTTTTAGGAAAAATATTTTCCAAACGTGGATTTTTAAAGAAAAATATTTTCCAAACGTGGATTTTTAAAGAAAAATATTTTCCAAACGTGGATTTTTAAAGAAAAATATTTTCCAAACGTGGATTTTTAAAGAAAAATATTTTCCAAACGTGGATTTTTAAAGAAAAATATTTTCCAAACGTGGATTTTTAAGGAAAAATATTTTCCAAACGTGGATTTTTAAAGAAAAATATTTTCCAAACCTGGATTTTTAAAGAAAAATATTTTCCAAACCTGGATTTTTAAAGAAAAATATATTCCAAACCTAGATTTTTAAAGAAAAATATTTTCCAAACGTGGATTTTTAAAGAAAAATATTTTCCAAACGTGGATTTTCAAAGAAAAATATTTTCCAAACCTGTATTTTTAAAGAAATATATTTTCCAAACGTGGATTTTTAAAGAAAAATATTTTCCAAACGTGGATTTTTAAAGAAAACTATTTTCCAAACATGGATTTTTAAAGAAAACTATTTTCCAAACATGGATTTTTAAAGAAAAATATTTCCCAAACGTGGACTTTTAAAGAAAAATATTTTCCAAACGTAAATTTTTAAAGAAAAATATTATCCAAACGTGGATTTTTAAAGAAAAATATTTTCCAAACGTGGATTTTTAGGAAAAATATTATCCAAACGTGGATTTTTAAAGAAAAATATTTTCCAAACGTAAATTTTTAAAGAAAAATATTATCCAAACGTGGATTTTTAAAGAAAAATTTTTTCCAAACGTGGATTTTTAGGAAAAATATTATCCAAACGTGGATTTTTAAAGAAAAATATTTTCCAAACGTGGATTTTTAAAGAAAAATATTTTCCAAACGTGGATTTTTAAAGAAAAATATTTTCCAAACCTGGATTTTTAAAGAACAATATTTTCCAAACGTGGATTTTTAAAAAAAAATATTTTCCAAACGTGAATTTTTAAAGAAAAATATTTTCCAAACCTGGATTTTTAAAGAAAAATATTTTCCAAACCTGGATTTTTAAAGAAAAATATATTCCAAACCTGGATTTTTAAAGAAAAATATTCTCCAAACGTGGATTTTTAAAGAAAAATATTTTCCAAACCTGGATTTTTAAAGAAAAATATTTTCCAAACCTGGATTTTTAAAGAAAAATATTTTCCAAACCTGGATTTTTAAAGAAAAATATTTTCCAAACCTGGATTTTTAAAGAAAAATATTTTCCAAACCTGGATTTTTAAAGAAAAATATTTTCCAAACGTGGATTTTTAAAGAAAAATATTTTCCAAACCTGGATTTTTAAAGAAAAATATTTTGCAAACGTGGATTTTTAAAGAAAAATATTTTCCAAACCTGGATTTTTAAAGAAAAATATTTTCCAAACCTGGATTTTTAAAGAAAAATATTTTCCAACCCTGGATTTTTAAAGAAAAATATTTTCCAAACCTGGATTTTTAAAGAAAAATATTTTCCAAACGTGGATTTTTAAAGAAAAATATTTTCCAAACATGGATTTTCAAAGAAAAATATTTTCCAAACATGGATTTTTAAAGAAAAATATTTCCCAAACGTGGACTTTTAAAGAAAAATATTTTCCAAACATGGATTTTTAAAGAAAACTATTTTCCAAAGATGGATTTTTAAAGAAAAATATTTCCCAAACGTGGATTTTTAAAGAAAAATATTTTCCAAACGTAAATTTTTAAAGAAAAATATTATCCAAACGTGGATTTTTAAAGAAAAATATTTTCCAAACGTGGATTTTTAGGAAAAATATTATCCAAACGTGGATTTTTAAAGAAAAATATTTTCCAAACGTGGATTTTTAAAGAAAAATATTTTCCAAACGTGGATTTTTAAAGAAAAATATTTTCCAAACCTGGATTTTTAAAGAACAATATTTTCCAAACGTGGATTTTTAAAGAAAAATATTTTCCAAACGTGAATTTTTAAAGAAAAATATTTTCCAAACCTGGATTTTTAAAGAAAAATATTTTCCAAACCTGGATTTTTAAAGAAAAATATATTCCAAACCTGGATTTTTAAAGAAAAATATTCTCCAAACGTGGATTTTTAAAGAAAAATATTTTCCAAACGTGAATTTTTAAAGAAAAATATTTTCCAAACCTGGATTTTTAAAGAAAAATATTTTCCAAACCTGGATTTTTAAAGAAAAATATTTTCGAAACGTGTTTTTTAAAAAAATATTCTCCAAACGTGGATTTTTAAAGAAAAATATTTTCCAAACCTGGATTTTTAAAGAAAAATATTTTCCAAACCTGGATTTTTAAAGAAAAATATTTTCCAAACCTGGATTTTTAAAGAAAAATATTTTCCAAACCTGGATTTTTAAAGAAAAATATTTTCCAAACGTGGATTTTTAAAGAAAAATATTTTCCAAACGTGGATTTTTAAAGAAAAATATTTCCCAAACATGGATTTTTCAAGAAAAATATTTCCCAAACGTGGATTTTTCAAGAAAAATATTTTCCAAACGTAAATTTTTAAAGAAAAATATTATCCAAACGTGGATTTTTTAAAGAAAAATTATCCAAACGTGGATTTTTAAAGAAAAATATTTTCCAAACGTGGATTTTTAGGAAAAATATTTTCCAAACGTGGATTTTTAGGAAAAATATTTTCCAAACGTAGATTTTTAAAGAAAAATATTTTCCAAACGTGGATTTTTAAAGAAAAATATTTTCCAAACGTGGATTTTTAAAGAAAAATATTTTCCAAACGTGGATTTTTAAAGAAAAATATTTTCCAAACCTGGATTTTTAAAGAAAAATATTTTCCAAACCTGGATTTTTAAAGAAAAATATTTTCCAAACGTGGATTTTTAAAGAAAAATATTTTCCAAACGTGGATTCTTAAAGAAAAATATTTTCCAAACGTGGATTTTTAAAAAAATATTTTCCAAACGTAGATTTTTAAAAAATATTTTCCAAACGTAGATTTTTAAAAAATATTTTCGAAACGTGTTTTTTAAAAAAATATTTTCGAAACGTGTTTTTTAAAAAAATATTTTCCAAACGTAGATTTTTAAAAACTATTTTCGAAACGTGTTTTTTAAAAAAATATTTTCCAAACACGGATTTTTAAAAAAAATTATTTCAAAACATGGATTTTAAAAAAAATTATTTCAAAGCATGGATTTTTTAAAAAATATTTACAAACGTGGATTTAAAACAAGTAAAAAAGTATCAGTCGGCTTTGCCGACAAAGATATACCCTCAGCCTGTGTATGTATATTGAAACAATTTTTTCCCAAAAAACGTATGTATATATTTTGAGGTTTTTGAACATTTTGGGAATTTGAACCGACAAAAATGTTCATTAGGATTAGAGATCAAACGTTTTGCGGAGAAGATACTAAAGGGAATGGATCTACATTGACCATTATGGAAGTGAATGTCCTGGCACTACTGCCATTTACTCAAAGAGTGACACATCTCGAAAAATCAAGTTTCGAGAAAAACGCGTTTTAAGTTGACGATTGAAATTTTACTTTCAAACTTAAAAAGATTATTACACTAAAGCTAAAATAACTACTTGGACCATATTTTGCAACCAGATAGCCAGATGTCACTGCTAAATTGCCATGCATGATCAAGCATGATTTAAAATGTTTTAGTGCTTCATAAACTCAAAAAACTTTTGTTTTGAATTATGCGAAACTCGTAGTAAATGAGCTGTAACTCGCCGAGTTTTAGAGATATCAGCACGAAAATTTGACACAAGATAAAGTAGAAGTCATAGAAAAAATAGAAATTGCTAACTTAGAAAATGCATTTTTTGAGTTATGTCACTCTTTGAGTAAATGAGCGATATGGTGCCATAGGGGGGTTTTACACCCTTCGGGATGTTTGCTCAAGAAGTATGGACTTGCCCCTAAAAAAACGTTTACTATCGTAATTGAGGCAACGAATGCAAGTTACTTCAACAAAAATCAAAGTGATCCGATAGCAGGTCTTAAAGTGAACTTATCCGAAATTTTGTGTGGGAGGTACCAGATGGAGTGGACAAATATAGTCCATATTAGAACCGGATCTATATCTAGTAGATATATTAGGATGTGTAAAGTATGGACCAATTCGGGCACTCCCTTCAAGAGTTACCGTATGAACAAAATTTCCGAACATTTTTGAACTTTTGTGGGGGAGGTACCTGAAGGAGTGGACCGATATGGCTTATCATCAAATTTAAACTATGTTTGGACAAAATATTACTAAGGCCAAATTTTGGACCGAATCGGCAGATCCGTTCTAGAGTTATCTTGCGCTCCAACCACCACACGTGGTGTCATAGGGGTTTTTTGCAACTTTCAGGCTATTTTCTCAGGAAATATGGACTTGCCCCTAATGAAACTTGTACCGTCGTATGAAGGGCAGTGAATACAAGTTGCTAAAACAAAAATCAGAGCGATTCGTGAGATGGCCCAAAACTGAACTTTTCCGAAATTTTGTGTGGGAGGTACCCGATTGATTGACGATTGATTCTATATTGAAACATTATCTAAGTCTGGCACACATTTTACGATGGGCAAAGTATGGACCAAATCGGTTTCTCCCTTCAAGAGTTATCGTGCGCACAAATTTTTCGAATATTTCCGAACTTTTGTGGTGGAGGAAGGAGTGGACCGATATAGAACTTAAACTAAGTTTGGGCAAAATATTACGAAAGCCAAAATTTGAACCGAATCGGTTCATCCGTTCGAGAGTTATCGTGCGCTCCAGCCAGCCAGCCAGACAGACAGACGGACGGACATTGCTTAATCGTCCAAACTGTCTGAAACACATTTCGTCCAAACATACTTGGGGTCTAAAACCATTATTTCGATGAGGCACATTTTGCCCGTATGAAAGTGTATATACCCTCGTTAGCATAAATGCTGAGGGTATAAAAAAATCCAAACGTAGATTTTTAAAAAAATATTTTCGAAACGTGTTTTTTAAAAAAAATATTTTCCAAACATGGATTTTAAAAAAAATACTTTTCAAACGTGGATTTTTAGAAAAATATTCTTAATGTGAATATTTCCAAACTTGGATTTAAAAAAAATGTTTTCCAAAGTGTATTAAAAAAAAATATTTTCCAAACGTGGAGTTTTACAAACGTGGAGTGCCACCGTGGTGCAATGGTATGCACGCCCGCCTTGCACGCAGAAGGTCGGGGGTTCGATTCCCCGGCCAGGCAATATCAAACATTTTTCAACGGTGGCAAAATACCCCTCAGTAATGTTGGCGACATTTCCTGAGTATTTCAGCCTTGAAAAACTTCTCCATAAGTGGTGTCTTAAGACACGCCGTTCGGACTCGGCGATAAACAGTAGGTCCCATATCATTGAGCTAAATATGAATCGGGGTGCACTCATTGATATGAGAGAAGTCTCCCTTGTCCCGTATGGGATGTTGTGGAATAATGTGTGTGTGTGGAGTTTTACAAAAATATTTTCTATACGTAGATTTAAAAAAAATATTTTCTAAACGTGGCTTTAGAAAAAAATATTTTCCAAACTTGGATTTTTAAAAAAAAAATATTTTCCAAAGTAGTTTTTTAAAAAAAAATATTTTCCAAACGTGAATTTTTAAAAAAATATTTTTTAAACGTGGATGTGAAAAAAAAAATATTTTCCAAAAAATAGAATCGTGAATTTTTGAAAAATACTTTTCCTAAAATAATATAAAGTTGGATTAAAAAATATTTCTTCCAAAAATAATATAAAATTGGATTAATAAAATATTTTTCCAAAAATAATATTAAAAAAATAGTCTCCAAACTTAGATTTGTAAATATATTTTTTCAAAAGAAATAAAACGTGGCTGCTAGGCTTTAAAAATTGTGGTTTAAACATTGTTATGAAATGAATCATATTGTGTTTATTTTCCGTTACATATTAAAATTAAATATTTAATGAAATAAAATAAAAATCATTACCCAGAAATTCGTCAAAAAAGTGGACGACTGCAACAAAAATCTTCATGAAAACAAAAAAAAAAAAAAAAACTGACAAGGAAACAGAAACAAAAATCATGTAACTGACATTTACCAGGCCATCAGAGGTAAAATGTTGATACCCATAGGTGGCGTTGGTGGTAGGTAAGAGGAGGCTACTTAGTGAGTGCAGCAGAATACAACATTAAGTCGATATAAAAAAGGTTATAACGGATTTCTGTGTGTTGTGTTCCTTCTTGGCGTAACATTACAAATCCTCTGTGGCTGACAACGAATGGAATTCTTTATATATATATCATTTAATTCCCTCTCCCTCTCGTTGGGTCTCTCTGTCTTTGCACAAGTAAGCATTTTTTCGCTTTTTTCTGTTCTTCGTTTTCTGTCATGGAAATGACATCTGTTTTGGACATATCAGTTCTTATGTGTTCTTGTGTGTTGTTTCTTAATGTTTTTTGTTGTTGTAGAAAATGCGTTGTTGTATTTTTTTATTTTGTATAAGTAATTAAATTAAATGTATAAAAGTAATTATATGTATGGATTTCCTTGGAAAGCTGTAGAGAATAGCATACATATGTTCACATGTGTGTGTATGTGCGTGCGTTTGTCCCTCTTCAAGTGTGTGTGTGTGTGTGAACATTCCTAAAAAGAGTCCTTACATAAATTATAAATGAATTGTAATGCCAAAGGCTAATTGAAGTCATAAGTTATAAAAGTTAAATGAGACGGAAAAACAAATGTTCTCAACAACAGCAACAAAAAAATATTTGCCCACAAAAAGTATACTTACAAAAATATTTTTTTTTTGTTTTTGTAGACAAAGGCGATTAAAGTTGTTGGAGAAAGTTTAGTATTCAGAATATTATTCAAGCCTACAAAATCATATTCTATGACTTAAAAAAAGAAAAGTATTGTAAAAAATTGCTCCGTCGCTCTAGTCAATTGTTTGATAGCGTTCGGCTGGTTATGGCCTATTTACTGGGTAAATTATTGTCGATAATGACCTAAGTTTTTAAAAAGAATGAAGAATTGAATACTAACGAGAAGGAAATTTTCTAATAATTTCTTTTAATAATATGAATTGTATGCCTAAGTAGGTTAAGAGGGATATTTGGACAAAGTTTACTTTCACAAAAAACCTTTTTAAATTTTAGTGTTTCGGCCAACGAGGGTATATAATACGGGCAAAATGTGGCTCTTCGAAATAATGGTTTTGTAAATTGAAATTATCAACGCTTAAAATTTTCTTTAAAAATCCACGATTAAAAATATTTTCTTTAAAAATCCACGATTAAAAATATTTTCTTTAAAAATCCACGATTAAAAATATTTTCTTTAAAAATCCACAATTAAAAATATTTTCTTTAAAAATCCACGATTAAAAATATTTTCTTTAAAAATCCACGATTAAAAATATTTTCTTTAAAAATCCACGATTAAAAATATTTTCTTTAAAAATCCACGATTAAAAATATTTTCTTTAAAAATCCACGATTAAAAATATTTTCTTTAAAAATCCACGATTAAAAATATTTTCTTTAAAAATCCACGATTAAAAATATTTTCTTTAAAAATCCACGATTAAAAATATTTTCTTTAAAAATCCACGATTAAAAATATTTTCTTTAAAAATCCACGATTAAAAATATTTTCTTTAAAAATTTACGATTAAAAATATTTTCTTTAAAAATCCACGATAAAATTTTTTTCTTAAAAAATACACGATTATAAATATTTTCTTTAAAAATCCACGATTAAAAATATTTTCTTTAAAAATCCACGATTAAAAATATTTTCTTTAAAAATCCACGATTAAAAATATTTTCTGTAAAATTCCACAATTAAAAATATTTTCTTTAAAAATCCACGATTAAAAATATTTTCTTTAAAAATCCACGATTAAAAATATTTTCTTTAAAAATCCACGATTAAAAATATTTTCTTTAAAAATCCACGATTAAATATATTTTCTTTAAAAATCCACGATTAAAAATATTTTCTTTAAAAATCCACGATTAAAAATATTTTCTTTAAAAATCCACGATTAAAAATATTTTCTTTAAAAATCCACGATTAAAAATATTTTCTTTAAAAATCCACGATTAAAAATATTTTCTTTAAAAATCCACGATTAAAAATATTTTCTTTAAAAATCCACGATTAAAAATATTTTCTTTAAAAATCCACGATTAAAAATATTTTCTTTAAAAATCCACGATTAAAAATATTTTCTTTAAAAATCCACGATTAAAAATATTTTCTTTAAAAATCCACGATTAAAAATATTTTCTTTAAAAATCCACGATTAAAAATATTTTCTTTAAAAATCCACGATTAAAAATATTTTCTTTAAAAATCCACGATTAAAAATATTTTCTTTAAAAATCCACGATTAAAAATATTTTCTTTAAAAATCCACGATTAAAAATATTTTCTTTAAAAATCCACGATTAAAAATATTTTCTTTAAAAATCCACGATTAAAAATATTTTCTTTAAAAATCCACGATTAAAAATATTTTCTTTAAAAATCCACGATTAAAAATATTTTCTTTAAAAATCCACGATTAAAAATATTTTCTTTAAAAATCCACGATTAAAAATATTTTCTTTAAAAATCCACGATTAAAAATATTTTCTTTAAAAATCCACGATTAAAAATATTTTCTTTAAAAATCCACGATTAAAAATATTTTCTTTAAAAATCCACGATTAAAAATATTTTCTTTAAAAATCCACGATTAAAAATATTTTCTTTAAAAATCCACGATTAAAAATATTTTCTTTAAAAATCCACGATTAAAAATATTTTCTTTAAAAATCCACGATTAAAAATATTTTCTTTAAAAATCCACGATTAAAAATATTTTCTTTAAAAATCCACGATTAAAAATATTTTCTTTAAAAATCCACGATTAAAAATATTTTCTTTAAAAATCCACGATTAAAAATATTTTCTTTAAAAATCCACGATTAAAAATATTTTCTTTAAAAATCCACGATTAAAAATATTTTCTTTAAAAATCCACGATTAAAAATATTTTCTTTAAAAATCCACGATTAAAAATATTTTCTTTAAAAATCCACGATTAAAAATATTTTCTTTAAAAATCCACGATTAAAAATATTTTCTTTAAAAATCCACGATTAAAAATATTTTCTTTAAAAATCCACGATTAAAAATATTTTCTTTAAAAATCCACGATTAAAAATATTTTCTTTAAAAATCCACGATTAAAAATATTTTCTTTAAAAATCCACGATTAAAAATATTTTCTTTAAAAATCCACGATTAAAAATATTTTCTTTAAAAATCCACGATTAAAAATATTTTCTTTAAAAATCCACGATTAAAAATATTTTCTTTAAAAATCCACGATTAAAAATATTTTCTTTAAAAATCCACGATTAAAAATATTTTCTTTAAAAATCCACGATTAAAAATATTTTCTTTAAAAATCCACGATTAAAAATATTTTCTTTAAAAATCCACGATTAAAAATATTTTCTTTAAAAATCCACGATTAAAAATATTTTCTTTAAAAATCCACGATTAAAAATATTTTCTTTAAAAATCCACGATTAAAAATATTTTCTTTAAAAATCCACGATTAAAAATATTTTCTTTAAAAATCCACGATTAAAAATATTTTCTTTAAAAATCCACGATTAAAAATATTTTCTTTAAAAATCCACGATTAAAAATATTTTCTTTAAAAATCCACGATTAAAAATATTTTCTTTAAAAATCCACGATTAAAAATATTTTCTTTAAAAATCCACGATTAAAAATATTTTCTTTAAAAATCCACGATTAAAAATATTTTCTTTAAAAATCCACGATTAAAAATATTTTCTTTAAAAATCCACGATTAAAAATATTTTCTTTAAAAATCCACGATTAAAAATATTTTCTTTAAAAATCCACGATTAAAAATATTTTCTTTAAAAATCCACGATTAAAAATATTTTCTTTAAAAATCCACGATTAAAAATATTTTCTTTGAAAATCCACGATTAAAAATATTTTCTTTAAAAATCCACGATTTAAAATATTTTTTTTAAAAATCCACGATTAAAAATATTTTCTTTAAAAATCCACGATTAAAAATATTTTCTTTAAAAATCCACGATTAAAAATATTTTCTTTAAAAATCCTCGATTAAAAATATTTTCTTTAAAAATCCTCGATTAAAAATATTTTCTTTAAAAATCCTCGATTAAAAATATTTTCTTTAAAAATCCACGATTAAAAATATTTTCTTTAAAAATCCACGATTAAAAATATTTTCTTTAAAAATCCACGATTAAAAATATTTTCTTTAAAAATCCACGATTAAAATCATTTTCTTTAAAAATCCACGATTAAAAATATTTTCTTTAAAAATCCACGATTAAAAATATTTTCTTTAAAAATCCACGATTAAAAATATTTTCTTTAAAAATCCACGATTAAAAATATTTTCTTTAAAAATCCACGATTAAAATCATTTTCTTTAAAAATCCACGATTAAAAATATTTTCTTTAAAAATCCACGATTAAAAATATTTTCTTTAAAAATCCACGATTAAAAATATTTTCTTTAAAAATCCACGATTAAAAATATTTTCTTTAAAAATCCACGATTAAAAATATTTTCTTTAAAAATCCACGATTAAAAATATTTTCTTTAAAAATCCACGATTAAAAATATTTTCTTTAAAAATCCACGATTAAAAATATTTTCTTTAAAAATCCACGATTAAAAATATTTTCTTTAAAAATCCACGATTAAAAATATTTTCTTTAAAAATCCACGATTAAAAATATTTTCTTTAAAAATTCACGATTAAAAATATTTTCTTTAAAAATCCACGATTAAAAATATTTTCTTTAAAAATTCACGATTAAAAATATTTTCTTTAAAAATCCACGATTAAAAATATTTTTTTTAAAAATTCACGATTAAAAATATTTTCTTTAAAAATTCACGATTAAAAATATTTTCTTTAAAAATCCACGATTAAAAATATTTTCTTTAAAAATCCAAGATTAAAAATATTTTCTTTAAAAATCCACGATTAAAATATTTTCTTTAAAAATCCACGATTAAAAATATTTTCTTTAAAAATCCAAGATTAAAATATTTTCTTTAAAAATCCACGATTAAAAATATTTTCTTTAAAAATCCACGATTAAAAATATTTTCTTTAAAAATCCACGATTAAAAATATTTTCTGTAAAAATCCACAATTAAAAATATTTTCTTTAAAAATCCACGATTAAAAATATTTTCTTTAAAAATCCACGATTAAAAATATTTTCTTTAAAAATCCACGATTAAAAATATTTTCTTTAAAAATCCACGATTAAAAATATTTTCTTTAAAAATCCACGATTAAAAATATTTTCTTTAAAAATCCACGATTAAAAATATTTTCTGTAAAATTCCACAATTAAAAATATTTTCTTTAAAAATCCACGATTAAAAATATTTTCTTTAAAAATCCACGATTAAAAATATTTTCTTTAAAAATCCACGATTAAAAATATTTTCTTTAAAAATCCACGATTAAAAATATTTTCTTTAAAAATTTACGATTAAAAATATTTTCTTTAAAAATCCACGATAAAATTTTTTTCTTAAAAAATACACGATTATAAATATTTTCTTTAAAAATCCACAATTATAAACATGTTCTTTAAAAATTTTAATATATATATATTTTTTCAATTTATATACCCTTTGATCCTTTCACACACATTAGTTCGAGTATCATCCATCACTTTTTAATTAAACTTTTTTTCGAGAATTATTAATACCACACTCAGACTTTGTATAAGCCTCAAGGCAAAAACAACAAAAAAACGAAACTCTACAAATGTTGTTACTTTATAGACTAAAATTAATTTAACAAATTAAATAAAGAAAATTTTAACAAAAAAAAAACACCTTTTCCATTACAGATATGACGAACAACAACGGCGGCAGCAGCAGCAATAATAGCTGCAACGCTTCAAACCAGAGGATTGAATAAACACAGTTAGCTACTCGTACATAGGTAGGTGTAGGTAGCTATAGCAGTATTCCTCAACAAACACAATACCTTGGACAAACATTTGCTCTTTTTTGTACCGAGTAAAAAAATTATTTTTACTAGCTCAGGTTTTTTCTTCTTATTCTTTCGCTGCTGTTCAAAGAAGAAGAAAAAACATGTAGGGATGCATGAATAAAAACGTCAATGTTTGCATGGTTAAGGTGAAACATAAAATGTATGAATGAACATCGAAGTTGTTGCAGAAAAAAGAAACGAAAGGAGAAATGAAAATAATTCTTCGATATATGGACGTATAGTGACGGCTAGATGAATGAAGACAGCTTTTGGAAACAAAAATTTAAGAAAGAAAACGTCAGCTTTTTGGTAGCTGCACTACACGAATCAATTTCCTCCGAGGGCCAAGTTCCGCCACAGATTATTCTAAGCGACGGGGTCCGAGATTTATTTGAATTTAAAGTTGATATGTGAAAGTCGCAAGTAGGGCAATTGAAGTGGTGCAATGTGTCGTGCGGGCATGTGCCGCATGCTGGGCAGATGTTTTACACGGTGTCATCGATTCTTACCCTACATGAATTTAGACTACTGCACCATCCCGAGCGTAGTTCAGCCAAAACTACTGTGGTTTGTCGTGGCAGCTGACGCTTCTCAGCTGCGATAGATGAGGGATATTCTCCGAGGACCCCGTTCACACGATAGTTGTTTATGTCATCTGCGACTACATCTGTGGAAATGCTATTTAAACCTTATTGTTAGGCTTGTTGATGTAGAGGTTCTCTCTTGTAACGTGGGACCTCTCTTTGTAGATCATGAAAATCCCTCCTCACATGCCTAGATGGGGGTCCAACCCACCATATTATGATTAGGTTGGCTATCACGGTAACACCCGAGCAAATACAGCAGCGAAAGCATTCCATTGTGTTGCTATTGGAAGAATCTTTGTCTAACATGAGGAGGCACGTGTTTGCAGTTCTCAGGGCGACAATCTGACAGGTATGAATATTTCTGGTGACTCATAGCTTATCACAAACCGACCTATCGCGTTATATGTGGTCAATAGGTTTCTTTATCGGCATTCCTAGTGCTGCCAACTAGCGACATTTGAGGACCTTGTTCCTACATCTCAGCTTGTCGCAAATAGCTGTGACATGCGCAGATGACATGGACATGCTGTCGAATGAACATGCGGTCGAATTATAGGGGTTATAATATTGGGGTAGCTGGTGGTCGGAATTCGGCTACCATCGACCATGGCATTCAACCCAGTACTCTCATATGCCGTTCATGAGGTGACCAAAGTGGATGTAGATTTAGTGGCGGATATTTGAATATTCCTCGCGCAGAGAAAGGTGGTAAGATCAGTTAAATAGAAAGTCAGATTTTCACAAATGGCATCAGGGAAGATACCTAATTGGACAATCATCGATGTACATTACCATCTCAATGCCGTCTGGAGGGTGTGGAATACAGTAGATGTAGTGGTTAAACAGTTCCGGAGATATCACCCCAACTTGTGAAAATCCCTGTTTCCCTCCACGGGGCTTGGACTTCTTGTTCCTGAATTCTACTAACGACTGGCCGGAGGATAGTCTGTTCAATGTCTGCAAACAACGTGGAGTGCTTGACAGTGTCAAAAACTTTTGATAAGTCAAATGGCACCATCGCTGTTTTGTCACACGGCTTGCTCTGGTTGAGTCCCCGACAAATATATGTGAAGATGGCGTGCAGGGATGTGGTCGTGTTGTGCTGCTTACGGCATACATGCTGATGATCGCCAACTGGATATCTATTTCTAACGTTGGAAAGGATTAAAACCTCAAGGGTGTGGAATACAGTAGAGGTAGAGGTTAAACAGTTCCGGAGATCTTACTCAACCTAGTGGAACACCCAGTTTCCCTCTATGGGGCCTGGACTTCTCGTTCCTGAACTCCACGTATGACTAGTGTCCACACATATAATTGATTATGCAAACGTTTCAAACTTGGCCGAGGGGTAGTCTGCTCGATGTCCTCAAACAGCATGGAGTGCTTGTCAGCGTTAAGTGCATTTGACAATACAAGCGTCATCATTACTGTTCTATCCCATGGCTTACTCTGTTTGAGACCTCAACTAACATGTGCGGAGATGACGTGCAGCGCTGTTATCATGCTGTGCTGCTTGCGGACCCATGTTGATGATCGGCAACTAAGTCCTCGAGAGTGTTTGCTACAAGCGACAAAAGCGAAATCGGACCTATGCTGGCATCCTTGCCTGGTTTCAGTAGCGGGACCACCCTGCCCATTTTCAATTTTGTCCATTTTGAATTGGGGAACGATGTGGTGTCTAGTGAGATACTCGATTCCCGGCTCATCTAGCTTTCTCAGCATTACCATAGAGATTCTGCTAGGTCCCAAAGCTTTGGATGATTTAGCGTCCCTGTAAATTGTGGTGGTTCATCCTCGGTATGAACAAACGCGACGTAGTACTCTTCGCACTGCCACCCCTGGGGTGCTCGACAAACTATCTATACAAATAACTTGCGTAGCTCATGCTTGGTATAAACAAACTCGACGTAGTACTCTTCGCACTTCCACCCCTGGGGTGCTCGACAAACTATTTATACAAATAACTTGCGTAGCTCTTCCAGTCAGTCGTAACGTCGTAACGTCACCAAACTTGAGTGAGGTCCTATCTTCCTTCTTTCCAGGGTTCGAGAGATTCTGCTAGGTCCCAAAGCTTTGGATGATTTAGCGTCCCTGTAAATTGTGGTGGTTCATCCTCGGTATGAACAAACGCGACGTAGTACTCTTCGCACTGCCATCCCTGGGGTGCTCGACAAACTATCTATACAAATAACTTGCGTAGCTCATGCTTGGTATAAACAAACGCGACGTAGTACTCTTCGCACTTCCACCCCTGGGGTGCTCGACAAACTATTTATACAAATAACTTGCGTAGCTCTTCTAGTCAGTCGTAACGTCGTAACGTCACCAAACATGAGTGAGGTCCTATCTTCCTTCTTTCCGCTGTCCACAATTCACTTATTCCGACACCAATGTCGCAACTCTTCAGATGATTTAACCACTTTGACCGCTTATGTTCACTGAACATCCTGTATTAGCTCCCTGACTCTGGGGTCACTGGGGTTGACTCGACGAAGCACATCACTCTCATTTGCTAATCCCATCGCCTCTGCCGGGAAGTTTGGTCTCACTTTGGGTATTCGACCATCAGGTATATGGCGAGCGGTTGCAGCGGTGATTATGTCCCGGAACATCCTCTCCGCTACCCGAACATCAGAAGGTTTGGGTAGGTCTCTGAAGCGGTGATTATTGCACTCTCTGAAATTAGCTAACTCATGATTGATGAATGTGCGGCATACAGAGGTGAGGAAATCGGACAGTCTGCTATTAGAGACAATTATTGATAGATCTATGGTTTGCACGGTCAATGAGGTCAACCCTATCAAAATTAACACAGTTCGCCAGGCATAACCATCATGTGACCTGGTCTGAAAAATGACGCCACTTGGCAACCCGTCATTTCTCTTGGACAGAACCAAGACAAAATCCCCAACGAATTTTGGGAGTTATGTCCGTGGGTGCTACGTCCGGGCATCGTTTTTTTATTGTTTGTTCTTAATAAAATTTTTGGGTGACGTAGGGGATGGAAGATACCAAGCAACGGTCCTGACCGGTTTTAACATGGCAAAGCCCAGGATTTATCTTGGTCCCTCTTTCATCTCAAGTGAACACTGACCACCCCGTGGTGTTACCTGGGGAACTGCCTTTAACACCCGTTAAAGGTAGTGAGCTAACATGTGCCGCGCGTTCTCCCATAAGAACGTTAAAAACTTGGGTTTGGGCGTCTGAGTAACCCTCCCCTAGAAAAAACAGCATACTATGAAAAAACGAAAGAAAAGAAAAACAACCCCCTCTGAAGTTGACGAACCCCGCAAACGTTTTAAGGACCATGATCTGCGAATCTGCACCTGGAATGTTCGCACTCTTTATAGAGAAGGTGCAGTCTTCGCATTGGCAGACGTACTTTAAAAGTACAAGGCCGATATTACTGCCATACAGGAAATACGATGGATTGGGAAAGGCGTCATAACATCACCTAAAGGTGACGCACTGTATTATAGCTGCCATGACGTAAAGCATGAGTTTGGTTGCGGATTTGTAGTTGGTCGGAGGTTAATACCATCTGGTCTCCTGCTTCACTCCAGTGAATGAAAGACTTGCTGCAATTCGAATAAAAACTAAATTCTTCAACATCAGCTTTATTTGCGCTCATGCTCCCACTGAAAAAAGGACGAACAGACCAAAGATATATTTTACGAGCGCTTAGAAGAAACATATGACAGTTGCCCTGCCCATGACATTAAAATCATTCTAGGCGATTTTAATGCCAAAATTGGAAAGGAGAATATCTTTGGCCCAACAGTCGGGAAATTCAGCCTCCACAGTGAAACATGTGACAATGGTATGAGGCTGATAGACTTTGCAGTTGCAAAAAACATGGTAGTTAGCAGTACCAGATTTAACCATCTCGATATTCATAAGGGCACCTGGCTGTCTCAAGATCAGAAAACAAGAAATCAAATTGATCATGTTGTGATAGATGGAAGACGTTCATCGAGCGTGTTTAATGTACGATCGTTCCGAGGCGCAAACATTGATTCGGACCACTACCTTGTTGCAGCAAAGGTACGCACCCGCTTAAACGTAGCAAACAAAGTACGAACAGACACAACACGAAAGTTAGACATCGGTAAGCTGCAATCACAACAGATAGCCACAGCATATTCCACTCAACTAGCCCAATTGCTTAATCAAAGCACTCCTCATCCCGATAACATATCAGCGCAATGGCAAAGCATTGCCCACTCCATGCAAACAGCCGCAAAATCCATACTTGGATACCAGAGGCCTCCACCAAGGAATCCATGGTATGATCAGGAGTTTCGTGCTGCCACCGAAGAGAAAAATGCGGCATATAGGGCTACTTTACAATCCGTAGCAACGCGTAGCGCACGAGAGAGATACAGGGAGAAAAGGAGAGAGGAGAAACGTCTTTTCCGCAGGAAAAAGAGAGAGATGGAAAAGCGGGAGTGTGAAAAAATCGAGATAAGGTGTATTCATCAGCTAGTTAGCACCATCTGGCAGGAAGAACGAGTACCCGACGATTGGAACCTGAGTATCCTGTGCCCCGTCCACAAGAAGGGAGATAAGACTGTATGCTCTATCTATAGGGGTATAAGTCTACTCCCTATTGCCTACAAGATCGTGTCAGGGATATTGTGCGAACGACTAAAGCCTATGGTCAACGCGATAATTGGACCATACCAATGCGGCTTTAGACCTGGCAAGTCCACCATTGACCAGATATTTACCCTGCGGCAAATCCTGGAGAAGACCCAAGAGATGCAGATCGACACCTACCACCTTTTTGTCGATTATAAAGCAGCCTTCGACAGCCCGCTGCGTTCAAAGGTATTCCAAGCCATGTCTGAATTTGGTATCCCCGCAAAGCTCATCCGGCTTTGCAAAATGACTTTAACTGACACGAGGTCCTCAGTTAAAATAGGAAAGAACCTCTCCGGGGTACTTGCGCAAGCAGACATGGCAGTGCTTGGTGTGTTTGAGAGAAAAATTCTTCGAAAGATCTACGGACCAATCTGCGTTGACGGTGAATATCGACGTCGCATGAACCACGAGCTGTATCTGCTGTACAACGACATCAATATTGTTAGACGTATCGAGATGCAGCGATTGCGTTGGCTAGGCCATATCATAAGAATGAGCGATGATGACCCCGCTAAAAAGGTTAATAAACACGGACCGCTTGGCGGTGCACGCAGAATTGGCAGGCCAAGGAATAGATGGCGCAAACAAGTGGATAATGAGATGAAAAGGCGCGGTATTCCAGAAAGCGAAGCAACAAATAGAGAGAATTGGAGATCTTTTCTTAGTTCGGCCTATAGAACAAATGTTCTGTAATGGGCCAGCTAAGTAAGTAAGTCTTAATAAAATTTATGAAATTACACTCTAAGTTTTCTTCGTTTTCTTAATAATAACTTTCGAAAATTCACCCCAATTTGTTGTTTCTGTTACCCCAATATTATTTAGACCCCACTTTGATTTTCAAATTTTCGATTTACTTGTTGTGAAGACAAATTGGCCCCAACAGCTGAATAAAAAAGGTCCCAAAAAGATGAAAATAGGCCCCAAAAGTTCTGTTGTTGTTTTTCATATACCTGTTTGGGGCCTATTTTCATTTTCAATTTGGGGTGTTATTTCATGGGGCCCTATTTCTGTACGCCAAAATTGATATTTAGACTCCTCTAGGAGTACAAAGCATTTTTTTTTCAAAAAAATTTTCGGCATTTCATACTATAAAGTATACAACGATTCCGTTAATATTTTATTTATTTGTATACTTCATTTATGCTTGTGTACCTATTAATTTGCTCACCACTGTTAAATCTTCAATATAAATTATGAAAAAGTGAGATTTTTTCGCAGCTTACATTGCCGAACAATGTACATCATTCTCTTTGTCCAAAATGTTAAAATAAGAAGAAGAAAAACGTCGAAGTATTCCGAGAAATGAAAATATGATGGAGAGGAAGAAACTTTAAATTTAATTTTTGTGAAAATATTTTCTTTCCCTAACACCCTTCTCCTCGGCACACCTTTAGCCAACAATGCCTTTGTCGCCTTAAACTTCAGGTTTTAAGAACAATATTTTGTTATGGTTTTTGCGTAAAGTAAAACGCAAAAGTTCTAGGTTTATTTTTTCCGTTTCTCAATGTTTGCAGTTTGTGTTAGATTAACGCACGGCTACACAACATGAGTGTGAGAAGGTGTGTGTGTGTGTGGGTGCAGATGGTTAAGAATTATTAAAACTACGGCGTACTGTTCATGTCGAATAAAAAATATATACATATGTGTATGTATCCCGTTATTGCCCAGAAATCTTTAACGTGTTGTCTGGAGAAAGTTCGTCTTAATATGATTTATGAGCATTTTCCACAGAAGATTGGTTTCTTGGCCAAAGTGAGAGAGAGAAAGAGAGAGAGATGGGAAAAAATTAAAGTTTATTTTATACGAACATAAAACATAAATTAATAATTTACTTCTTTGCCAAGAAGTTGGTTGACCAAAGTCATAGTTGGCTTGATGGTGTTCATGATGGCGAAGCTAAAAGCCATGTTCATTCGCAGGAATGTCAACTTCAGTATGTGGCACATATGTACATGTGCACTTGTGTGTTTCTGAAGAACCAATTTTCTTTGAAAATTCCTCAACACAAAGGAAAACCACACATCCAGCCAGCCATCCATCATTCATTCATACATTTATTGTTGTGGCTGTCTCTGTGTCATAGCTCTAACTCCCTTCCTTCAATTATATGAAAAACTTATGGTTTGTGACAAGTTGGCCACATTCCATCAACTTCTTTCTGTCTTCCACAATTTCTATACAAAATTCAAAAGAAATCACTTAAAATATATTTCATTTAACCTGTCGGTTATTGCCATCACTTCCTCTGCCCTGTTCCGTTCCTTTCCTTTATTCCTTCTCCCACTAAAACCACTAAAACTTACAAGAAAAAGCAATTTTAGCAATTTTCAAAATTTGATTAACAGCAAATAGTATTCAAGGAAGAAGAAGAAAAACAACATAAATAAACACATACCAAACCACTACAATAGTCATTTATATGTCCATCTAAGCTTACATCCTGTCTGTCATCCTGTACTCAGAATATGTCAGTTTTATCACACACTCTCACCCACTCACTCCCCGAATTCTTTATAATATTCAAACAATTTCTAACATTGCCACAACTTCTTGTCATTTATTCATCCATCCGTCCATTCTATCTAACATTTACTTACCTACTCCTCCTCCCTACTTCTGTCTGTTATAATTGTTCCTATGATGGTGTTTGCTGTTCGTTGTTTCTCCTCTTCTACTTCTTCTTTGTTTGAACTGTCGAAAAAGTAAAACAATCAGTTTTGACTACAATTTCCGCTGTTGTTGCTAAACAATTCAAATATATTTCCGTTTTATACTGTCATTTATACACCTCCCGCCACACATCAAACTGGCAAATAGCAACAACAACAATAGTTAAGATTTTAACATATGAAAAACTAATAACAACAACGACAAATGCAAAAACTTTGTTGTGGTTTTTACATAGGAATTCAAATTTTGATAGAGCAGGGCTTGGCAATATTGGGTCCGCGATATTAAAGTTAGCCCGGAAGCCTAAAAAGGAATAAAAATCATTGACAAGTGAAACTAACTTTCCAGCAAATAAAAAACAATCATCCAACAGTTAAATACCCTCAGACTATGGCTTTATTATGCATACTCCGTATTTTTTTGTTCCGTGCCGGGACGGAGGAAAAACCAGGACCACTAAGGATGTGCTCAATATATCACCACACTCAAACTTCAGTGAGATGCAATAGATATTAAAAGTGGGTGCATTTCAGGGGTTGCTCTCAACTCGTACATCTGAGGGACTATGTTGTCGCATGCTGCGTGAACACAGGCCCCAGTGAGTCACCGTCGTCATCAGAATACGATGCTCCCACGTATTCCCCCAACAGCATACACACACGCAGAACTTAACACCAGTCGTCCCTGACCAATCGCTGAAAATGCATCCTTTTTGAAATTTAATTGCTATGGACTCCGCTGTAACACGGAGAAAATAGTAGATGAGTCGGAGGGATATAATGGTTCCACCTCAACTAACTCTAGAGGTCTCCTATTGACAACAGAGGACCTCAAGGGGGTCTTCTATAAAACGACGAAGACCTTTTTAGGTATTCTATAGACAACAGAAAACCTCTTGAAATCGACTTAAGGCAACAGAAGACCTATGGAGATCTTCTATAGGCAAGATAAGACCTCTGGAGGTCTTGTATAGACAACAGAAGAACTATTGAGGTCTTCTTGAAACAACGGAAGCGCACTTGAGGTCTTCTAGAGACAAGAGAAGACCTGTGGAGATCTTCTATTAACAAGATAAGACCTTTAGAGGTCTTGTATAGACAACAGAAGACCTCTTGAGGAATTCTAGAGACAACAGAATACCTCAAGGAACCTTCTATGCACAAAAGAAGACAACAACAGAAGACTAGAGGTCTCCTGTAGACAACAGAATATCTCAAGGGGCCTTCTATATACAAAAGAAGACAACAACAGAAGACTAGAGGTCTCCTGTAGACAACAGAATATCTCAAGGGGCCTTCTATATACAAAAGAAGACTTTTGTGTCTTCTATAGGCAACAGAAGACCTCTGGAAGCCGACTTGAGACAACAGAAGACCTGTGGAGATCTTCTTTAGACAAGATAAAACCTAGAGGTCTTGTATAAACAACAGGAGACTTACTGAGGTCTTCTTGAAACACCAGAATTCCTCTTGAGGTCTCCTAGAGACAAAAGAAGACCTATGAAGATCTTCTATTGACAAGATAAGACCTCTGGAGGTCTTGTATGGACAACAGAAGACCTCTTGAGGTATTTAATACACAACAGAATACCTTAAAGGTCCTCCTATTGACAAAAGTAGATATCTTTAGGTCTTCTATAGACAAAAGAAGACCTCTTGAGACAACAGAAGACTTCTGGATACCTCTTTATACTTCTAGATACCTGAAGACCTCTTTAGGTCTTCTATAGACAACAGATGACTTCTTGAGACAACAGAAGACTTTCAGATATCTTCTATGGACAAACGAATACCTCTTGAGGTCTTTATAGACAACAGAAGACCTCTCGAGGTCTTCTTGGGACAACAGAATACTTCTGGGGATCTTCTGTAGACAACAGAAGACCTCTAAAGGTCTCTATAAACAAACTAAGACCTCTTGAAGTCTTTTATAGTCAACAGAAGACCTCTCGAGGTCTTCCTGGAAGAACAGAATACTTCTGGAGATCTTCTATAGACAACAGAAGACCGTAAGAGGTATCCTATAGACAACAGAATATCTCAAGGGGTCTTCTATATACAAAGAAAGACATCTTTGTATCTTCTACAGACAACAGAAGACCTCTGGAGATCTTCTATAGACAAGATAAGATATCTGGAGGTCTTGTATAGACAACAGAAGACCTATTAAGGTCTTCTTGACACAACAGAAGTCCTCTTGAAGTCTTCTAGAGACAACAGAAGACCTCTAGAAGTCTTCTTGGGACAACAGAATACTTCTGGAGATCTTCTATAGACAACAGAAGACCTCTAAAGGCCGTTATAGGACAACAGAAAATTTCTGGAGATCTTCCATAGACAACAGAAGACCGCAAGAGGTCTCTTATAGAAAACAGAATATCTCAAGGGGCCTTCTATATACAAAAGAAGACCTCTTTGTGTCTTCTAGAGACAACAGAAGACCTCTAGACGTCGACTTGAGACAATAGAAGACCTATGGAGATCTTCTATAGGCAAGATAAAACCTCTGGAGGTCTCGTATAGACAACAAAAGACCTATTGAGGTCTTCTTGAAACAACAGAAGTCATCTTGAGATCTTCTAGAGACAACACAAGACCTCTGGAGATCTTCTATAGTCAAGATAAGACTTCTGGGGGTCTTGTATTGACAACAGAAGACCTCTCGGGGTATTTTATAGACAACAGAATACTTCAAGGGACCTTCTATTGACAAAAGAAGATATCTTCAGATCTTCTATAGACAACAGAGGACCTCTTGAGACAACAGAATACTTCTGGATATCTCTTTATACCTCTCGATACCTGAATACCTCGCTAGGTCTTCTATAGACAACAGATGACTTCTTGAGACAACAGAAGATTTTTGGATATCTTCTATAAACAAACGAAGAACTCTTGAGGACTTTTATAGACAACAGAAGACCTCTCGAGGTCTTTTTGGGACAACAGAATACTTCTGGAGATCTTCTTTAGAAAACAGAAGACCTCTAGAGGTCTCTTACAGACAACAGTATATCTCAAGGGGTCTTCTATGTACAAAATAAGACCTATGAAGATCTTCTATAGACAAGATAAAACCTCTGGAGGTCTTGTATAGGCAAGAGAAGACCTATTGAGGTCTTCTTGAAACAACAGAAATCCTCTTGAGGTTTTCTAGAGCCAACAGAAGATCTCTCGAGGTCTTCTTGGGACAATAGAATACTTCTGAAGATCTTCTACAGACAACAGAAGACATCTAGAGGTCTCCTATAGAGAACAGAATATCTCAAGGGGCCTTCTATATACAAAAGAAGACCTCTTTGTGTCTTCGATAGACAATAGAAGACCTCTGGAAATCGACTTGAGAAAACAGAAGACCTATGCAGATCTTCTATAGACAAGATAAAACCCCTGGAGGTCTTGTATAGACAACAGAAGACCTCTCGAGGTCTTCTTGGGACAACAGAACACTTTTGGAGATCTTCTTAGACAACAGAAGACCTCTAGAGGTCTTTTTGGGACAACAGAATAAGTCTGGAGATCTTCTATAGACAACACCAGACCTCTAGAGGACGTCTTAGGACAATAGAAATTTTCTAGAGATCTTCTATAGACAACAGAAGACCGCTAGAGGTCTCCTATAGACAACAGAATATCTCAAGGGGCCTTCTATATACAAAAGAAGACCTCTTTGTGTCTTCTATAGGCAACAGAAGAACTCTGGAAGTAGACTTGAGACAACAGAAGACCTATTTAGATCTTCTATAGACAAGATAAAACCTCTGGAGGTTTTGTATAGACAACAGAAGACCTATTGAAGTCTTCTTAAAACAACAGAAGTCCTCTTGCGATCTTCTAGAGACAACAGAAGACCTCTGGAGATCTTCTATAGACAAGATAAGACCTCTGGAAGTCTTGTATAGACAACAGAAGGCCTATTGAGGTATTTTATAGACAACAGAATACTTCAAAGGGACCTTCTATTGACAAAAGAAGATATCTTCAGATCTTCTATAGACAACAGACGACCTCTTGAGACAACAGAATACTTCTGGATACCTCTTTATAGCTCTAGATACCTGAAGACCCCTTTAGGTCTTCTATAGACAACAGACGACTTCTTGAGACAACAGAAGACGTCTCGAGGCATTCCTGGGACAACAGAGTACTTCTGAAGATCTTCTATAGACAACAGAAGACTTCTAGAAGTCTCCTATAGACAACAGAATATCCCAAGGAACCTTCTATGTACAAAAAGAGACCTCTTTATGTCTTCTATAGACAACACAAGACCTCTGGAAGTCGACTTGAGACAACAGAAGACCTATGGAGATCTTCTATAGACAAGATATGACCTCTGGAAGTCTTGTATAGACAACAGAAGACCTCTTGAGGTATTTTATAGACAACAGAATACTTCAAGGGACCTTCTATTGACAAAAGAAGATATCTTCAGATCTTCTATAGACAACAGAGGACCTCTTGAGACAACAGAATACTTCTGGATACCTCTTTATAGCTCTAGATACCTGAGGACCCCTTTAGGTCTTCTACAGACAACAGACGACTTCTTGAGACAACAGAAGACGTCTCGAGGCATTCCTGGGACAACAGAGTACTTCTGAAGGTCTTCTATAGACCACAGAAGACTTCTAGAAGTCTCCTATAGACAACAGAATATCCCAAGGAACCTTCTATATACAAAAAGAGACCTCTTTATGTCTTCTATAGACAACAGAAGACCTCTGGAAGTCGACTTGAGACAACAGAGGACCTATGGAGATCTTCTATAGACAAGATAAAACCTCTGTAGGTCTTGTATAGACAACAGAACCCCTATTGAGGTCTCCTTGAACCAACAGAAATCCTCTTGAGATCTTCTAGAAACAACAGAAGACCCCTGGAGATCTTCTATAGACAAGATAAGACTTCTGGGGGTCTTTTATAGACAACAGAAGACCTCTTTAGGTATTTTATAGACAACAGATGACTTCTTGAGACAACAGAAGACTTTTGGATATCTTCTGTAAACAAACGAAAACCTCTTGAGGTCTTTTATAGACAACAGAAGACCTCTCGAGGTCTTCCTGGAACAACATAATACCTATGGAGATCTCCTACAGACAACATAAGACCGCTAGAGGTCTCATATAGACAACAGAATACTTCAAGGGACCTTCTATTGACAAAAGAAGATATCTTCAGATCTTCTATAGACAACAGAGGACCTCTTGAGACAACAGAATACTTCTGGATACCTCTTTATAGCTCTAGATACCTGAGGACCCCTTTAGGTCTTCTATAGACAACAGACGACTTCTTGAGACAACAGAAGACGTCTCGAGGCATTCCTGGGACAACAGAGTACTTCTGAAGGTCTTCTATAGACCACAGAAGACTTCTAGAAGTCTCCTATAGACAACAGAATATCCCAAGGAACCTTCTATATACAAAAGAAGACCTCTTTGTGTCTTCTATAGGCAACAGAAGACCTCTGGAAGTCGACTTGAGACAACAGAAGACCTATGGAGATCTTCTATCGACAAGATAAAACCTTTGGATGTCTTGTATAGACAACAGAAGACCTATTTAGGTCTTCTTCTACAAGATAAGAGCTTCTTCTACAAGATAAGAGCTCTGGAGGTCTTGTATAGACAACAGAAGATCTTTAGTTATTTTATAGACAACAGATGACTTTAAGGGACCTTTATACCACTAGATACCTGAATACCCGTTTAGGTCTTCTATAGACAACAGATGCCTTCTTGAGACAACAGAAGATTTTTGGATATCTTCTATTGACAAACGAAGACCTCTTGAGGTCTTTTACAGACAACAGAAGACCTCTCGAGGTCTTCTTGGGACAACAGAATACTTCTGGAGATCTTCTATACACAACAGAAGACCGCTAGAAGTCTCCTATAGACAACAGAATATCTCAAGGGGTCTTCTACATACAAAAGAAGACCTCTTTATGTCTTCTATAGACAACAGAAGACCTATGGAGATATTCTGTAGACAATATAAAACCTCTAGAGATCTTGTATACACAACAGAAGACCTCTCGAGGTCTTCTTGAGACAATTGGAAACCTCTTTAGGCCTTCTTAAGACAATAGAAGTCATCTTGAGATCTTCTAGAGACAACAGAAGACCTCTGTATATCTTTTATAGACAACAGAAGACCTTCTTGGGGTCTTTTATAAACAACAGAAGACTTCTTGAGGTCTTTTATTGACAACAGGAAACGTAAAGGGGATCTTTTATAAACAAAAGAAGGCCTCTTCAGCTATATAGTCTTCATAATACCTCTGGAGATCTTATATAGACGACATAAAACCACTGGAGGTCTTGTATAGACAACGGAGGACCTCTTGAGGTATTTTGTAGGCAACGGAAGAACTCTTGTGCTCTTTTATAGACATCCGAAGACCTCTTGTGGTCTTTTATAGACATCAGAAGACCTCTTGAGGTTTCTTGGGACAAAAGAAGTCTTCTGGAAATCTTTTATAGACAACAGTAGACCTATACAGGTCTCCTATTGATAACAGAAGGCCTCAAGAGGGTCTTCTATAAACAAAAGAAGACCTCTTTAGGACTCTTGAAGTCGACTGGACATAACAGAAGACCTACGGATATCTTCTATTGACAAGATAAAACCTCTGGAGGTTTTGTATAGATAACAGAATACCTCTTGTGGTCTTCCTGAGACAATTGAGTCTTCTTGAAACAACAGAAGTCCTTTTAAGGTCTTCTTCGAACAACAGAATTTCTCTGGAGATAGACAAAAGAAGAGATATTCAGGACTTCTATAGGCGACAGAAGACCTCTTGAGGTCGTCTGGAGGCAACAGAAGATCTCTTGAGAACGTCTTGAGATAACAGAAGACTTCGGGAAATTTTCTGTAGACAACGGAATACTTCTGGAGGGCAACAGAAGACCTCTGGAGGTCTTCTATAGACAACAGAATACCTCAAGGTTGACTTCTATAGACAAAAGAAGACCTCTTTAGGTATTGTATAGACAACAGAAGAACTCTTGAGACAATAGAAGTCACTTCTGGATATCTCCTATAGAAAAAATAGGATATCTTTAGGAGGCAACAGAAGATCTCTTGAGATCGTCTTGAGATAACAGAAGACTTCTGGAAATCTTATATAGCCAACAGAAGACGTATTGATGTCGTCTTGGGACAATAGAAGATTTCTGGAAAGCTTCTATTGACAACATAAGATCTCTGGAGGTCTTCTATAGACAACAGAAGCCCTCCTGAAGACCCCTTTAATACTCATCATACGTTGTGGCATTCGGCCCTCGACAATGACTAGCGACTGAGCAGGTTGACAGGTCTACGTTTTGAACAGCCAGTGAGGAAGTCCCTAAAGGAATAAATGGAGAACGACATAGTTCACCAAATACAACCATCGTATAACCGGGTCCTCTCCCTCCATCAGCAGACTGCCCGACTATATCACGAACATGTGGTAGGTCATAATCGTCTGGTCCTGGGGGACTTTAATGCGCATCATGAGATGTGGCATTCGGCCCTCGGAAACGACCAGGGGGGTATAGCGCTGGCTCAGCAGATTGATAGCTCTACGTTTTGCTCGGTCAATGAGGACGCCCCTAACAGCATTAGATGAGCGTGTCACAGTTCGCCAGACATAACTATCGTGTCACCTGGTCTGACAAATGACGTCACCTGGCAACCCGTCATTTCTCTTGGATCAGACCATCTCCTCGTAATTGTCTCCATCAGCAGACCACCCGATTTCATCACCTCTGAATGCCGCACATTCCTCAATCATGGGAACGCTGATTGGCCGAGTTTCAGAGAGTACACCAATCACCGCTTCAGAGAATTGCCCAATCCTTCTGATGTTCGATTAGCGGAAAGGACGATCCGAGATATCATCAATGCTGCAGCCGCCCGCCATATACCTGCTGGTCGAATACCCGAAGTAAGACGAAATTTCCCAGCAGAGGCGACGGGATTAGGAAATGAGCGTGATGAGCTTCGTCGAACCAACCCCGACGACCCCAGAGTCAGGGAGCTGACACTGGAAGTTAACAGGCTGGTCGGCGAACATAAAGGGAACAAGTGAGTAAATCATCTGAAGAGTTGCAACATTGGAGCCGGTATAAGTAAATTGTGCACAACGGTTAAGTCACTCTCGAAGCCCGGATGGAGGGATGACAGGACCTCAGTCACGGTTGGCGACGTTACGTTGACTGACCAGAAGAGGTGTGAAAGTTACTTCAATCGACAGTTTGTCGAGCACCCCGAGAGTGACAGGGCGAAGAGAAGTGTGTTACGTCGCATTAGATCTCTTCCTGCCGAGGATGAACCACTACAGTTTACAATGGTTGATGTTGCGAATGCCATCAGGAACGCTAAATCATCCAAAGCATTGGACCATGACGGAATTTCCATAGTAATGTTGAAAGAGCTGGATGAGCCGGGAGTGGAGTATCTCACTAAAGTTCTCAACCTGTCGCTTGCCACCCTTATTGTTCCCGAAGTCTGGAAAATGGACAGGGTGGTCCCGCTACTGAAGCCAGGCAAGGATGCCAGCAAAGGTGAATCGTACAGGCAGATTTCGCTTTTGTCAGCTGTAGCGAAGACCCTTGAGGCCTTATTCCTCCCCAGCATTAAAAGTAGCTATCAAGTTTCCGATAATCAGCATGGATTCCGTAAGCAGCACAGCACGACAACAGCGCTGCTCGCCATCTCCACTCATATTTGTCGAGGACTCAACCAGGAGGGGCCGAGTGATAGAACAGTGATGGTGACGCTCGATTTATCAAAAGCCTTTGATACTGTCAAGCACTCCACGCTGTTCGAGGACATCGAGCAGACAACCCTCCGGCCAATTCTGAAACGTTGGATAATCAACTATATGTGTGGTCGCCAGTCGTATGTGGAACTCAGGAACAAGAAATCCAAGCCCCGTAGAGTGAAACAGGGAGTTCCCCAAGTGTGAGGTGTATATCTCCGCAACTGTTTAACCTCTACCTCTCCTGCATTCAACACCCTCCACACAGCATCGAGATCGTAACGTATGCGGATGATTGCACGATCCTGGCGTCAGGTACCTTCCCCGATGACATCTGTGAGAGACTGAACTGATCTTACCACCTTTTTCCATGCGAGGAATATGCAGATTTCCGCCACAAAATCTACATCCACTCTGTTCACCACATGGACAGCGCAGTTTGGAAGAGAATTGAATGTCGTGGTCGACGATAGCAGAATTCCGACCACAAACTGCCCCAACATTTTAGGGGTCACATTCGACACTACTTTCAAGTCGTGCGCGCACGCCACAGCTATCTGCGACAAACTGAAAAGCAGGAACATGGTCCTCAAGTCCCTAGCCGGCAGAACTTAGAGTGCAGATAAAGAAACCTTGTTGACCACATATAACGCGATAAATGGGTCTGTGGTAAGCTATGCGGCTCCAGTTTGGTCCCCGGGATTATGTGATACGAATTGGAAAAAGATTCAAACCTGTCAGAATGCCGCCCTGAGAACAGCAACAGGGTGCCTCCTTAAGTCTTCAGTGGACCATCTACATGAGGAGGCAAAGATTCTTGCAGTAAAGCAACACAATGAGATGCTTTCGTTGCAGTACTTGCTTGGGTGCTACCGTGAGAGCCATCCCAATCATTATCTGCTGGCTAGGCCCAACACATTCAGGCATATTGGGAAGGAGATTCATGCTCTGGAGAGGGAGGTCCAACAACATAGGAGAGAACCCCTAGATCAACAGGCATATCAAGCGGATTTAAATAGTATTCACACGGATGCAGTTGATAAGGCCATAAGTAAATATAGTGTGAATAAAGTCCTCGAGTATATCACCCATCTATCACAGCTGAGGAGCGTCAGCTGCCACGACAAACCAGAATAGTTTTGGTCCAACTACGCTCGGGATATTGCAGTCGCCTAAATTCATATTGGGCGGAAATCGACCGCGCCGTGCAGGACATCTGCCCAGTATGCGGCATGAGCCCGCACGACACAAAACACCTTTTCAACTGCCCCGCCAAACCTACTCATCTAACTTCAGTGGATCTGTGGTTACATCCCATCGAAGCAGCCACTTTCCTTGAACTGGAGATAGACCCAGAGCCAGATTGAACATAACAAAGAACTTACAAACATAATAAACACTGATACAACAACAACTTTAAGCGTCATTGTATCTGCGCTTAGCCTGCTTGAATACAATCATTTGTGTAGAATATTTCAAAGACGTATTCCATCTATAGAAGACCTTCGAAATATCTTCTTCCTATGGAGTTCGTCTTCGATGTATTGAAGTCTTTGAACAGGTTTTCGATCTGTTGAAAAGATATTCTACCTATGGACAACTTCAAAAAGGTTTTCAGTCTTTAGAAAAGCTCTGGACACACTTTTATCTTTAGATACACCTAAAAGATTTACTTTCTTTAGAATGTCCATAAAGGCTCATTAAAATGTTTTCTTTCTATCTTTTATCTATGCAGAAGACCTCCAGAAGTTTCATCTTCTAAAATATTTCCTATCTAAAGAAATCCTCAAATAGGTCAACTAACTAAAGAAGGCCTCTATAAGATACAATAGATATGATCTCTCTGTAGTGGTGTAATGGCTGATATGCCCTCTTCCTGAATTTCTAGTTTTTTGTTCTTGGCTGAACAACATCAACAATTTTTCTATCGAAGACTGCGAATAGATCTTCTGTTTATATGAGAGCTCTCCCAGACATCTGAAAAGACTTTTATACGATAAGTCGTATCTATAGAATATATCTATACCTTTTCTTTGTAGAAGGCACATAAAAATCTATCTAGTTTGGACACCTCAGCTATACAAAAAAAATCTAAAACTATATCAATTCCAATAGTATTTTTGAGGTTTTCAACTCTATTACCGCACTCGTGTACATATAAATGTGGATTATGCCTAACTTTACATGAATAGCTGAGTGACTGTCGACTGCCTGCACTCGGAGAAAATGTCAATCAAAAAGGATGAAAAAAAAACTTTACCAAAAAATACATTTTGTAAAAACTATAGAAGCTGTTAATGGGTTTTCCAGCCACATACAAACCAATTTCTAACAGAACGACAGCGCAATGAACACTAACACCGCAGTCGAAGCCACCATCCACCACAACCGACAGGTAAAAACAACTTATATACGTAAAGACTGTTATCACAATAAATACAATATGTCGAGGATTGAAATACAATTCGAAATTAAAATAATTTATGTGACATGTTGTTTCGTGGAAAATTAATTATTAATTTTGAAGGGATTGGAATTCAAATCGGGGGAAGATTGGGGGAAGTTAAGTCATTTAGAGTCAGTGAGATATATCTTAAAACAGAAATTTTATATTGAAAAGTTGCAATTTATAAATGTGAAATTATGTGATTAGGAGTGATTGACAAAAAGGGGAGGAGAGGCAAAAAATCGGGAATAAATTAAGGTAATACAAAATCTCAGTTATTTGAAATCAATTCCTAATATTCCTAGCAAACATAATTATAATTGGTATCTGAACTTGATCTGTTTATATAAAGATATCTTTCTATCGCTTCGTCATTACCATGAAAAGGTTAATAGATAATAGTAACTGCTCGTACTTATTACTGCCGATTTAAGTGCCCACCCCTAATGTGACCAATAAACTTTCAACATACATATACCCACATCTCACCACTCTACAAACCCATAAAACCAATCAAACTTCTTCTCCAACATTTTAAAAATCCATATTCAATGAGAGAATATTTAATCGATTCCGGTAAATTTGAACAAAAACTTTAGTCCTGCAAATATTGCCGTGTCATTTTATTTTGTTGTTTTTTTTTCTCTCCTCTTGTTCTTGTCTTCAAATTGCTTTTGTTCTTCGAAGTTAAAATTGTTAAATTTGTTGCTAAAATGGCAAATAAATAATTCATGCATTAAAAGCTTTTTATTGAATTATAATGTCCCTCCACTTCAAAGTAATATCAAATAAAAATCTCCTTCCCAGGGAATTGTTATTTTGAATTTCTCATGGAAATTCATAAAGTTGCTGAATGAGATACAAGAAACAGCACACAAAAAACAACAACATTTTAAAAACAACTTTCTATTGAATATTCAGAGAAAAGTTGATTTTTTTATGAAATGAATATTTGGGATGCGAAAATAAAGGGAATTGTAAAACATTTTTATATGTGAATTCTTGCATTGGGTCTTTCTTTAGAAAACCAGCAGGTTATTCTAATAGCAGACTAGCTGGTATTCTTATAAATGAACACGAGACCTTCATATAGAAGACTACTAGTCTTCTTATAGCTGACCAGAACGCCATAAGGTCTTCTAATAGAAAACCACACAGTCTTCTAATAGAAGACCACCAGGTCTTCTTATAGAAGTATTTTTAAAGTGGTCTTCTATAAGTAGACCTGGTGGTCTTCTATAAAAAGACCTGGTGGTCTTCTGTAAGAAGACCTGGTGGTCTTCTCTAAGAAGACCTGGTTGTCTTCTATAGGAAGACCTGGTGGTCCTCTATAAGAAGGCCTGGTTGTCTACTATAGGAAGATCTGGTGGTCCTCTACAAGAAGAACTGCTGTTCTTCTATAAGTAGACCTGGTGGTCTTCTATAAAAAGACCTGGTGGTCTTCTGTAAGAAGACCTGGTGGTCTTCTATAATAAGACCTGGTGGTCTTCTATAAGAAGACTTGGTGGACTTCCATAAGGAGACCTGGTAGTCTTCTATAAGAAGACCTGGTCTTCTATAGGAAGTCCTCGTGGTCGTCTATGAGAAGTCCTGGTGGTCCTCTACAAGAAGACCGGGTGGTCTTCTATAAGAAGACCTGATTGTCTTCTATAAGAAGACTTGGTGGACTTCCATAAAAAGACCTGGTAGACTTCTATAAGAAGACCTGGTGGTCTTCTATAAGAAGACCTGGTGGTCTTCTATAAGAAGACCTGGTGGTCTTCTATAAGAAGACCTGGTGGTCTTCTATAAGAAGACCTGGTGGTCTTCTATAAGAAGACCTGGTGGTCTTCTATAAGAAGACCTGGTGGTCTTCTATTAGAAGACTTGGTGGTCTTCTATTAGAAGACTTGGTGGTCTTCTATTAGAAGACTTGGTGGTCTTCTTTAAGTAGAAATGATGGTCTTCTTTAAAAAGACCTGGTGGTCATCTTATAGAAGACCATCAAGTCTTCTACTGATGGTCTTTTATAAGACCTGGTGGTTTTCCATAAGAAGACCTGGTGGACTTCTATAAGAAGACCTGGTGGTCTTCTATGATAAGAACTGGTGGTCTTCTATAAGAAGACCTGGTGGTCTTCTATGAGAAGAACTGGTGGTCTTCTATAAGAAGACCTGGTGGTCTTCTGTAAGAAGACATGGTGGTCTTCTGTAAGAAGACATGGTGGTCTTCTGTAAGAAGACATGGTGGTCTTCTATAAGAAGACCTTGTGGTCTTCTATAAGACCTGGTGGTCTTCTATGGTGATCTTCTATAAGAAGACCCCGTTGTCTTCTATAGGAAGACCTGGTGGTCTTTTATAAGAGGACCTGGTGGCCTTCTATAAAAAGACCTGGTGGTCTTCTATAAGAAGACCTGGTGGTCTTCTATAATAAGACCTGGTGGTCTTCTATAAGATGACCTGGTGGTCTTCTATAAGATGACCTGGTGGTCTTCTATAAGAAGACCTGGTGGTATTCTATAAGAAGACCTGGTAATCTTCTATAAGAAGACCTGGTGGTCTTCTATTAGAAGACTTGGTGGTCTTCTATAAGAAGACCTGGTCTTCTATAGGAAGTCCTGGTGGTCGTCTATGAGAAGTCCTGGTGGTCCTCTACAAGAAGGCCTGGTGGTCTTCCATAAGAAGACATGGTCGTCTTCTATAAGAAGACCTGGTGGTCTTCTATAAGAAGACCTGGTGGTATTCTATAAGAAGAGCTGGTGGTCTTCTTTAAGTAGACCTGATGGTCTTCTTTAAAAAGACCTGGTTGCCATCTTATAGAAGACCATCAAGTCTTCTACTGATGGTCTTCTATAAGACCTGGTGGTTTTCCATAAGAATACCTGGTGCACTTCTATAAGAAGACCTGGTGGTCTTTTATGATAAGAACTGGTGGTCTTCTATAAGAAGACCTGGTGGTCTTCTATGAGAAGAACTGGTGGTCTTCTATAAGAAGACCTGGTAGTCTTCTGTAAGAAGACATGGTGGTCTTCTATAAGAAGACATTGTGGTCTTCTTTAAGTAGACCTGATGGTCTTCTATAAGAAGGCTTGGTGGACTTCTATAAGAAGACCTCTTGGTCTTCTATAAGAAGACCTGTTGGTCTTCTATGAGAAGACCTTTTGGTCTTCTATAAGAAGACCTTTTGGTCTTCTATAAGAAGACCTGGTGGTCTTCTATAAGAAGACCTGGTGGTCTTCTATAAGAAGACCTGGTGGTCTTCTATAAGAAGACCTGGTCGTCTTCTATAAGAAGACCTGGTGGTCTTCTATAAGAAGACCTGGTGGTCTTCTATAAGAAGACCTGGTTGCCTTCTATAGGAAGTCCTGGTGGTCTTCTATAAGAAGACCTGGTGGTTTTCCATAAGAAGACCTGGTGGTCTTCTATAAGAGGACCTGGTGGTCTTCAATAAGCAGACCTGGTGGTCTTCAATAAGAAGACTCCGTTGTCTCCCATAGGAAGACCTGGTGGTCTTTTATAAGAGGACCTGGTGGTTTTCCATAAGAAGACCTGGTGGTCTTCTATAAGAGGACCTGGTGGTCTTCAATAAGCAGACCTGGTGGTCTTCAATAAGAAGACTCCGTTGTCTCCCATAGGAAGACCTGGTGGTCTTTTATAAGAGGACCTGGTGGCCTTCTAAAAAAAGACCTGGTAGTCTTCTATAAGAAGACCTGGTGGTCTTCCATAAGAAGACCTGGTGGTCTTCTATAATAAGACCTGGTGGTCTTCTATAAGAGGACCTGGTGGTCTTCTATAAAAAGACCTGGTGGTCTTCTGTAAGAAGACCTGGTGGTCTTCTATAAGAAGACCTGGTGGTCTTCTCTAAAAAGACCTGGTTGTATTCTATAGGAAGACCTGGTGGTCCTCTATAAGAAGGCCTGGTGGTCTTCCATAAGAAGGCCTGGTGGTCTTCCATAAGAAGACCTGGTCGTCTTCTATAAGAAGACCTGGTGGTCTTCAATAAGAAGACCTGGTGGTATTCTATAAGAAGAGCTGGTGGTATTCTATAAGAAGAGCTGGTGGTCTTCTTTAAGTAGACCTGATGGTCTCCTTTAAAAAGACCTGGTGGTCATCTTATAGAAGACCATGAAGTCTTCTACTGATGGTCTTCTATAAGACCTGGTGGTTTTCCATACAAAGACCTGGTGGACTTCTATAAGAAGACCTGGTGGTCTTCTATGATAAGAACTGGTGGTCTTCTATAAGAAGACCTGGTGGTCTTCTATGAGAAGAACTGGTGGTCTTCTATAAGAAGACCTGGTGGTCTTCTGTAAGAAGACATGGTGGTCTTCTATAAGAAGACCTGGTGGACTTCTATAAGAAGGCTTGGTGGACTTCTATAAGAAGACCTGGTGGTCTTCTATAAGAAGACCTGATTGTCTTCTATAAGAAGACTTGGTGGACTTCCATAAAAAGACCTGGTAGACTTCTATAAGAAGACCTGGTGGTCTTCTATAAGAAGACCTGGTGGTCTTCTATAAGAAGACCTGGTGGTCTTCTATAAGAAGACCTGGTGGTCTTCTATAAGAAGACCTGGTGGTCTTCTATAAGAAGACCTGGTGGTCTTCTATAAGAAGACCTGGTGGTCTTCTATAAGAAGACCTGGTGGTCTTCTATTAGAAGACTTGGTGGTCTTCTATTAGAAGACTTGGTGGTCTTCTTTAAGTAGAAATGATGGTCTTCTTTAAAAAGACCTGGTGGTCATCTTATAGAAGACCATCAAGTCTTCTACTGATGGTCTTTTATAAGACCTGGTGGTTTTCCATAAGAAGACCTGGTGGACTTCTATAAGAAGACCTGGTGGTCTTCTATGATAAGAACTGGTGGTCTTCTATAAGAAGACCTGGTGGTCTTCTATGAGAAGAACTGGTGGTCTTCTATAAGAAGACCTGGTGGTCTTCTGTAAGAAGACATGGTGGTCTTCTGTAAGAAGACATGGTGGTCTTCTATAAGAAGACCTTGTGGTCTTCTATAAGACCTGGTGGTCTTCTATGGTGATCTTCTATAAGAAGACCCCGTTGTCTTCTATAGGAAGACCTGGTGGTCTTTTATAAGAGGACCTGGTGGCCTTCTATAAAAAGACCTGGTGGTCTTCTATAAGAAGACCTGGTGGTCTTCTATAATAAGACCTGGTGGTCTTCTATAAGATGACCTGGTGGTCTTCTATAAGATGACCTGGTGGTCTTCTATAAGAAGACCTGGTGGTATTCTATAAGAAGACCTGGTAATCTTCTATAAGAAGACCTGGTGGTCTTCTATTAGAAGACTTGGTGGTCTTCTATAAGAAGACCTGGTCTTCTATAGGAAGTCCTGGTGGTCGTCTATGAGAAGTCCTGGTGGTCCTCTACAAGAAGGCCTGGTGGTCTTCCATAAGAAGACATGGTCGTCTTCTATAAGAAGACCTGGTGGTCTTCTATAAGAAGACCTGGTGGTATTCTATAAGAAGAGCTGGTGGTCTTCTTTAAGTAGACCTGATGGTCTTCTTTAAAAAGACCTGGTTGCCATCTTATAGAAGACCATCAAGTCTTCTACTGATGGTCTTCTATAAGACCTGGTGGTTTTCCATTAGAATACCTGGTGCACTTCTATAAGAAGACCTGGTGGTCTTTTATGATAAGAACTGGTGGTCTTCTATAAGAAGACCTGGTGGTCTTCTATGAGAAGAACTGGTGGTCTTCTATAAGAAGACCTGGTAGTCTTCTGTAAGAAGACATGGTGGTCTTCTATAAGAAGACATTGTGGTCTTCTTTAAGTAGACCTGATGGTCTTCTATAAGAAGGCTTGGTGGACTTCTATAAGAAGACCTCTTGGTCTTCTATAAGAAGACCTGTTGGTCTTCTATGAGAAGACCTTTTGGTCTTCTATAAGAAGACCTGGTGGTCTTCTATAAGAAGACCTGGTGGTCTTCTATAAGAAGACCTGGTGGCTTCTATAAGAAGACCTGGTGGTCTTCTATAAGAAGACCTGGTTGTCTTCTATAAGAAGACCTGGTGGTCTTCTATAAGAAGACCTGGTGGTCTTCTATAAGAAGACCTGGTTGCCTTCTATAGGAAGTCCTGGTGGTCTTCTATAAGAAGACCTGGTGGTTTTCCATAAGAAGACCTGGTGGTCTTCTATAAGAGGACCTGGTGGTCTTCAATAAGCAGACCTGGTGGTCTTCAATAAGAAGACTCCGTTGTCTCCCATAGGAAGACCTGGTGGTCTTTTATAAGAGGACCTGGTGGTTTTCCATAAGAAGACCTGGTGGTCTTCTATAAGAGGACCTGGTGGTCTTCAATAAGCAGACCTGGTGGTCTTCAATAAGAAGACTCCGTTGTCTCCCATAGGAAGACCTGGTGGTCTTTTATAAGAGGACCTGGTGGCCTTCTAAAAAAAGACCTGGTAGTCTTCTATAAGAAGACCTGGTGGTCTTCCATAAGAAGACCTGGTGGTCTTCTATAATAAGACCTGGTGGTCTTCTATAAGAGGACCTGGTGGTCTTCTATAAAAAGACCTGGTGGTCTTCTGTAAGAAGACCTGGTGGTCTTCTATAAGAAGACCTGGTGGTCTTCTCTAAAAAGACCTGGTTGTATTCTATAGGAAGACCTGGTGGTCCTCTATAAGAAGGCCTGGTGGTCTTCCATAAGAAGGCCTGGTGGTCTTCCATAAGAAAACCTGGTCGTCTTCTATAAGAAGACCTGGTGGTCTTCAATAAGAAGACCTGGTGGTATTCTATAAGAAGAGCTGGTGGTATTCTATAAGAAGAGCTGGTGGTCTTCTTTAAGTAGACCTGATGGTCTCCTTTAAAAAGACCTGTTGGTCATCTTATAGAAGACCATGAAGTCTTCTACTGATGGTCTTCTATAAGACCTGGTGGTTTTCCATACAAAGACCTGGTGGACTTCCATAAGAAGACCTGGTGGTCTTCTATGATAAGAACTGGTGGTCTTCTATAAGAAGACCTGGTGGTCTTCTATGAGAAGAACTGGTGGTCTTCTATAAGAAGACCTGGTGGTCTTCTGTAAGAAGACATGGTGGTCTTCTATAAGAAGACCTGGTGGACTTCTATAAGAAGGCTTGGTGGACTTCTATAAGAAGACCTGGTGGTCTTCTATAAGAAGACCTGTTGGTCTTCTATGAGAAGACCTTGTGGTCTTCAATAAGAAGACCTGGTGGTCTTCTATATGAAGACCTGGTTGCCTTCTATAGGAAGTCCTGGTGGTCTTCTATAAGAAGACCTGGTGGTCTTCTATGGGAAGACCGCGTTGTCTTCTATAGGAAGACCTGGTGGTCTTTTATAAGAGGACCTGGTGGCCTTCTATAAAAAGACCTGGTGGTCTTCTATAATAAGACCTGGTGGTCTTCTATAAGAAGACCTGGTGGTCTTCTATAAGAAGACCTGGTAGTCTTCTATAAGAAGACCTGGTGGTCTTCTATAAGAAGACCTGGTGGCCTTCTATAAGAAGACCTGGTGGTCTTCTATTAGAAGACTTGGTGGTCTTCTATTAGAAGACTTGGTGGTCTTCTCTAAGAAGACCTCGTTGTCTTCTATAGGAAGACCTGGTGGTAGTCAATGAGAAGGCCTGGTGGTCCTCTACAAGAAGACCTGGTGGTCTTCTATAAGAAGATCTGGTCGTCTTCTCTAAGAAGACCTCGTTGTCTTCTATAGGAAGACCTGGTGGTCCTCTATAAGAAAACCTGGTGGTGTTCTTCAGTGGTCTTCTATAAGAAGACCTTGTTGTCTTCTATAAGAAGACCCGGTGGTCCTCCTGGTGCTATATATAAGAAGGCCTAGTGGTCTTCTATTAGAAGACCTTGTCTCTTTTATAAGAAGACCTTGTGGTCTTTTGGAAGAAGACCAGTTGCTCTCCTATAAGAAGACCTGGAGGTCTTTTATATTAAGTTGTTTACTGAATCTGCAACTGCATCCGTGTGAATGCTAGTCTTGATAGGCTTGTTGATCTATGGGTTCTCCATTGTAACGTTGGACTTCTGGATCATGAAGATTTCTCTCGACATGCCTGGGTGGGGGGTCCTATCCAGCACATGGTGATTAGGATGGTTCTCACTGTAACATCCGAGCAGCTACTGCAAAGATAGGATGTCATGGTGTTTAAGTAGTGTAAAAATCTTTGTCTCCTCATGTAGATGATCCTCTGATGATTTGAGGGGGCACCCTGTTGCAGTTCTCAGGGCGGCATTTTGACAAGTTTAAATATTTTTCCATCGCGTTATACGTATATTTGTGCAACAAACTGACGCCGCATAGCCTACCACAGACTTACCTTTTGTGTTATATGTGGTCAACTAGGTTTCTTTATTTTCACCTCAAATGCTGCTGACTAGGGATTTGAAGACTTTGTTCCTACATATCAGCTCGTCGCAGTGGCGCATGCGCGTACGACAAGAACATTTTGAAGAATGTAACACCTAGAATTTTGGTGTAATTTGTGGTCGGAATTCTGCTACCATCGACCATGACATTCAACTCTGTTCTCTCCTGTGCCGTCCATGTGGTTAACAGAATGGCCGTAAATATAATAGTGGGTAGTTGCATATTCCTCGCATGAAAAAAGGCGTTAAGGTCAGTCAAATAGAAATTCAGGCTTTCACGAATAACATCAGGGATGGTACTTGACGGTAAGACCGTACAATCATCCGCATACGTTACGATCTTTAGCCATCAGGTGGTGGCCGAATACAGGAGAGCAAGAGGTTTAAAAGTTCTGGGGATATTACCCCACTTTGGGAAAATCCTTGTTTCACTCTACGGTGCTTGGACTTCTTGTTCCTGAATTCCACGTACGACTGGCGTGGCATACAACAAACAATTCAAACTTGACCGAAGGGTTGCCTGGTCGATGTGCTCAAACAGCGTGGAGTGCTGGACAGTATTAACGACTTTTGATAAGTCATGCGCCACCATCAATGTTCTTTCACACGGCTTGCTCCGGTTGAGATCTCCACTAATATGGTTGAATATGGCAAGCAGATCTGTTGTCGTGCTGTGCTGCTTACGGAATTCGGCAACTGGATAGCTATTTCTAATGCTGGGGAGGACTAAAGTCTCAAGGGTTTTTCTATGGGCGACAAAAGCGAAATCAGTCTGTACGATTCACCACCCTGTCCATTTTCCAGACTTCAGGAACGATATGGATGGCAAGGGAGAGGTTGTGAACTTTAGTGAGATTTAGGGAGATACTCGACTCCCGGCACATCTAGGTGTTTCAGCATTACCTTGGAGATTCCATCAGGGCCAATCGCTTTGGATAATTTATCATTCCTGATGACATTAGCAACATCAAAAAAAAAAACATGTAAAAAGTCGTTAAGTTCGGCCGGGCCGAACTTTTTATACCCTCCACCATAAAATAGTCTTAATTAAAATGGAATAATAGGGTCCTTTCACAATTTTAGGTGGAACAACTTTTCGACAATGGATAGACTCCTACTGCCTCCCACTATTGCTTAAATTACACTGTGAACACAAATGTTGGGGCAGAGATAATTCCTTTTGGAGATGAAAGTCCTTGGTGTGTGTATGTTAAAAACCCCAAAGGACAGATGCGCCGTGAGTCGAACTTCCGCGTTATGGCGTGATGAAGTTTTTGCAAGAGACCCTGTAAGCCATCATGAATTAGCATTATATCTATGTTTGCTGTTTTTGTAGAGCACTTAAGCAACAGTGAACAAAGACAGGGTCTCTAACAAAAATTTCATCACGCCATAACGCGGAAGTTCTACTCACAGGGGATCTGTCCTTCGGGGTTCATAATATACTCACCAAGGCCTTTCTTCCCCAAGAGGAATTTTCCGTGCCCCAGACTTTCACCTCCATTTTGTTGCACAGTGTTATCTAATCTAATCTACAAAAATGTGTTCAGCTAGGTGAAAGGTACCACCTATAGCCCCGTATATCAAAGAGTCAACTTATCTTTAAATTTTTAAGCGGAAAAGTCTTATAGCTGCAGGGAACTTCAAGAGTCAAATTGAGGGTAGTTTCATAAAAACAATGTAGACCCTCAAAAATGGACCCATGTTGAAGAATTTTAGTGAAGAAATTTCGTGACCACTGAAAATTTCCGAAAATCGGGGGGATATACCAAAACATGGACCTATATTGACGATGTTTCGTTGGAGATGTTTTATGACCACTGACAACTTCAAATGTCAAATTACAGCTATTTCGGTTAAAAAATGTAGATAAAATTCCCAAAATACCGAAAATTGGGAGGTACCGTTATATGGGGGCTATATGGACCTATGTTGACGATGTTTGGTGGAGATGTTTCAAGACCACTGAGAACCTCAAATGGCAAATTACAGCTAGTTCGGTTAAATATTGTAACTAAAATGCTCAAAATACCCAAAATCGGGAGGTACGGTTATAAGGGGGCCATACCAAAACATGGACCTATGTTGACGATGTTTGGTGGAGATGTTTCATGACCACTGAGAACCTCAAATGTCAAATTGCAGATAGTTCGGTTACAAATTGTTAAAGTTCGGTTAAAAACTGTAGCTAAAATTCTCAAAATACCAAAAATTGGGAGGTACCGTTAGTACCGTTATATGGGGGCTATACCAAAACATGGACCTATGTTGATGATGTTTGGTGGGGATATTTCATGATCACTGAGAACCTCAAATGGCAAATTACAGCTAGTTCGGTTAAAAATTGTAGCTAAAATTCTCAAAATACCGAAAATCGGGAGGTACCGATATATGGGAGCTATACCAAAACATGGACCTATGTTGACGATGTTTCGTGGAGATGTTTCATGACCACTGAGAACCTCAAATGTCAAATTGCAGATAGTTCGGTTTAAAATTGTGTATAAAATTCTCAAAATACCGAAAATCGGGAGGTACCGTTATATGGGGACTATACCAAAACATGGACCTATGCCCATATCCTTTGGGATATAAGTTTGTTGATCACTAGGAACCCTAAGTGCCAAATTGTAGCTAATTCGGTCTGCAAATGTGGCGAAGAACGTCAAAATATCTCAAATCCGGAGGTACCGTTATATGGGGGCTATACCACAGAGTGGACCGATATAGCCCATCTTCGAACTTGACCTGCATATGGAAAAAAGACCCTCGGGTGCAAAATTTCAGCACTCTATCTCAATTATTGCGGACGCTAGAGTGATTACAACAGACGGACAGACGGACATGGCTAGATCGTCTTATAATTTTATCCTGATCAAGAATATATATACTTTATAGGGTCGCAAATGATTAGTTCGATGTGTTACAAACGGAATGACAAACTTAATATACCCTCCATACTATAGTGGAGGGTATAAAAATGTGTTCAGCTAGGTGAAAGGTACCACCAACGGGGCTATATCAAAGAGTCAACCAATCTTTAAATTTTTTGGCCGAAAAGTTTTATAGCTGCAGGGAACTTCAAGAGTCAAATTGAGGGTAGTTTCATCAAAACAATGTAGACCCCTCAAAAATGGACCCATATTGACGAATTTTAGTGAAGAAATTTCGTGACCACTGAAAATTCCCGAAAATCGGGAGGTACAGTTATATGGGGGGATATACCAAAACATGGACCTATATTGACGATTATTTTTGAATAGACAAAATTGTAGCTAAAATTCTCAAAATACCGATCATTACAGCTAGTTCGGTTAAAAATTGCAGCTAAAATTCTCAAAATACCGAAAATCGGGAGATACCGATATATGGGGACTATACCAACACATGGACCTATGTTGACGATGTTTCGTTGGAGATGTTTTATGACCACTGAGAACTTCAAATGTCAAATTACAGCTATTTCGGTTAAAAATTGTAGCTAAAATTCTCAAAATACCGAAAATCGGGAGGTACCGATATATGGTGGCTATACCAAAACATGGACCTATATTGACGATGTTTCGTGGAGATGTTTCATGACCACTGAGAACCTCAAATGTCAAATTACAGCTAGTTCGGTTAAAAATTGTAACTAAAATGCTCAAAATACCGAAAATCGGGAGGTACGGTTATAAGGGGGCCATACCAAAACATTGACCTATGTTGACGATGTTTGGTGGAGATGTTTCATGACCACTGAGAACCTCAAATGTCAAATTGCAGATAGTTCGGTTACAAATGGTGGCTAAAATTCTCAAAATACCGAAAATCGGGAGGTACCGTTATATGGGGGCTATACCAAAACATTGACCTATGTTGACGATGTTTGGTGGAGATTTTTTATGACTACGGAGAACCTCAAATGACAAATTACAGCTAGTTCGGTTAAAAATTGTAGCTAAAATTCTCAAAATACCGAAAATCGGGAGGTACCGTTATATGGGGGCTATACCAAAACATTGACCTATGTTGACGATGTTTGGTGGAGATTTTTTATGACTACGGAGAACCTCAAATGTCAAATTGCAGATAGTTCGGTTAAAAATTGTGGCTAAAATTCTCAAAATACCGAAAATCGGGATGTACCGTTATATGGGGACTATACCAAAACATGGACCTATGCCCATATCCTTTGGGGTATAAGTTTGTTGACCACTAGGAACCCCAAGTGCCAAATTATAGCTAATTCGGTCTGCAAATGTGGCGAAGAACGTCAAAATACCTCAAATCCGGAGGTACCGTTATATGGGGGCTATACCAAATAGTGGACCGATATAGCCCATCTTCGAACTTGACCTGCCTATGGAAAAAAGACCCTCGGGTGCAAAATTTCAGCACTCTATCTCAATTATTGCGGATGCTAGAGTGATTACAACAGACGGACAGACGGACAGACAGACGGACATGGCTAGATCGTCTTAGAATTTTATCCTGATCAAGAATATATATACTTTATAGGGTCGCAAATGATTAGTTCGATGTGTTACAAACGGAATGACAAACTTAATATACCCTCCATACTATGGTGGAGGGTATAAAAAACATTGTTCCACAACATCCCATACGGGACAATGGAGACTTCTCTCATATCAATGAGTGCACCCCGATTCATATTTAGCTCAATGATATGGACCTGCTGTTATCCTCTTCTCTTCGCCCTGTCATTCCCGGGGTGCTCAGCAAACTGTCGATTGAAATAAATTGCGCACCTTCTTCGGATCAGTCAGCGTGACGTCGCTAAACGTGACTGAGGTCATATCTTCTTTCTTTCCAGGGTTCAAGAGTGAATTAACAGTTGCCCTCAGTGTACATAATGGACTTCTATTAGATGAGCAGGTGGTTTTATTCTATGAGAAGGCCAGGTGGTATTTTTTAAGAAGTTCATTTGGTGGTCGTCTGTAGCTAGACTAGGTGGCCTTCTTCTATAGAAAGTTCAGGTGATAGCCATCTATAAGATGACCAGGTGTTGGTGTTCTATAGGATACCCAGGATGTGGTCTACGATAAGAAGATCAGGTGGTGGTCTTCTATAGATAGACCAGATTATATTCTTCTATAGGAAGACCAGGTGGTAGTCAACAATAAGATGACAAGGTGACGGTTTTCTCTAAGCCGTCTAGATGGTCTTAAAAATTACCTCTTGCTCTCCTATATGAAAACCTGGTGGTCTCTTATAAGAAGATCTGGTCGTAAGACCAGGTAAAAATATCAAATGTTATAAACATCTTAAAATTATACACTTAACCATATCAATGTTTGGGTTATTCGGCTCATATGGATCCCAAATTTTTGCTGTAAACAATAAGTTGTTTCTACTTAACCTTTTTGAAGCTGTGAGTGTGTTGTCACAGTAAAATACAATTTTCCATTTATTTCCCAACTAGAAGTATTTCGAAGGCTGTGGAATCATTTCTGCAAAAACATTTTCTTGAATAGTGAACGGTTTCAAAAGATTGCCGCAACCGAACTTAAGGCTTTTTTACTTGGTCGAACAGTTGTGGATATTTTTTAAAGATTTTTCTAACAGAATTGGAATTGGTGGTATGTTAGAACCTTATGTTATTCAAAAATTTACATTCCCTTATTAAGAGTTATGGTCATAATTACCAACACCAGTGGACTAAACCTCGGCTAAGAGATTCATATAAATTATTTCGAAAAAACCAACTTGGTTCACATTCATCATCACCCATCCCTCCCCAGATGCTATCCATCCAACTAAAAAATGAAAAGAAAAACTTGCCTCATTAGCGGCAACAATAACAGCCATGGTCATTGTGTTTAGTATCTCGGCTAACTTTCTCGGCTATCATTACAAATTCATAATTCAATCAGGGAAAGTGAGGTTTGCATTCGAGGGACACACACACACCCGCACCAGCACTTGTATGTTATGTTCCAATTGCAGTGCTAACTGACTGACTGAATGACTCACTAACAAACGTTTTCATTTTTTTCCTCCCTTATGAAGACTATCATGGGACTGGGACTGCGTCTGGTAATGATGTTAAAATGAGCATATTTTTCTTGGTCCTGCATATTGCCTGAATTATTGTTTTTTTCCTCTCGGAACAGGTCCTTTCTATTTTTTCTTCACACAATTACTGCAATTAAACTTTTCATTCTATGTGCCATGGGATATGAAGATGGATTTCACTTTTTTTTTTTTGCTCTGCATCTCCTTCGGCCACTGAGAGCTGAGAACTGTGGATAATAATCATTTAAAATCACTGAAAATAAATTTAAGTGAGAGGAAAGTGAGGAACAAACGAACAGTTTTTAATTTTAATTAGGTTAAATTTGTGATAATTATTTTCAATTAGATTTAATAGATATAAACTAATGTTATCAGGAGGAGAAGAAGCACCAACCATATAATTGGGCAGCTGAAATTTGTGCAATTAGCCAAATGTTGAATGGCCGTTAGTTAGCTTAGGGTGAGAAGAAAGCAAACTGATGTTTGTTGTTTTTTGTTCACTAATAAGAATGGAAGTAAATTGCAGCTAATTTTGGACATTTAATTTAATAAAAAAAAACTTTGATTTAAATGCAGGTTTGTCATAATTTTGTTAATTGTATTATATTTAGGTGCAATAAATTGGGTTAGTGGACATTTATTTAACAGAAAATAGAAATTTATGAGAAGAGATAAATACATACAACAAGTAACAGCAGCGATGCATGCTGAAATGGTCCATTTTTATGAACAACAAATTCGGATATCAGATCGAAGGAAAATCCAAGGAGTAACAAGTAGTGGACCTAAAATGTAGAATGATCCCTAATTTTGAAAGTAAAAAGCATTTTCGCAGTTGGAAAAAAGTTTTTTCATCATCCACTTGTTTGCGCCATCTATTCCTTGGCCTGCCAATTCTGCGTGCACCGCCAAGCGGTCCGTGTTTATACACCTTTTTAGCGGGGTCATCATCGCTCATTCTTATGATATGGCCTAGCCAACGCAATCGCTGCATCTCGATACGTTTAACAATATTGATGTCGTTGTACAGCAGATACAGCTCGTGGTTCATGCGACGTCGATATTCACCATCAACGCAGATTGGTCCGTAGATCTTTCGAAGAATTTTTCTCTCAAACACACCAAGCACTGCCATGTCTGCTTGCGCAAGTACCCAGGCTTCGGAGCCATACATCAGCACGGGTAGTATCAGTGTTTTGCGTTATTTTTGTTTGACGAGATGTGGCTTTGTTTTTGAACTGCTTACTTAAACCAAAGTAGCATCTGTTGGCCAATATAATTCTTCTTTTTATTTCACAACTGATGTCGTTTGTTGTGTTTACGGAGGTGCCGAGGTAGACGAAGTCTTTTACTACCTCAAAATTATAGGAACCAACTTCCACAGTCGGTCCGAGCTCAATGGACGCATTGCACGTCGACACCATCAACTTGGTCTTCTCACCGTTTACCGCCAGACCCACTTTAGCAGATTCTCCTTCGACCTTCATAAAGGTATAAGTTACTTCTTTTACTGATCGGCCTATGATGTCTATATCATTAGCATAAGCAAGTAACATGTGACTATTGGTGTAGATTGTGCCACTTCTTTTGACGTTTGCCTCTCGTATAACCTTTTCCAGCAGGATGTTAAAGAGATCACACGAAAGGCTGTCTCCTTGTCTGAAACCTCTTTTGGTACCAAACTCTTCGGAGAGGTTCTTTCCTATTTTAACTGAGGACCTCGTGTCAGTTAAAGTCATTTTGCAAAGACGGATGAGCTTTGCGGGGATACCAAATTCAGACATGGCTTGGAATACCTTTGAACGCAGCGGGCTGTCGAAGGCTGCTTTATAATCGACAAAAAGGTGGTAGGTGTCGATCTGCATCTTTTGGGGTCTTCTCCAGGATTTGCCGCAGGGTAAATATCTGGTCAATGGTGGACTTGCCAGGTCTAAAGCCGCATTGGTATGGTCCAATTATCTCGTTGACCATAGGCTTTAGTCGTTCGTTGACACGATCTTGTAGGCAATAGGGAGTAGACTTACGCCCCTATAGTTAGAGCATACAGTCTTATCTCCCTTCTTGTGGACGGGGCACAGGATACTCAGGTTCCAATCGTCGGGTACTCGTTCTTCCTGCCAGATGGTGCTAACTAGCTGATGAATACACCTTATCAGCGTGTCGCCTCCGGTTTTGAACAGCTCGGCTGGTAAGCCATAGGCTCCTGCTGCCTTATTATTCTTCAGCCGATTTATTGCTGTCTTTACCTCATCTTGGCTGGGCGGTATACATTCAATACCATCTTCTGGGATTGGGACTGTAGTATCTTCGTCGTCTTCGCTGCTATTGGATACCAACAGTTTTGAAAAATGTTCTTTCCATATCCTGAGTACACTATCTGTATCAGTTACCAAATTACCTTGCTGGTCTCTACAGGAGGATGTGCCTGTACCAAAGCCATCAGTTTGATGCTTGACTCTTTGGTAGAATTTTCGGACTTCATTCTGGCTCCTGTACATCTCGATTTTTTCAGCCTCCCGCTTTTCCATCTCTCTCTTTTTCCTGCGGAAAAGACGTTTCTCCTCTCTCCTTTTCTCCCTGTATCTCTCTCGTGCGCTACGCGTTGCTACGGATTGTAAAGTAGCCCTATATGCCGCATTTTTCTCTTCGGTGGCAGCACGATACACCTGATCATACCATGGATTCCTTGGTGGAGGCCTCTGGTATCCAAGTATGGATTTTGCGGCTGTTTGCATGGAGTGGGCAATGCTTTGCCATTGCGCTGATATGTTATCGCGATGAGGAGTGCTTTGATTAAGCAATTGGGCTAGTTGAGTGGAATATGCTGTGGCTATCTGTTGTGATTGCAGCTTACGGATGTCTAACTTTCGTGTTGTGTCTGTTCGTACTTTGTTTGCTACGTTTAAGCGGGTGCGTACCTTTGCTGCATCAAGGTAGTGGTCCGAATCAATGTTTGCGCCTCGGAACGGTCGTACATCCAACACACTCGATGAATGTCTTCCATCTATCACAACATGATCAATTTGATTTCTTGTTTTCTGATCTGGAGACAGCCAGGTGCCCTTATGAATATCGAGATAATTAAATCTGGTACTGCTAACTACCATGTTTTTTGCAGCTGCAAAGTCTATCAGCCTCATACCATTGTCAGATGTTTCACTGTGGAGGCTGAATTTCCCGACTGTTGGGCCAAAGATATTCTCCTTTCCAATTTTGGCATTAAAATCGCCTAGAATGATTTTAATGTCATGGGCAGGGCAACTGTCATATGTTTCTTCTAAGCGCTCGTAAAATATATCTTTGGTCTGTTCGTCCTTTTCTTCAGTGGGAGGATGAGCGCAAATAAAGCTGATGTTGAAGAATTTAGCTTTTATTCGAATTGCAGCAAGTCTTTCATTCACTGGAGTGAAACTGGATACCAGATGTTTTAGTCTCCGACTAACTACAAATCCGCAACCAAACTCATGCTTTACGTCATGGCAGCTATAATACAGTGCGTCACCTTTAGGTGTTGTTGTGACGCCTTTCCCAATCCATCGTATTTCCTGTATGGCAGTAATATCGGCCTTGTACTTTTCAAGTACGTCTGCCAATGCGAAGACTGCACCTTCTCTATAAAGAGTGCGAACAATCCAGGTGCAGATTCGCAGATCATGGTCCTTAAAACGTTTGCGGGGTTCGTCAACTTTAGAGGGGGTTGTTTTTCTTTTCTTTCGTTTTTTCATAGTATGCTGTTTTTTCTAGGGGAGGGTTACTAACCCGACGCCCAAACCCAAGTTTTTAACGTTCTTATGGGAGAACGCGCGGCACATGTTAGCTCACTACCTTTAACGGGTGTTAAAGGCAGTTCCCCAGGTGACACCACGGGGAGGTCAGTGTCCACTTGAGATGAAAGAGGGACCAAGATAAATCCTGGGCTTTGCAATGTTAAAACCGGTCAGGACCGTTGCTTGGTATCTTCCATCCCCTACGTCACCCATATAGTCCTGCTTGGTAATCCCATTTTTCAATGTTCACAAATACTATGGTAAGTTTTATTCCTACGTCATTAGTAATTGTTCTCCTATATAAGAAGATTTTTGATCATCAATTATTGTCTACTAAAGTTTTGATAAGTTGATGGTGGCTCAGAACGCTAAGACGCCGGCAACCTTGACACTCAGTTGTCGGAGACCCAGGTTCGAATCCCAGCCTGGCTCATGCTGAAATTATTTTTTATTTTTGCCTTATTAAGGCGAAGGTCATTTATAGTGATTTTTAATTAATTCTCTTTCGAGTTGAGCTTATTAGACCTATTATATACATTGAAAAATTAGGAGTCTACCGAAGTCCCACGCATTCAACCATTACGCTACGTTTCACGTGTGGTTAAGCCGAATTTTTCAATGTATATAATAGGTCTAATAAGCTCAACTCGAAAGAGAATTAATTAAAAATCACTATAAATTTTCACAGCTATAAAATTTGCTCTAATCCCATTTCGATAGAACTTGCGGTTTCCAAGCAAAATCGTGAAAACCTAACAAAAAAACCTACAAATGTGACCTGAACTTCTATATCTTAAAAATGGTAAAACCTAGGAAAACTCAAAACAATTAGTCCTCTAGAGAATTTTCACATCTACAACTTTTTCTCTAGCCCCATTTCGATAGGACATGCGGTTTCCAAGCAAAATCGCGAAAACCAAAAATAAACCTAACCAGTAAGAAAGGATCAAAGTCGGGCGGGGCAGACTCTACACCACTGGGAATATGTCAAATATATATGGGAGCTAAATCCAAATCAGAACAGATTTCACTATAACTTTTCACATTTGTTTGTAGACCAAAATTCCGTTACATAGTCCAAATTTCATCAAAATTGGACATATATAGCGTGTTTCGTGCATCAAATACCTAAAATCGGCCGAGAATATATATGGGAGCTATATCCTAATCTGAACCGATTTCTATATAATTTGGCACACTTATTTATAGGCTTAATTCCGTCGCACATTCCAAATGCCTTAAATCGGGCAAAGATATATATGGGGGCTATATCCAATCTGTACCGATTTTTACCAAAATAAATAGCGTTCGTCCTTTGGCCAAAAAACTATCTTCCCCAGTTTTCATGCGAATCGGACAATAAATGCGACCTGTACTTTGTTTACAAAAATACATGGACAGACGGACAGACAGACTGACATGCGAAAATCCACTCAGTAAGTGATTCTATGTATATCCCTTAAAGGAACTATGAGTATACCTCGTTTCCTTCCATGTTACAAACTAATGCCACAAGGTGGTGTAGGGTATAACAAGTAACAAGTAAAAAGTCGTTAAGTTCGTACCCTCCACCATAAAATAGTTTTAATTAAAATGGAATAATTAGGGTCCTTTTACAATTTTAGGTGGAACAACTTTTCGACAATGGATAGACTCCTACTGCCTCCCACTATTGCTTAAATTACACTGTGAACACAAATGTTGGGGCAGAGATAATTCCATTTGGAGATGAAAGCCCTTGGTGTATGTATATTAAAAACCCCGAAGGATAGATGCGCCGTGAGTCGAACTTCCGCGTTATGGCGTGATGAAGTTTTTGCAAGAGACACTGTAAGCCATCATGAATTAGCATTATATCTTTGTTTGTTGTTTTTGTAGAACCCTTAAGCAACAGTGAACAAAGATATAACGCTAAATCCTGATGGACCACAGGGTCTCTAACAAAAATTTCATCACGCCATAACGCGGACGTTCGACTCACGGCGGATCTGTCCTTCGGGGTTCATAATATACTCACCAAGGACTTTCTTCCCCAAAAGGAATTTTCTGTGCCCCAGACTTTCACCTCCATTTTGTTGCACAGTGTTATCTAATCTAAAAAATGTGTTCAGCTAGGTGAAAGGTACCACCTACGGGGCTATATCAAAGAGTCAACCTATCTTTAAATTTTTTGGCGGAAAAGTTTTATAGCTGCAGGGAACTTCAAGAATCAAATTGAGGGTAGTTTTATCAAAACAATGTAGACCCTCAAAATGGACCCATGTTGACGAATTTTAGTGAAGAAATTTCGTGACCACTGAAAATTCCCGAAAATCGGGAGGTACAGTTATATGGGGGGATATACCAAAACATTGACCTATGTATATTGACGATTATTTTTCAATAAACATAATTGTAGCTAAAATTCTCAAAATACCGATCATTACAGCAAAATACCGAAAATCGGGAGGTACGGTTATAAGGGGGCCATACCAAAACATGGACCTATGTTGACGATGTTTGATGGAGATGTTTCTTGACCACTGAGAACCTCAAATGTCAAATTGCAGATAGTTCGATTACAAATTGTGGCTAAAATTCTCAAAATACCGAAAATCGGGAGGTACCGTTATATGGGGGCTATACCAAAACATGGACCTATGTTGACGATGTTTGGTGGAGATATTTCATGACCACTGAGAACCTCAAATGGCAAATTACAGCTAGTTCGGTAAAAATTTGTAGCTAAAATTCTCAAAATACCGAAAATCGGGAGGTACCGATATATGGGGGCTATACCAAAACATGGACCTATGTTGACGATGTTTCGTGGAGATGTTTCATGACCATTGAGAACCTCATATGTCAAATTGCAGATAGTTCGGTTAAACATTTTGGCTAAAAATCTCAAAATACCGAAAATCGGGAGGTACCGTTATATGGGGACTATACCAAAACATGGACCTATGTCCATATACTTTGGGATATAAGTTTGTTGATCAGTAGGAACCCCATGTGCCAAATTATAGATAATTCGGTTTGCAAATGTGTCGAAGAACGTCAAAATACCTCAAATCCGGAGGTACCGTTATATGGGGGCTATACCAAAGAGTGGACCGATATAGCCCATCTTCGAACTTGACCTGCCTATGGAAAAAAGACCCTCGGGTGCAAAATTTCAGCACTCTATCTCAATTATTGCGGACGCTAGAGTGATTACAACAGACGGACAGACAGACGGACATGGCTAGATCGTCTTAGAATTTTATCCTGATCAAGAATATATATACTTTATAGGGTCGCAAATGATTAGTTCGATGTGTTACAAACGGAATGACAAACTTAATATACCCTCCATACTATGGTGGAGGGTATAAAAAAGTATCGGTCGACATTGCCGACAAAGATATACCCTCAGCCTATGTGAATTTAAGCTTTCATCTACGGACAGATCGACTGTATTTAGGGCATTTTCAGAATTTTGTGGCCCTTTTTGGACATTTGATCTTACCGACAAAAATGTGGATTAGGATTAAAGTTCATAAGTGTTGCGAAGGAATTACTTAAAGGAATGGACCGACTTGGTCCATTATGGAAGTGGATCTTATTTTGAGAGTCATATCTTTTCGATAGATATCGCACCCACTAGTCATTTCAGTGGGTCATCGTATAACTTTTGGTCCAGTATGCCAGGACGCATGGACTTGTTTACGGCAAATATAATATACATTTCAAAAGGATCTTCGAACAGACCATATACTGCACTTAGACACAAATGTTGAACTTTTGTGGAGATGACCGATATGGACAATTTTAAAAGATAAACTAAAATTGGACAAAATATTAGGAGATCCAAAGTTTGGACCAAATTGGTTGCCCTGTTCAAGTGTTTAGTGACATAATTTAAATATTGGGGGAAGTATCGGAAGTTGTGTATTGCCCATCTTCGAACTGAAACTAAGTGTGGGCAAAATATGACGAAGGCGAAATTTCGGACCAAATCGTTTGATCAGTTCGAGAGTTATCGTGTCATTACATATGGTGCCATAAGGGTTTCTTACACCATTCGGGCATTTTTCTCAAGAAGTATGGACTTGCCCCTGAAAAAAAATTTTACAGTCGTAATTGAGGCAGCGAATACAAGTTGCTTTAACAAAAATCAAAGTGATTCGAGAGCAGGTCTTAAAGTGAACTTATCCGAAATTTTGTGTGGTAAGAACCCGAAGGAGTGGACAAATAAAGTCCATATTCAAACCTGATCTATATCTGCTAGATATATTTTGATGTGTTAAGTATGAACCCAATCGGTCACTCCCTTCAAGAGTTATTGAGAGCACAATTTTTCCGAACATTTTCTAACTTTTGTGGGTGAAGTACCGGAAGGAGAAGACCGATATGGCCCATCTTCGAACTTAAACTAAGTTTGGACAAAATATTACGAAAGCCAAATTTTGCACCGAATCGGTCGATCCGTTCGAGAGTTATCGTCCGCACCAACCAACCAAACAGACAGACGGACGGACATGGCTATATCCACTCCAAATTTTCTGAAACGCATTTCGTCCAAACATGCTTGGAGTCTAAAACCAATATACAGAAAATCGGGAGGTACTATGGATAAAACCTTCAAAATACCGAAAATCGGAAGGTACTGTTTTATGGTGGCTATATCAAAACGTGACACATTTCTGGGCGAAAGTTTGGAAGCCGCAATGAAGACTAAATGTCAAATTTCTGCCATTTCGTTTGGATATGCAAGCCACAACACTCTAAATACACAATATCGATATCAAAAAATGGACCTGCACTGGCAAAAATCCGAACAGACATTTTGTAGCCTCACTGGTTTTGCACTGACAAATTTCTGGTAGAAATTTTTGTAGCCACAAAAAAGACTAAATACCAAATTTCAGTCATTTGTGGCTAAAACTTTTAAAATGCTGACAATTGGGAGGTACCTGGACCATTTCAGGACGAGAATTTGGTAGCCCCAAAGAAGACTAAATTCCAAAATTCAGCCTCTTCTGTCTTATAGCAAGTTTAATACCTTAAAAATATCAAAAACCAGTGGGCACCGTTCTAGGGGGGCTATATCATAACGTTGACATATACCGCCTAGAGAAATTCGGATGTACAGTTCTATGGGAGTTATATCAAAACGTGGTGCAATACCAAACATCCTAGGAGTACCAAACTATAAAGCTTTATCTAAAAAAATTGGGATCTGTTTTCAACAGACAGACGGACAAAAAGACCTACATGGCCAAATTGACCTAAAAGTTTATGCTGATCCTGAATATATGTACTTTATAGGGCCTCCGACGAATATTTCGATGTGTTACATACGGAATGATATAAAATTAATTATACCCTCCATATTATGGTGAATGGTATAAAAATGGGAAGCGGAGATATTAACATTACAATAAGAATAAGAATCCACTAAAGATTTTCGTATATACCGATCTCTGAATATGATATTTCCATCACCAAAAATCAATGGTCTTCTTTCCATCTGGGACACCCATCAGCTCCAAAATTTTGTGACGGTACGATCGACACAGCTTTTAGAACATTCGAGCCATTGTCGAGAAAACTTTAAAGAATATAATTTCAGTTACACGCCAAAAAAGACCAATGTCAGTCACTGCTTTCGATTTTCTTTGGTCAGCGTGGGATTTTCCAAAGATCAAGTAGTCTTCTTATAGAAGACAACCAGGTCTTCCTGTAGAAAACCACAGTGTCTTCCTGTAGAAGACCACCAGGTCTTCCCATATAAGACCACGATGTCTTCTTATGAAAATTGGTGTTCTTGATGTAGAAGACCATTAGGATTTCTTATATAAGACCTCCAGGTCTTCGTATAGAGAACCACTAGATCTTCTTCTTCTTATAGACAAACCACCAGGTCTTCTTGTAGAGCTCCACCAGGATTTCTTACAAATGACCACAAGGTCTTCATATGGAAGACCATTAGATCTTCATAGGGAAGACCACCAAGTCTTGCTACAGGAGAACACAACTTCTTATAGAAGTCATTAAGTCATCTTATAGGAGACCACCAGGTGTAATATAGAAGACTACAAGGCCTATAGAAGAGCACAGGGTCTTCTTATTGAGTAACACCATGGCGTTTTATAGATAAATACTTTTGAAAATTACTTTGAAACTGTTCTTTTAAAAGACCACCAAGTGGTCTTATAGAACACCTCCAGGTCTTTCTATTGATGACCTCTAAGTCTTCTTATAGAAGACCACCTAGTTATCCAACAGAAAACCACCAAGTCTTTCTATAGAAGACCACCAAGTCATTCTATAGTAGGTCACCAGGTCTTTTTAGAAAAAAAACACCTTCTTATAGAAGACGATATGGCATTCCTATTGAAGACGATATTGTCTTATTATAGAATACGACCAGGTGTTCTTAGAGAAGAGCAAAAGATCTTATTTTAAAACCACTACATCTCCTTTATTAAAGACCGTCATGATGATTTTATAGACGACAACGAAGTCTTCTTTAGAACACCAACAAGGCTTCTTGTGGAAGACCACCACGCTGTTTATAGAAGGCCGCCAAAAATATTTTTATAAAAGACTGCCAGTTCTTGTTTTAGAAGAGCACTAAGTATTTTTAAAAGAAGTCCCCCAGGTGTTCCTTTAGAAGACCACAAGTTCTTCTTATAGAAAGCCCCTAGGTCTTCTTATAAATTACCATCCGGTCTTCTTATAAAAGATCAGCTGGGTTTCTTTTAGAAAATCACCATATCTACCCTAATTGTCTTATGGAAATTCACCTTATGTCTTGTAGGATATCAACAGGCCTTCTTGTATCAGAACTAGGACTACTAAAAAAGGGGCAACAGATCATCTTATGGAAACCCACAAGGTCTTCTTAAGAAAGACCATCAGATCCTCATAGAGAAGACCTGGTCAATATGTCTTGGACATGTTCGTGGATTCTAAGAGTCTCTACAAGATGTAGGATATCTGGACATAAAGCTTGTTCGATTTGTTCAACCATTGTGGTCCGTGGAACCTAATGAGAGATCAACTACTGCAACGATTTAGTTTACTTTGCAAGATGTTTGCTTTTCAGATGACTTCCTTATTCTGATTAAAGCTCAATATCATGCTGAATTGCAAAAGTTTAGATCCATAATGTTGTCTATTGTTGGCACTTTACCAGGGTCTCTGTCCAAGTCGCCAGGTCGACAGAAGTGGAATATTTGGCCATCACAATGGATAAGAAGTTTCGTCACTCGTTTAGATCTGCTCTAATAAAAATATGATTGAGGTTGCGGGTGGTATATATGTATGGTGGGCTGCTTGTTGCCTCTGTCCGGCATGCGGTTTCCTCATATAGCACACTGCAGTAACTGGTTACGGGTATCACAAGACACTGTCACGTCAGCTGATCATGGTTCTGGGTTTTCTCCCACCTTTTATTAAGGATATCTATAAATGTTTATATTCGCCATCTAACAATGTGCAATTTGTCATTCATTCCCATTGGAATTTAACCCGAATTGTTTAAAATCCATTTTAAATGTAAAAATTCTAAAGAAGAAAAAAATAACTAAAACTGAAATTCGTCATAATCTCTCAATCAGCAAATAAAAATTTCAACAGGAAAACGAATTGCGCAAAAAAAAAACACAATACTCTGCATTAATTTTCATTTAAAATTTATGCAGTATATGAATACAAAATATTCGAAATATTAAATTCCCAACACATATTTCCAAATGTTGTTGTTGATGATGCTGCTGATATTTGCAGGTGTGCGGTTGTGGCCGTTGTTGCTGTTGGTGATGTCATTTTTTATTTTCAATTAAAATTAAAAACTTCTGTTTATACTTTTCTAACTTTGTAAACCTTTTAGGATTACTAAAATGCATATTTGAAAATGTCATTTCCGGTTAGTGAATTTTTGAAACTTACACAACAGAGAGTTTATATAACTGGAAAAATTCTGAAAAAAGGAAGAAGAGAAAGAATGAACAATTCCTAAAAATAGCAAAATAAAATAATTTACAATACTAATAACAAAAATGTATGGAACATAAAATAAATGCAATGTATGACAAACATTAGATTCATAGTATGCCAATCTAGTGATAAATATATAAATGTGTACATATGTATGTACGTATCACAAATCACAAACAAATACACAGGATTTTAGCAAATATAACAAAGGTAAATATTTCCCTACATTTGTTGTTGCCAAAGCAGATTTGAAATTTGAAATATGGGCTGAAAAGTATCGACTTCTTTATGAAATGAATGATAAAAATTACCAGATGCAGAGTATGATCTATGAAATGACGCTAAAATGTCCTATAAACAGACCCCTAATTTGAAATAAAAATCAAACAGCGGGGGTGGGTACAAAATATAATGTGAAGAAATCCCAAATTGCAAAAATAAATAATATTTTTGTACTATCGGTCCTTACTACCCAATTGACAGACCCAATTAACACAGTCTACAACAACGACCACATAGACAACAAAATATTTTAGTGCTAGAGATGTAGTGGTCGAAAAAATGTTTGGGTTTTTTGGTCCAATATATACAGAAGAAAATATTTAGGCTTCTAGGCCCAATAGATCCAGAAGAAACTAGCAAACATATATAAAACAAGTAAGAACGGCGTTAAGTTCGGCCGGGCCGAACTTGTTATACCCTCCACCACAAGTTGTATTGAAGTAAAATGGAATAATTAGTTTCCTTTCGAGTGTGAAGAAGACTTAATACTAAATTTCAGCAATTTCGGTAAAACAATGTGAGGCACCATTCTATGGGGGCTATTTCAAAAGGTCGATCTATACCGACAAATTTCTGACGAAAAGTTTTTAGGTTTAAAGAAGACTAAATACCAAATTTCCTATATTTCGGTAAGATAATGTGGCTAAAACTAAAAAATACCGAAAATCAAGAAGTAAGCTTCTATGGGGATATAGGAAGACGTGTACCTATACTGATAATGCTCTTCTGGAATATTTTATAACTCTTGGAAGACGAAATAACGAATTTCAGCCATTTCGGTTGGATATTAACGTCACAATCTTCAGTATTACGAAAATCCGGAGGTACCGTTCTATGGGGGCTATATCGAAGCGTGGACTTATACCGATGAATTTTAGTCAGAAATGGGGCAATATGAAAGCGTGGACCTGTACGGACATATTTCTGGCGAACAGTTTTATATCACATTGAAGACTAAATACCAAATTTCAGCCATTTTGGTGGAATATTGAAGACACAACCTTCAAAATACGAAAAATCGGGAGGTACCTTTCCATGGGGGCTATATGAAGGCGTGGACCTATACCGACAAATTTATAGGGGAAGTTTGAGTACCCCCAACGAAGTCTAAATACCAAATTTCAGCCATTTCGGTGGAATATTGAGGCCACAACGTTCAAAATACCGAAAATCGGGAGGTACCGTTCTATGGGGGCTATATGAAGGTGTAGACCGATACCGACAGAATTCTGGGGCAAAGTTTTGTACCCCTAACGAAGACTACGTACAAAATTTCAGCCATTTTGGTAGGATAGTGAAACTAAAACCTTCAAAATACCGAAAATCGGGAGGTACCGTTATATGGGGGCTATATGAAGGTGTGGACCGATACCGATAAAATTCTGGGGGAAAGTTTTGTACCCCTAAAGAAGACTACGTACCAAATTTCAGCCATTTTTGTAGGTTAACGAAGCTAAAACCTTAAAATTACCGAAAATCGGGAGGTACCGTTCTATGGGGGCTATATGAAGGTGTGGACCGATACCGACAAAATTCCGGGGGAAAGTTTTATACCCCTAAAGAAGACTACGTACCAAATTTCAGCCGTTTTGGTAGTATAATGAAGCTAAAACCTTAAAAATACCGAAAATCGGGAGGTACCGTTCCATGGGGGCTATATGAAGGTGTGGACCGATACCGACAAAATTCTGGGGGAAAGTTTTATACCTCTATAGAAGACTACGTACCAATTTTCAGCCATTTTGGTAGGATAATGAAGCTAAAACCTTAAAAATACCGAAAATCGGGAGGTACCGTTCTATGGGGGCTATATCAAAACGTGGACCGATATATCCCATTTTCAATACCAACCATCCTGCAAGTAATAAAAACTTCTGTACCAAATTTTGACTCTCTATCTTTAAAATTGCGAGCTGTATCTTGATTTCAACAGACAGACAGACGGACGGACGGACGGACGGACGGACAGACGGACGTGGTCAAATCGACATAGAATTTTATGCTGATCAATAATATATATACTTTATAGGGTCTCCGACGAATATTTCGATGTGTTACAAACGGAATGACAAATTTAATTATACCCTCCATATGGTGGAGGGTATAACAAGTATAAAAGTATAAGTCAGCTTTCCCGACAGAGATATACTCTCAGTCTATGTGAATTGAAACTTTCATGTACGGATCGACACAATTCGATCAATATAGGCCATTTTAGAAGTTAAACTAAATTTGGATAAAATATTAGGAGACTCAACGTTTGAATCAATTTGGTTACCTCGTTCAAGGGATATCGTGCATACCATTATAGTGACATCCCGGCAAAATGTTCGATGCCAAAGATGCCATTCAATCATGGGTGCAAGTGATCTGGCATGTCATCTTTTTAGCATATTCATCGATGAATTTTATATGAGCGTGGACCCCAAAAGATGCTATTCATTTTTGGATCCAAAGCATGTCATTTACACCAATGCTTTGACATACCATTTTCACCAAAGCTTTGGCATGTCATTTCCACCAATGCTTTGGCGTGTCATTTTCACCAACCCTTTGCAATGACATTATCATTACGACGAGAGTTTTAAACGTTGGTTGTGATTTCGAGTCTCCGACAACATCAAACCTATTGTAAATAATTAATCTTATATATTTAGAAAAAATGTGTATAAATCAAAAAACACAAAATTCGTCTCTATTGGATCGATAGAATGGGTTGAAATGCTGATGAAAAGATCGGATCTTTCACGACTTCTTTTGCATGGGTTCAAATGCGGATGAAAATATCGGATCTTTCACGACTTCCTTTGCATTGGTTGAAATGCCAATGAAAATATGGGATCTTTCACGACTTTGTTTGAACCAATGCAAAAGATGACATGAAATCACGTCATCGCATGGAACCCCTTCCTTAAAATTTTGCTGGGTATTTTTTAGTTCATATGGCGCAAGCCTTCTTGGCCAATTTTATCTTGTTTTTAGAACTTTTTTGACAATATGTCACAGTTAATATAGGGTCAAAACAATGAACATATTAATAATGCCATATATTTTTGGGCGTATCATTTAGCAAATAATTCACAACTACAGTGAATGTTTTGAAATTCAGTGATATCACTTCGGTAAGGCCAAGAAAAGAAAGCGAATACAATGGAAAACCTTGGAAATATCATAACATTTAATTTTCAAATATCTTAACATTATAATTTTCAAAAATATGCAAAAATCCGATGTCTACATATCGAAAGAATTTCTGAAGGCCGAGAACTAATGCTGAGCAATAGTTAGTCTATCCATCAAGAAATTCTAGCATCTAATCGCGGTTTTTTAAATGACAAAATCTGTCGCCAAATCGTGCATCTGTCAATAGACTAATTTTGGCGTCCAATCGTCGGACTTCACTTATAGAAATTCTGGATCTTCTCATAAATTTATCAGGAACAAGGGAATCTCTGGAATCCAGTCTTAACTTCGTTTAAAATGAAATTATGTCGCCCAATCCAAGTTCTATACATGTATTCATTCTTTTAGCAAAAAACCATAAACACAATTTATCCCAATCTACATTTTTTATACTCTCAGCCTTTAGCCAATAATCATCGAAATAATGGCTTTAGGGCCAAAGTGTGTTTGGAAGAAATCTTTTTCAGAAAACTTGGAGTCGACATAGCTATGTCCGTTCGTCTGGGTAGCCGCCTGGGGAGCCCGATAATTCTCAAACAGATCAACTGATTCGGTTCAAAATTTGCCCTTCGTGATATTTTGATCTATCTACTCTTTCGGCAAACTTCCGCAGAGTATTTCAACAATTTTCAGCGAAGTGCAGTTTAAGACCTCTCTGGATAGGCTGTGTAAGCTTAAGACCTCAATGGTCATGGCTTCACTTCCTTTATGCTAATAATTAGTTATAAGTAAAAATATGAAATAAATAAATTAATATATCGTCACCATAAATGCCCGAAGACGTAATCCACAAAACCAAAACTTTACAGGAGAAGCAAAAAACTTTATAAAATTAAAAACTGTTTTACGGAATATTCAACTTATGAAGGCGAGTATATGAGATGTTATCGATCATATACGAAGGAGAATACGTAGTGAAACCAAAACCGCTGAATTGCTTGGTTTTCCTCCATTACAACTAAATCTGCGATATTATCCCATTTTCCGAAATGCCATTTCTTAAATAGGATCGTTGTTTTTGAACGTAGAAGCTTGAAATTTTGCCAGAGCATCTATTTTAGCTTTATGTATCAGATTACGTCAAAAAACGATTCGATTTTCATGTCGGTTTCGTCTTTGGGCATTTATGGTGACGATATAAAAAACTCTCTGGAAACGCTTTGCTTTTTTGCAACAAGTGTTCTCGGGGCTCCTATTACTAACGTACAAGTTTTTCAGATGCAAGTCTATACTTCCAGAGAAAATGGCCCGAAAGCTGTAAAGAACACCTAAGGCAATAATGTGTAGTGGCTAGTGCACACGACAACTTTCGAACCGGATACTGAGTTGGTCCATACTTGGTTTATCGCAATATTTCAGCGAGCCTTATATATACAAAATTCGAAGATGGTGATTTTCGGTCTACTTCTTCTGGTATTTTCCCCCCAAATTTCAAGAATTTTAGCTAAAGTGGTATGCGCGAGTTTTCTTGAACAGATTAGGTCCAAACTTTGGATTTAGTAATATTTTTTCCAAATTTAGTTTTTGCTCGAAAATGGGCCATTCTGGGGTACCTCCCTCACAAACCTTCAAAATAGTTGTTTAAGTGCAGTTTAGAGCGGTATTAAGTTTTTCGTGGGCAAGTCCATATTTCCTGACATAAGAGTCAAAAGGTGAAAATTATACTGTGGCGAACTGAAATGACTGGTGGGCGCAATATCTTTTAAAAGGAATGACTCCCAAAATAAGATCTACTCCAAAAATGAACTATGTCGGTCCGGTCCATTTCTCCATACCTCCTCCGCAACACTTGTGATCAATGATACAAATCCATATTTTGTTTGCAAGCTCGTACGTCCGAAAATGGCTACAAATTTCTGAAAATCTCCTAATGCATAGTTTTTGGGTTTAAGGATTTTGGCTGTGTAGCCGCTATTCGATCTGTCTATATATGAAAGTTTCAATTCACACAGGCTCAGGGTATATTCCTGTCCGCAAAGTCGAGTGGTACTTGTTGAGATTTTGACAAAGAAGAACCTGTTTCCGATCAGTTTTTAGATTTCGTTTGTCGTCACAAGGTCCTTTACCGAAGCAGGAAAAATTAACATTTCTAGAAATGTGCATCCATTGAAAGTACTTCCCAAAAATATAATTGCTGTGGGTTTCTATGACGTTTTCTTCTGGTTTTATTCAAAGAGTAATCCACAGAAAAATCTCTGAAGATGAAATTCATTGTAATTTTGGACTCAAAAAGCGCTAAACCGATCTTCCTGAAAATTACAGAGTATGTATATCACTACATGGCCTTAAAGTAACATAGGCTATAAAAATTTCTGAAATTCCGCGTTGATCCGGAGATATATTATCAGAATCGGAGATACCTTCAAAAAATTTAGATTTTTTATGCAAGTATCTATAGAATGGTAACAGATAATGTCTCCAAATTTTGGATGTGTGCAGGAATTTGGTCTAGAAATAAATCGGTCTAAAATGGTCTAGAATTGAAATCGGTTCAGATTTGGATATAGCGCCTATATATATTTTCGGCCGATTTCATGTATTTTATGCATTAAACACGCTATGTCCCAGCAAAATTTGACGGAAGGGGTTCTTTGCGATGACGTGATTTCATGTCATCTTTTGCATTGGTTTAAAGGAAGTCGTGAAAGATCCGATCTTTTCATTAGGATTTGAACCAATGCAAAGGAAGTCGTGAAAGATCCGATCTTTTCATCAGCATTTGTACCCATTCCATCGATCCAATAGAGATGATGTTTGTGTTTTTATTTATACACCTGTTTATTTTCATTTTGGTATGTTCCAGTACTGCAAAAATCTACTAATTTGTACTATTTTTTCCGATAACATAAAGGAAAAATTGTTATCGTAGTAAAAATAAGTAGATTCTTGCAGTGGAACAGACCAAAGTTGTTAGAACTGTCGTCGTGATGTTGTCTTACATTTCCTGCATATCAAACAACTAAAACTTCTAAACAATTGGTATTATATGAAGTCCCAACCATCGAGCTAAAAATACTGCACACATTGCTATTTTAAAAGTTCCCCTGTCTGTTCTAAATCTGACATAGAATGAAATTAATCAAATCTCGCTTCTTGGAATTTGAAAAAAAGTCCGAAAAGAAAAGGAACAAGAATCTGAAAATAAAGAAGAAACTACCTTTGGAAAGAAACAATTAAAAATAAATTAATTAAGCATAAATGGTATTTTCCATAAAAAGTCTCTCCTCCCCGTTCGTTACATTTTGTTCTTAGAGATCCCTAAAGCAAGCCGGGTTGTAGATCCCTACATATTTCCGTCACTAAACAAAAGAGTATAAATTACCAAAATGTTGTTATAAAATAACAAAATTATAAAATAAAAGTAATTTACGAAATAAAAATACTAAAAGGAGTGCATTTGGAGTCCATGTCGAAATCTGAACTGGTGATGGGAAGATAATTGAAAAAAACCTTTTGAAAGAATATCAGTTGCGGAGAACGGAGGAAGTAATCTTTAGCGTTGCAGCGGTGGTGATTACATTGCAATTTTGGATGTAAACTTTTGAAAAACTAAACTGATAAATTAATTGTAGTTATTTCATGAATTCGTTTGAATTAATAAAGAGTTTTGTTTTTCATGAAAACCATATTTCAATACAGCATTTCCATTTTCCAAACAAGACATGAAAATTTCATGCCAAGGGGTTGGTGAAAATGACATGCCAAAGCATTGGTTAAAATGACATGTCAAAGCATGGGTGAAAATGACGTGTCAAAGCATTGGTGAAAATGACATGTCAAATCATTGGTGGAAATGACATGCCAAAGCATTGGTGGAAATGACATGTCAACGCATTGGTTAAAATGACATGCTTAGGATCCAGAAAAGAACGTCATCTTTTGGGGTCCACGCTCATATAAAATTCATCGATGAAGATGCTAAAAAGATGACAAGCTAGATCACTTGCACCCATGATTGAATGTCATCTTTGGCATCGAACATTTTGCTGGGGTAGGTCCACTTTCAATGAAATTTGGAATGTGTGAAGGAATTAGGTCTAGAAATAAATTTTACAAATTATATTGAAATCGGTTCAGATTTGGATATAGCTCCCATATATATTTTCCTCTGATTTCATGTATTTGATGCACCAAACACGCTTTATATACGCGATTTTAATGAAAGTTGCAATGAGTGACGAAAAATTGGCCTACAAATAAATTTGTCAAAATATATTTTACCTTATACGGGGTAGCGAAGCGCACCGGGTTCAGCTAGTAAAATATAAACATTGACCTCAAGCTCAATAATCTTGATTTTATTAACATTCGAAAGGTCGAACAAAACTTAAAAATTCGACAGAAAAATCCTTTTGTCCAATAGACATTTACGACACTGCGGTGGAACAGAAATTATATCATAACAAATGGTTGATATACATAGTTTTTTATTGCAAATTTCAAACATAATAAAGAATTTGTAATTGTTATGAATTTCAAAATAGTTCATTATGTTAGAGAAAATATACAAATACTTAAAACCACAAAGATTAAGTAACAGTTTTACATTTTATTGTTGAATTGCTCTTATAAAAATTTCAAAAACGAAATATCGCAAAAATGTTTTTTCTGGATGTTGTTTATAAGCCAAAGTATTGGACCTACAAACAAACGTTCTTCTTCTTCTTTATTTGCAAATCCGTATTCGGATATTAGCGATCATACAATGTTGATTATTACAGAGTTGTTTGATTGTATATGTATAATAAAATAAAAAAAAATATTTCATTCAATTATAGCTAGATCTCTATTTCTGGCGGCGCTTAAAAGGCTTGTTTCATCTTGGTGTCCTGTCCATTCCTGAATGTTTTTGATCCATGTTATTTCTCGTCTCCCTCTCGGACGGCGTCCTTCTATTTTGGATCTTATGATAGCTTGGAGGAGATTATATTTTCTGTTTCTCATAAGATGTCCCAAATAAGCAGTTTTTCTCGTTTTTATCATTCTGATCATTTGACTTTCGGTATTCATTCGCCTCAGTACTTCATTATTTGAAATGTGATCTATCCAGGATATCTTTAAGATCCGTCGGTATATCCAAATCTCAAACGAGTGCAGTCTTCTCTCGTCTGCTGCTTTTAGTGTCCATGTTTCTGCCGAGTATAATAGTACTGACCATATGTAGCATTTAACAAATCGTTTTTTTGTTTCCAGGGTTATGTCATGGCTCGTTAATATTTTTCGATACTTAAAAAAAGAGTTTCTTGCCATTTCAATTCGACATTTTATTTCCATTGATGGATCCCAGTTTTCATTAATTTGAACTCCGAGATATTTGAATGTTGAGACTCTTTCTATTGGAGTACCATTGATGCTTAAAAGAGTGTTGGATTCGACGCCTCTTCTACTTATAATCATGAACTTTGTCTTTTTTATATTAATTTTTAAGGCATATGACGTACTTGCATGTTCAAGAGCATCTATTAGTTTTTGTAGTCCTGCGAGGCTGCTTGCAATTAGGGTGGTGTCGTCGGCATAACGAATATTGTTTATAATTGTGTTGTTTATTCTTATTCCGATATTTTTCCCACATATTGACTCCTCAAATATTTTTTGAGAGTACAGATTAAACAGAAGGGGCGATAGTATGCACCCCTGCCTTACACCTTTTGAAATTGGAACATTTCCAGTAATTTCACCATCTACTTGAATATTTGCGGTCTGTTGCCAGTATAGGTTTCTGATGCATTTTATGTCGCTATCCTCTAACCCAATTGAAATCAAAATTTCCATTAATTTGTGGTGGTTGACCGTGTCGAATGCCTTTTCGTAGTCGACAAAACATACGTAGACATCTTTTTGTACATCGCGGCAGTTTTGTATGAGTACATTCAAACTAAGTAGGGCCTCTCGAGTTCCCATGCCTTCCTTGAAACCAAATTGCGTTTTCCCCATATGTGCTTCACATATTGGGTATATGCGCCTATGTATTATCTTTAAAAATATTTTTAGGGCATGACTCATAAGGCTTATCAATCTATAATCTCCGCACGTCTTCGCATTGTTTTTCTTGGGAATCATAATAAACGTAGATTTTAGCCAATCTTGAGGGTATTGTCCTGTTTCATAAATTTGGTTGTATAACTTCAACAATAGTTGTGTATTTCTTCCATCTAGTAATTTAAGTAATTCAGATGGGACTTCATCCGGCCCGGTAGCTTTGTTGTTTTTCATTGAATTTATGGCCACATCTAATTCGCTTTCTGTAATGCGTCTTCCCCCAAAATTGGCTTCTCCATCAGTGCTATGCATTTCGGTTCTTGCGGTATCTGTGAACAGACTTCTAACATATTTTTCCCAGTGTTTTTTCTTTTCTGCAGTTTCATATATGGCTGTATTATTCTCATCGAAAATAAATGTAGATGATCTTTTTGAATATATTCCAGATGCCTCTTTTAACTTTTTGTGGAGATTGAAATCGTCATGTAAGATTTGGAGTCTTTCAATTTCCTGGCACTGTTTGTTTAATTGCGCATTTTTTGCGGCACGAGTTGCGACTTTTATTTCTTGATTAATTTCCCAATATCTTTCATAGTTTGAATTCTTATGTTTGCTCCTTTCTATGCGAAGTGCGCGTATCTCGTCGGTCATCCATGTGTCCTCTCTTTTAGATGTTGTGGTTCCAAGGATATTGCTGGTTATAGTATTTATGGAATTTTTTACATTGTTCCATAAGGTCTCGACATCATCTCCATCAATATGTTGTAGTCCTGCATTAAGGTGATCTTTCATGGATTGTTTAGTGGAAGGATCGTTTAATTTTTGAATGTTAACTCTTCGCTTTGGTGTTTTCTTTCGGATAGTAGTTAGCTTTATCTGTAATTTCCCTAACAGAAGATTATGGTCCGAGGGAACATCAGCTCCTGGATACGTAGAACATTTATTTATGCAGGAGGAATATCGCCTATTTATTAAAATGTAGTCAATTTGGTTTCTAACAATGTTTCTGTTATTGTCTTGTGGCGATTTCCAGGTGTAAAGTCGTCTTGGATGGAGGCGAAACATAGTATTAGCAACCTTAAAACTGTGTTCTTGACAGAATTGTATTAGTCGTTCTCCTCTTTCATTCCGTTGTCCTAAGCCAATTTTTCCGGTGATTCCGGTTGTTTCTTCTTGCCCAACTTTAGCATTAAAATCTCCCTGGATTATTGTAATATCGTGTGGTTTTGTCATCTTTAATAAATTTTCAACGTCGTAATAAAACTTTTCCAATTCATCATTATCGCTATCATTTGTAGGTGCATATACTTGTATTATGTTCATGTTTATTGGTTTTGCAGATATTTTTATCATCATCGCCCTATCAGAAATTGGAACATATCCAGTGACACAGGTCGCTATGTGGCTTTTTACTATAATAGCAACGCCCTTTCTATGAATTCCCTCTCTATTTCCGGAATGATAAATTTTTACGTTCTGGGAAATAAATTCCGCATCCTCCACCCACCACGTTTCACTGATACCCAGGATATCAATTTGTAGTCTTCCCATTTCGCTTATGGTGTTGTCTAGTTTTCCAAGCTCATAAAGACTTCTCACATTCCAAGTTCCTATTCTAAGTCTGGTTTTGGTTTTACCTCCGGGGATTCTTAGCACCCTCTGATTGCCGGAGACTGAGGGCCGTAGGTTATTTTCTGTATTCATTGTAATTGTATGATTTTTCTAGGCATTATACTTCAGTGGTTTGCCGAGGCCTTCTGAAGGGTTTAGAGTTTTCCGTCTCCGTATTCAGCCGCTCCTCCTGGAGTTCAGACGCTGTTTGCTGCCGCCAATCCTTTGGTCAGACGCTGCCATTTTCCATTTTTTTCTTTTGGTTCGCCCCGCATATTTTATTTCTGCGGTACCCGCCATATCTGATGAGCGTTCCCCTATCCACCACCTGGGGAGGCGTCCGATGGGAGAGAAAAAAAGGAAGAAAAAAAAAAAATAACTCCGCACGGAAAACAAACGTTCAATATATACAAATATACGTATTTTTCTGAACTCAGTAACACCGTCAGCCTAAAATTCCGATTAAACAACACCTTAAAACTTAACAAGAACTATGCATAAAATTGCTCAAAAAGCCTAACTTGTTCATTACTTTTATATTTTCAAATATGTTGGACAATAAGTATACCAATGTAGTTAAATAATTCTCTGTAATGTTTCCAACTACTTTACATATTTCTTGAATAATTTAAAACAGTTTAAAATTTTACTCAAAAATTAAAAAAATGTGTAACATAAGCTAATATCCTATGGGAACTAAAATCATTTCCAAAAGAAAAGATTGACGTTAGGTATTGCGGAGATCCATTTTTAAACACTCTATAAAACATTAGCAGTAATCTTACTTTTATGAAGGTATCAAATGAACAACCTAGGAAATCAAAAACATACTGCGTCACATGATCATTGGGACGTAGTCCATACACATATCGAATTATTCTATTAAAGCATCGTCTCAGGCATGTTACATCTGTTATTGTTGTTCCTGAATAAACCTCCAACCCTTATAAAATAACACTGTGATACAAAAGTGGACAAAAATTTTTTGCAGGGGTTCTGATGCATAACTTCGGTATTGTCGGAGTCCATGGAAGACGAAAATACCTTTGGTTTCTTTGGGTCACTTCGTTTTTTGATTTTATAACGGAAAATGTCGTGAAAAACGGGGTTTCTTGGATTTTCAACTTAAAACGGACATAACTTCTTTTTTCCACAACGGACAATTGCAGCTTATTATACCCTCCACCATAGTATGGAGGGTATATTAAGTTTGTCATTCCGTTTGTAACACATCGAACTAATCATTTGCGACCCTATAAAGTATATATATTCTTGATCAGGATAAAATTCTAAGACGATCTGGCCATGTCTGTCTGTCCGTCTGTTGTAATCACTCTAGCGTCCGCAATAATTGAGATAGAGCGCTGAAATTTTGCACCCGAAGGTCTTTTTACCATAGGCAGGTCAAGTTCGAAGATGGGCTATATCGGTCCACTCGTTGGTATAGCCCCCATATAACGGTACCTCCGGATTTGAGGTATTTTGACGTTCTTCGCCACATTTGCAGACCGAATTAGCTATAATTTGGCACTAAGGGTTCCTAGTGATCAACAAACTTATATCCCAAAGGATAAGGGCATAGGTCCATGTTTTGGTATAGTCCCCATATAACGGTACCTCCCGATTTTCGCTATTTTGAGAATTTTAGCCACAATTTTTAACGGAACTATCTGCAATTTGACATTTGAGGTTCTCAGCGGTCATGAAACATCTCCACGAAACATCGTCAACATAGGTCTATGTTTTGGTATAGCCCCCATATATCGGTACCTCCCGATTTTCGGTATTTTGAGCATTTTAGCTACAATTTTTAACTGAACTAGCTGTAATTTGCCATTTGAGGTTCTCAGTGGTCACGAAACATCTCCACCAAACATCGTCAACATAGGTCCATGTTTTGGAATAGCTCCCATATAACGGTACCTCCCGATTTTCGGTATTTTGAGAATTTTAGCCACAATTTGTAACCGAACTCTCTGCAATTTGACATTTGAGGTTCGCAGTGGTCATGAAACATCTCCACCAAACATCGTCAACATAGGTCCATGTTTTGGTATGGCCCCCTTATAACCGTACCTCCCGATTTTTTGTATTTTGAGCATTTTAGTTACAATTTTTAACGGAACTAGCTGCAATTTGACATTTGAGGTTCTCAGTGGTCATGAAACATCTCCACGAAACATCGTCAACATAGGTCCATGTTGGTATAGCCCCCATATATTGGTACCTCCCGATTTTCGGTATTTTGAGAATTTTAGCTACAATTTTTAACTGAACTAGCTGTAATTTGCAATTTGAGGTTCTCAAAGGTCATGAAACATCTCCACCAAACATCGTCAACATAGATCCGTGTTTTGGAATAGCCCCCATATAACGGTACCTCCCGATTTTCGGTATTTTGAGAATTTTAGCCGCAATTTGTAACCGAACTATCTGCAATTTGACATTTGAGGTTCTCAGTTGTCATAGAACATCTCCACGAAACATAGTCAACATAGGTCCATGTTTTGGTATAGCCCCCATATAACGGTACCTCCCGATTTTCGGTATTTTGAGAATTTTAGCTACAGTTTTTAACCAAAATAGCTGTAATTGGACATTTGAAGTTCTCAGCGGTCATAAAAAATCTCCAATGAAACATCGTCAACATAGGTCCATGTTTTGGTATATATATATTGGTACCTCCCGATTTTCGGTATTTTGAGAATTTTAGCTACAGTTTTTAACCGAAATAGCTGTAATTTAACATTTGAGGTTCTCAGTGGTCATAGAACATCTCCACGAAACATAGTCAACATAGGTCCATGTTTTGGTATAGCCCCCATATAACTGTACCTCCCGATTTTCGGTATTTTGAGAATTTTAGCCACAATTTGTAACCGAACTATCTGCAATTTGACATTTGACGTTCTCAGTGGTCATAGAACATCTCCACCAAACATCGTCAACATAGGTCCATGTTTTGGTATGGCCCCCTTATAACCGTACCTCCCGATTTTTTGTATTTTGAGCATTTTAGTTACAATTTCTAACGGAACTAGCTGCAATTTGACATTTGAGGTTCTCAGTGGTCATGAAACATCTCCACGAAACATCGTCAACATAGGTCCATGTTGGTATAGCCCCCATATATTGGTACCTCCCGATTTTCGGTATTTTGAGAATTTTAGCTACAATTTTTAAATGAACTAGCTGTAATTTGCAATTTGAGGTTCTCAAAGGTCATGAAACATCTCCACCAAACATCGTCAACATAGATCCGTGTTTTGGAATAGCCCCCATATAACGGTACCTCCCGATTTTCGGTATTTTGAGAATTTTAGCTACAGTTTTTAACCGAAATAGCTGTAATTTAACATTTGAAGTTCTCAGTGGTCGTAGAACATCTCCACGAAACATAGTCAACATAGGACCATGTTTTGGTATAGCCCCCATATATCGGTACCTCCCGATTTTTGGTGTTTTGAGAATTTTAGCTAAAATTTTTAACCGAACTATCTGCAATTTGACATTTGAGGTTCTCAGTGGTCATAGAACATCTCCACGAAACATAGTCAACATAGGTCCATGTTTTGGTATAGCCCCCATATAACGGTACCTCCCGATTTTCGGTATTTTGAGAATTTTAGCCGCAATTTGTAACCGAACTATCTGCAATTTGACATTTGAGGTTCTCAGTTGTCATAGAACATCTCCACGAAACATAGTCAACATAGGTCCATGTTTTGGTATAGCCCCCATATAACGGTACCTCCCGATTTTCGATATTTTGAGAATTTTAGCTACAGTTTTTAACCAAAATAGCTGTAATTGGACATTTGAAGTTCTCAGCGGTCATAAAAAATCTCCAATGAAACATCGTCAACATAGGTCCATGTTTTGGTATAGCCCCCATATAACGGTATATCCCGATTTTCGGTATTTTGAGAATTTTTGCTGCAATTTTAAACCGAACTAGATGTAATGATCGGTATTTTGAGAATTTTAGCTACAATTTTGTCTATTCAAAAATAATCAATATACATATGTCCATGTTTTGGTATATCCACCCATATGACAGATCCGTCGTGAGTCGAACTTCCGCATTATGTCGTGATGAAATTTTTTGTTAGAGACCCTGTGGGCCATCAGAATTAGCGTTATATCTTTGTTCACGGTTGCTTAAGTGATCTACAAAAACAACAAACAAAGATATAATGCTAATTCATTATGGCTTACAAGGTCTCTTGCAAAAACTTCATCACGCCATAACGCGGAAGTTCGACTCACGGCGCATCTGTCCTTCGGGGTTTTTATCTCTGCTCCAACATTTGTGTTCACAGTGTAATTTAAGCAATATTGGGAGGCAGTAGGAGTCTATCCATTGTCGAAAAGCTGTTTCACCTAAAATTGTGAAAGGACCCTAATTATTCCATTTTAATTAAGACTATTTTATGGTGGAGGGTATAAAAAGTTCGGCCCGGCCGAACTTAACGACTTTTTACTTGTTTTTTATATAAAAGGTGAGAATCATGTCTTTCGAACGAGCCATAATTTTTAAAAATCGGGTAACAAATGGTTGAGTTATAGTGATTTAAGTGTGACAAAACCGCATTAAAAAACAGGAAAAAACTTTTCCTGGTGCTCTAGGCTGCGTAGAGGACATCAAACTGCGTAATTATTTACTTTTATCAAGGAGGAAATTTAGTTAGCTTTACAAAATGGGGAAACCAATGAAATCGGTTGAAAAGTGCGAGAGTTATGCCATCTTTAGTGTGTCAACTTTTTGGTTTTTCCTTTATAAAAGATTGGTACCTTGTGCGTAATTGTTAACTAGACAAATTCCAACTACAATCATACGCACCAAGGTACCAACTTTTATAAAGGAAAACCCAATAAGTTAAAACACAAAAAATTCCATAACTCACGCATTTTTCAACCGATTTTATTGGTTTTTCCCATTTTGTAAAGCTAACTAAATTTCCTTCATGATAAAAGTAAATAATTACGCAGTTTGGTGTCTTATACGCAGCCTAGAGCACCAGGAAAAACATTTTCCTGTTTTTTAATGCGTTTTTGTCACATTTAAATCACTATAACTCAACCACTTGTTACCCGATTTTTAACAATTATGGCTTTTTCGAAAGCCATGATTTTCACCTTTTAAATAAAAACAAGCTGTGAATTTCCATTGTGGAAAAAGAAGTTATGTCCGTTTAAAGTTGAAAATCCAAGAAACCCCGTTTTTCACTACATTTACCGTTATAAAATCAAAAAAAGAAGTGACCCAAAGAAACCAAAGGTATTTTCGTCTTCCATGGACTCCCACAATACCGAATTTATGCATCAGAACCCCTACAAATTTTCACTGTAGCACAGTGTAATTGGCATTAAAAAGGATCGAGCCATAAGCTTTCGCATATTTAGAGACAGGGAGCAGGGAATTCCGTATAGTCGGTGAAGGCCAAAGGTAATTCTTGATAAAATGTGATTTATATGAGCACTAAAATTTAACCTTTGATCAACATAAATTCCCAGAGTTTTCATGTGGTCAACATACTCGATTACATTGCCACCTATGTTGATATCAGGTATGTCACATGAACATGAGTTATGTAAATTAAAACACATATTAATTTAATTAATCGAGCTTTTTATGACCTAAGGAGATTGCATTGAAAAATTGGTATCTAGCGAAGTCCTACACACACACATCAACCACTATGCGACGATCGTTTCGTTAGCTGGTTAGGCTAACATCATCAGGCATATTAGATGTTGTTGTTGTTGCTAGACAATTTTCGCCATTTGGAGCTCCTATTTATACATCCACGATTGCAATTATGAATGCAACATTGAAAAAATTGATTTCTGGAATAGAAGGGGGACAAATGAGTCGTCTTTGGAAATAAAAAGCTTCAATTTGAACTTCACAAATGCAAAATTGCAATCGTGGATGTATAAATAGGAGCTCCAAATGGCGAAAATTGTCTAGCAACAACAACAACATCTAATATGCCTGATGATGTTAGCCTAACCAGCTAACGAAACGATCGTCGCATAGTGGTTGATGTGTGTGTAGGACTTCGCTAGATATCAATTTTTCAATGCAATCTCCTTAGGTCATAAAAAGCTCGATTAATTAAATTAATTAAATCTCACAAATAATGGCCTTCGCCCCTAAAAAGGCAAAAACTTAAAAATAAAACATTCAGCTGAGCCCGGCTGGGATTCGAACCTGGGTCGTCGCCAACTAACAGACAATGTTGCTGACGTCTTAGCGTTCTAAACCACAATCCACTTAAAATCTTTCGATGTGAAAGACATATATACAGTCTACGATGGAAAAAAGCCATCGACTGTAATATGAATGCAACATTGAAAAAATTGATTTCTGGAATAGAAGGGGGACAAATGAGTCGTCTTTGGAAATAAAAAGCTTCAATTTGAACTTCACAAATGCAAAATTGCAATCGTGGATGTATAAATAGGAGCTCCAAATGGCGAAAATTGTCTAGCAACAACAACAACATCTAATATGCCTGATGATGTTAGCCTAACCAGCTAACGAAACGATCGTCGCATAGTGGTTGATGTGTGTGTGTAGGACTTCGCTAGATATCAATTTTTCAATGCAATCTCCTTAGGTCATAAAAAGCTCGATTAATTAAATTAATTAAATCTCACAAATAATGGCCTTCGCCCCTAAAAAGGCAAAAACTTAAAAATAAAACACATATTTTTGTTAAACAATATTTCTTTATTTTAATATTTTAATAAACGTTACAAACAAGTACTTTGAACTCCAAACTACAACTGAACTTCACTCAGAGATGTCATCAATATTTAAAATAAAATTTGAAACATAAAGGAATTACAGAGAAAGTATTACAATAACAATTATCATTTAATGTAAATGAAAAGAAGTTTGATGAAGAGAGTAATAAAAGAAGACGTAGATAATTAATATGTTAAAGAAATTAATAAAATGTGTAAAAACAAAATAGTTGATGAATTATAAATAACAATGATAAAAATTACACTAAAGAACAAAAATTGAATTCATGTTTATTTTAAATACATAACTCGTGCGTTAAATACCAAAGCTCTAGATTTCGATATATTTAAAGAAATAAAATTTACAGTACACCAGTCCTCAACTCTACTTAGAGACATTTGAATATTATATATTAAACCACCTACATTATCTATATTAGAGGAAAAAAGCATTTGTAAATCATCTGCATACAAATGGCTGCTCGTATCTGTGAGCCTTTCAAATATGTCGTTTTTATATAAACTAAAAAGCAAGGACCCAAATCTGATCCCTGTGGTACTCCCGTTTCCACAATCTTCAATGATGAAACTGTATTTTGAAACTTCACAAACTGCTTTCTCTCAAATAAGAAATTCTTTAATAAAGCACATGACATTTTCGAAAAGTGAAAGGTGTTAAACAATTTGTTTAATAATACAGTGCAACATTTTTAAGGTGATCTTGTGCAAACAATTCGAACTGAGAATTTTTTGAAAGTACAGACCCAAACGACAGGAGTCCCTAGTTGTGTTTTGTTGTGTCAGATCCAGCTCGGATTTTATGGCCACATCTAAACATGGTTAAATATTGAGTTTTTAAAGAAATTCGGGGCTATATCTCTGAAACCATTGCGAATCTTCTTCTGACCTCGAAGCAAATTTGTAGAATAGGACAAGAATAAAATATTTGGAGAAATAATGAACTCGAAAAACTGCATTTATTTCCTCAAATTTCAAAATATTTGCAAAAATTCCACAATTTTTATACATTTCGCACCGTATCTCCAAAACCGTTAATTTCTTCTGAACATTTTCTTTTGGAAAAATATTCCCTGGAATGTAATACACAACTCTTCAGAACATGTCATTGTTGTAAGATGCCTCTATCCCATTGTTTTCAGTACATTTTTCTACGACGATTTAATAAAAATGTCAATAATGTAGTGAAATCCGAAATGCGAGAATAAACTGTTGGTGTGAACTGTGTTTGAAATACGTGTTGTAAAAAATATGATGCAAAATACCGCTGAAACAACATGAAGTAAGCATTTTAGAGTTCCAGAATGTTCTAAAGAATTGTTGAGAACTTTATTTGGAAGATTTTTGCAAAAGGTTACATGGTTCAACTCCCAATAGTTTAGCCGATAGTGACCAGAATTTCAGCAATCATGTAAAATTTTCTATATTTTATAGATTTTGATGCCCTAGATGGAGTTTTTCTTATGTGATTTCTTGAAAAGATAAGTTCTACTAGTTTAGGGCTACAATATTGCTAAAGACAGCAAGGCCAAATTCCTATTCGTTTCTGAGATAAAGGCCTGATAAATGCAAACAAGTGTAGATTTAGCCCGCTTTAGATGAGGCCATAAAATACGAACTGGATCTGACAGGACAAAACCCAACTAGGGTTTTTGTAGTCTAAATATGTACTTTAAAAAAATCCATACTAGAAGTTGTTTGCATTTTCAGTATTGCAGAGTGTAATAGTTCATGACAAACCGACTCAAAGGCTCTGCTCAGATCTAATGTAATTAATATAGAAACTTTTTTGTTGTCCGTATTACGTCTTATTTCGTCAGTTAAACTTGTCATTAAAGTTGTAGTATTGAAATGTTTCCTGAAACCCGACTGAAATTTTGATATTCTTTCAGACACATTCTCACTAACAATAATTTGTTTATTCATTAAAATCTCGAGGACTTTGGAACATACTGGCAAAATACTTATTGGCCTGAAATCAGAACAGCTAATCGGTCTACGATTAAAATATAATTATAAATATGCACTAAATGCCTTGAAATTAATGGATATATGCACTGGAGAAACTTGGGGGATATACCGTCCACACCAGTAGCGTTTGATTTTATGCTATGCAATGCATTCCACACGTCTTGATCATCTACTGATTGAAAGCAGAATTAATTTAAATTATTTCTCTCTGAGTTTGGAAAAATTAAATTAGGTGCATTAATAGGAGGACGAAGGAGAAAATGATTATTAAATTCTTCAGCATCTACTTGTTCACCAAGTTCATTAGCACTCTCAGTTACACCTAAATTTCTAATTTCTCTGCACCTACCAGAATGAGACACTGACTCAAACAAATTCTGAAAATAGACATTTCTGCGCTTTCTTATAATTGATTTGAGTTTATTCCTATATTTACAGTAAATTCTCTAGTTCTCATTGCACTTGTTTTCCACAAAAGCCCTGTAAGTCATATCCCTCTTCTCTTTGGCTAGTAAAATAACAGGCTCATTCATCCAAGTCGTGCTTTCTCGATTGAATACTCTCTTGAGTGGATATGTCCGTCAAATAGGTGAGTAATAACTGCATTTAATAGTTCTACTTTATAGTTTATGTCTTCGCTATAGTAGATTTCACTGAAGTCTACTGCACTTACATCCATTGCACAATCATCAAAATTAAATGAACTGTAATCTCTGACATATTTCACATTTTCACGAAAATCACATTGAATTGCTACTGACATATATATTAGGGCGTGATATGAGTTCAAAGCTGGAAATTGGAATTGCTTGCTTCTAAGAACTAAATTCCTATTAGATACTAAAAAGTAGTCTATTAAGGAACTTCTTTCCGAACATATACTAAAATGAGTCGGAAGGCAGTTATGAATTATTTCCAGCTCTAATCTTTTACACGCGTCTCTCATTATGTGCCCGCTTTCAAATAAATCTATATTAAAGTCTCCCATAAAGACCAAGTTCTCATACCTTCCAACATTTTCCGACAGAACATGTTCACATCTCGGTAGTCCGCCATGGGGTAGGTATAAGACACCAACTAATAACTTTCTTCCCTCTGTCATGTCAATTTCCACAAATAACCCTTTAACCAGCCCCTTTTAATGCTCTATCTCTTCTAGTTTCGGAGATATCGCGACTTTTTTATGGGTGTACTTTTAATGCTCTATCTCTTCTAGTTTGGAGATATCGCGACTTTTTTATAGGTGTACTTTTAATGGTCTATCTCTTCTAGTTTCGGAGATATCGCGACTTTTTTATAGGTGTACTTTTAATGCTCTATCTCTTCTAGTTTCGGAGACATCACGATTTTTTTATAGGTGTACTTTTAATGCTCTATCTCTTCTAGTTTCGGAGATATCGCGACTTTTTTTATAGGTGTACTTTTAATCCTCTATCTCTTCTAGTTTCGGAGATATCACGACTTTTTATAGGTGTACTTTTAATGCTCTATCTCTTCTAGTTTCGGAGACATCGCGACTTTTTTATAGGTGTACTTTTAATGCTCTATCTCTTCTAGTTTCGGAGATATCACGACTTTTCTTTTCTGAATTCAGTCGAACTTTCTATATTTCATCGAAATCAAACATATATAGCGTGTTTGGTGCAGCAAATACCTGGAATCGGGCGAAAATATATGTATATGGGAGCTATACCCAAATCTGAACCCATTTCGATAAAATTTGGCATATTTATTTCTAGATCAAATTCAGTCACACATCCCAAATATATCCAAATCTGAACCGATTTTCACCAAAAGCAATAGCGTTCTTCCTATGGCTAAAAAAATTGTATTCCCCAATTTTCAGCTGAATCGGACAAAAAATACGACCTGTACGTTGCGAACAAAAATACATGGACAGACGGACGGACAGACATGCATAAATCGACTCAGAAAGTGATTATATGTATATCCCCAAAAGAAACTATGGTTCTATTTCGTATCGTAGCGAAATCAGTAGTAAAATATAAAATTAATTATTAATTATTTTTGTTCAGTTAGCCCTTGGTCATTTGGTTTAAAAGTCAGGGTGCCTAGTAACTTTTGCGTCGCCAAAGTGCCTATGCACATGGGTAGAAGAGTAGGGTGTCACATATTCGTCCCGTCCCGACTATAGCCTTTGCTTACTTGTTATACCCTCAGCATTTATGCTAACGAAGGTATATGGTAAATAACAAAAATGTTTTGCAATCGATGAATCCGAGTTTCACCCTTTCAGAATTCGCGAACTGTTAACATATTCTATTAAGTATGACTACAATTCTTTAAAATGGAGTGTTTAGGAGGGATCCCATAATGTCGACCATTAAAATTAATTTTCGTGGAAGCTGTGTTGGCATCAATGTATTTAGAAAAATGGGTAAAAATGGGTTGAAGCCAACAAGTTTTTTTATGTTCCCATGCGATTTCTGGGTTAACCTTACATTTTATAGACATATGCCCAAAGAAAGACTCAAAGAATACTTCATGGGCAATATGATACTAGTGTATCATTTTTCGATATATCCACTGCATCCACCTAAAATCGATGCTGACATTTTGAAGCCGGAATTTCGGGGTTTTTGAATTTTTTTAATAATCCGGACGCGCAAGAAGATAATATTCCAAACTCATAACACGATTATAGAACTCATGATTTTACGTCTTTGGTGCATATCTCATGAGTGTGCTCCTTACAGCATCCTAGTAGTTGGAGTCGAAAGGCCAAAATTTCATGCGTGAATTTTCTTACAAAACATATTTTTTGCGTGTAAAATCTGCAACTGTCATTCAATTTCCTTTGAAACCCGCGTGAATTTAGTTTTTTTACGCCACGGTTCTAATGAAGCCTTTTGCGATCGAATTCATCTACTAAAACCGCGGATATAGATACCTTGAAAATCGTAAAATCAGCAAAAATATATTTTGACAAATCCGCGTACTAAACCGCCATTTTCTTTAAAATTTTTAACATAAATGGAATCCTTTACTCGCGATTATAATATTTGCGAAAACACGTGTCATAAAAAAACAGAGATACGCGAGTAATATGGGTATTTCGCCAAAAATTTAATGTGGAGTCATATCCGCGGTTTTTGAAGAATCTATTTGAAATAGGTGTATATTGACGTATTTTTGATGGGCGCTGATGAAACCGGATGCGCATCAAAATCGTTTGCACATTGCGCGACTTTTACCAACTTTAAGGTTTTTTGCAGTGCATGATGTTGTTGTTTGTTGTTGTTATAATATGCAATTTATAAAGCCAATGTTTATAATTTTGGTTTCACATTTTTTACGCGTTGTCTAGTTTCTGTACGTATTTATAATTTAGTTTTTAGAGGTTTAGACGGACTCTGAGTTAGTATAATTTAAATTTATTGCCAGATTTTTTTAATTTTTTTGATTTTCCGCGAAATTAAAAACACATTTTGGAAATTTTGGTGCATCTACGGATGGATATCAAATGCTGTTACTGATATATACTTACATTTTCTCAATACAAAAAATAAGAAACTTTAAAATATTTTTTCTTTATAAGAGGATAAAACCCGCTATAACTTTTGCGCGCATCGGCCAATTTCGTGAACGCGAGCAGATTTGAAACCAGATTTTTTCCTTTAACTCTATACCAAAAATCGTAGATGTGCTCGCGAAAATTTTTTTTAATTTTTTTCAAATGGAATTGCAAAGGAATTTTGTTATTTGCCATATACACTTTCATACGGGCAAAATGTGCCTCATCGAAATAATGGTTTTAGACCCCAAGTATGTTTGGACGAAATGTGTTTCAGACAATTTGGAGTCGATTTAGCAATGTCCGTCCGTCTGTCTGTCTGGCTGGCTGGTGCGCACGATAACTCTCGAACTGATGAACCGATTTGGTCCAAAAGTTGGCTATCGTAATATTTTGTCCAAACTTCTTCCGGTACCACTACTTCTGGTACCTCCCCCACAAAAGTTCCAAAATGTTTGGAAAATTTGTGCGCACGATAACTCTTGAAGGGAATGACCGACTTGGCCCATACTTAGCACATCGTGATATTTCTACCAAACTTAGATGAGGTTTCAATATGGACTCAATCGGTCCACGCCTTCCGTTACCTCCCACACAAAATTTCGGAAAAGTTCAGTTTAGGACCCGCTCTCGAATCGCTGTGATTTTTGTTCCAACAACTTTTATTCACTGCCCCCCATACGACGGTACAATTTTCATCAGGGGCAAGCCCATACTTCCTGAGAAAATAGCCTTAAAGTTGCAAAGAGCCCCTATGACACCGAGTGTAGTGGTTGGAGAGCAAGATAACTCTCGAAAATTGTGCGCACGATAACTTTTGAAGGGAGTGACCGATGTAATCCATACTTCGCACATCCTAATATATCTACCAGATATAGATCAGGTTCGAATATGGACTATATTTGTCTCTTCCTTCTGGTACCTTCCACACAAAATTTTGGATAAGTTCACTTTAAGACCTGCTCTCGAATCAATTTGATTTGTGTTGAAGCGATTTGCATTCGCTACCTCCATTAGACGGTAAAACAGCCCGAAAGGTGTAAAAATCCCCTATGTCACCATATGTGGCTGTCGGAGAGAACGATAACTCTCGAACAGTTCAACCGGTTTGGTCCAACATTTGGTCTTCGTCATATTATATCCAAACTTAGTTTCATGGGGCAATACCGGTCCACAACTTCCGGTACTTCTCCCCAATATTTTAAAATGTCACTAAAATGCTAGGACGATATCACTTGAATGGGACAACCAATTTGGTCCAAACTTTGGACCTCCTAATAGTTTGTCAAAATTTAGTTTAACTTCTAAAATGGCCCAAATCGGCCCTCCCTAAGGGTACCTCCCCCACAAGAGTTCAACATTTGTGTCTTAGTGCAGTTAATTCCTAATCCACATTTTTGTCGGCAAGTTCAGATGTCCAAAAAGGGCCACAAAATTCAGAAGAAACCTTAAATACATTCGATCTGTCCATAGGTGAAAGTTTCACTTCACATTGGCTGAGGGTATATATCTGTCGGCAAAGCCGACTGACACTTTTTTACTTGTTTCTCCTACATTTGACTGCGGGTGATGTATTAGCAACAAGGGAATTTTCTTGACAAAATATTCGATCAAACTAATAATTGTTGGGTTCAAAGACTACACTAAAAGCTTGCATCTGTTGTCTCATACTTTTCTGTCTAATTTTCAATAATACTCTTTTATTAAAAGATTTTTTTAATTTTGGTGCAATGGTATGCACACCCGCCTTGCACACATAAGGTCGTGGGTTCGATTCCCCGGCCAGGCAACATCAAAACACTTTTCAACGGTGGCAAAATACCCCTCAGTAATGTTGGCGACATTTCCTGAGTATTTCAGCCATGTAAAACTTCTCTACAAAAGTGGTGTCATTGACACGCCGTTCGGACTCGGCAATAAACTGTAGGTCCCATATCATTGAGCTAATATGAATCGGGGTGCACTCATTGATATGAGAGAAGTCTCCCTTGTCCCCATGGGATGTTGTGGAACAAATATATATATATATATATATATATATATATATATATATATATATATATATATATATATTGATAAATTTAAACTATTTGCAACATGTTCAAATATTCAAACAAATCCATCCATCATAAAAAAAGCTATTCAAAAGTTTATAATTTTTGTCACATATGCCACTGCCAATTTTAGTTTCTTTTTTTTAGAAAATATTTTAGCGCTTTATAACATACCTTTTTTGCATTTCTATACAAAAGTTTTTTCACTACAAACACACACGTATTTATATTTGCTAACTATAAAGTTTACATGTCGTCTGTAATGGACTTTTAATGTTAATATTTTTGTGAAAATTTGAATGCAATAAAAAAGGGAGGAGGAAGAACACAAATACCTCAGCATGCTTTAGTACATATTATTTTATTTTGTTTTTACCTGTGAAAATATGTGAAATATGAAGGGATATATTTTACCAAGGGAATTTTGTTCTCAAAGTTTTAATAACTAACAATAATTTCCACTTCAAATTAAGGTAAATATATTTTTGTGTGGAGTATTAAGAGGAGAGTTTAGATGGATTTCCGATTAATATTAAATGTCGAGCATCATACTTACTCTGCACTTTCGCCAAGTAAAAATTGATTTTTGATTTTTATTAAAAATATTTCTTCAACAATGTCCGATTTCTATGGATATTGAATTTATTACTGCACTTGCATCTTCATTATTATAATTTCAGTTCCTTATTTTCTTTTAAAATTCATAACATCACAACATTTACCAAAAAATGACACCCTGTTGTTTGGGTAGGTACATTCGCCATGCTGGGAAGAGCAGGTGGTCTTATTCCCTGTTTTGTGTTTTTTTTTTCTTCTCTATGAAAAATGTCAGTTTTAATTAAATTTCCATGGCATCCATGTTCGCTCTCTCCCTTGGTTGCGAATATTCATTGCAATATTCATTGATATAATATTTTTACAATATACCCAGAATTGTGTAAATATGTAAGGTGGTGAATACATATAAAACATATGTTGATATGTGTGCGTTCGTGTGCATGCATGATGTATGGATGCATGTATGCATTTGTGAATTTATATTTGTGCATATTTTTGTTATGTTCAAATATCAAAATATGTTCGGAATGTCACATTTCTTTCACAACATTTTTGTGGCCATTTCATTTGTGTGTTTCGTTGGATGGCTGCCGGACTGGCTGATTCATTCGTTTGTTTGGTTGTCCGTTCGTTGTAACTGACATTTTGAACACAAAAATACCAAACGGAAAATTACTTATGGTCCGCGTCGATGGTGGTCAAAATGTAAATGGCGAATGGTGGTATGAAAAAAAAAATAAATGAATAAAATAAAACGCACATACGCACACAACAAATTAACTCTACATTTTTGTAAGGAATTTATTAATTTATTATTTATTTCAATGATGGAGGTAATGGATTAATGATTGCAATGGGATAAGGCCAAGTGGTATAGGTTTTTTGAAGTTTAAAAGCCAACTTCCAATATTTTATGGCGCTTTATATGTCCATAATACTCGTCCATAATACTTGGGTGACGTAGGGGATGGAAGATACCAAGGAACGGTCCTGACCGGTTTTAACATGGCAAAGCCCAGGATTTATCTTGGTCCCTCTTTCATCTCAAGTGGACACTGACCTCCCCGTGGTGTCACCTGGGGAACTGCCTTTAACACCCGTTAAAGGTAGTGAGCTAACATGTGCCGCGCGTTCACCCATAAGAACGTTAAAAACTTGGGTTTGGGCGTCGGGTTAGTAACCCTCCCCTAGAAAAAAACAGCCTACTATGAAAAAACGAAAGAAAAGAAAAACAAACCCCTCTAAAGTTGACGAACCCCGCAAACGTTTTAAGGACCATGATCTGCGAATCTGCACCTGGAATGTTCGCACTCTTTATAGAGAAGGTGCAGTCTTCGCATTGGCAGACGTACTTGGAAAGTACAATGCCGATATTACTGCCATACAGGAAATACGATGGACTGGGAAGGACGTCACAACAACACCTAAAGGTGACGCACTGTATTATAGCTGCCATGACACAAAGCATGAGTTTGGTTGCGGTTTTGTAGTTGGTCGGAGGTTAAAACATCTGGTCTCCAGCTTCACCCCAGTGAATGAAAGACTTGCTACAATTCGATTTAAAGCAAAATTCTTCAACATCAGCTTTATCTGCGCTCATGCCCCAACCGAAGACAAGGACGAACAGACCAAAGATATATTCTACGAGAGCTTAGAAGAAACATATGACCGTTGTCCTGCCCATGACATTAAAATTGTTCTAGGCGATTTTAATGCCAAAATTGGAAAGGAGAATATCTTTGGACAAACAGTTGGGAAATTCAGTCTACATAGTGAAACATCAGACAATGGAATGAGGCTGATAGACTTCGCAGCGGCAAAAAACATGGTAGTTAGCAGTACCAGATTTAAGCATCTCGATATTCATAAGGGCACTTGGCTGTCTCCAGACCAAAGAACAATAAATCAAATTGATCACGTTGTGATAGATGGAAGACATTCATCGAGCGTGTTGGATGTACGATCGTTCCGAGGAGCAAACATAGATTCGGACCATTACCTCGTTGCAGCAAAGGTACGTACCCGTCTAAACGTTGCAAATAAAGCACGGACAGACACAACACGAAAGTTGGACATCGCCAAGCTGCAAATACAACAGATAGCCACAGCATATTCCACTCAACTGACCCAATTGCTTAATGATAGCGCTTCTCGTCCCGATAACATATCAGCACAATGGCAAAATATTGCCCACTCCATGCAAACAGCCGCAAAATCAGTACTTGGATACCAGAGACCTCCACCAAAGAATCCGTGGTATGACCAGGAGTGCCGTGCTGCTACCGAAGAAAAAAATGCGGCATATAGGGCTACTTTACAATCAGTAGCAACGCGTAGCGCACGAGAGAGGTATCGGGAGAAAAGGAGAGAGGAGAAACGCCTTTTCCGCAGGAAAAAGAGAGAAATGGAAAAGAGGGAGTGTGAACAAATGGAGATGTACAGGAGACAGAACGAAGTCCGAAAATTCTACCAAAGAGTGAAGCATCAAACTGATGGCTTTGGTACAGGAATATCGTCCTGTAGAGGTCAACAAGGTAATTTGGTAACTGATACAGATAGTGTGCTCAGGATATGGAAAGAACATTTTTCCAAACTGTTGGTATCCGATAGCAGTGAAGACGGCGAAGATACCACAGATCCAATCCCAGATGATGGTATTGAATGTATACCGCCCAGCCAAGATGAGGTAAGGACAGCAATAAACCGGCTGAAGAATAATAAGGCGGCAGGAGCAGATGGCCTACCAGCCGAGCTGTTCAAAACCGGAGGCGACACGCTGATAAGGTGTATGCATCAGCTAGTTAGCACCATCTGGCAGGAAGAACGCGTACCCGACGATTGGAACGTGAGCATCCTATGTCCAGTCCACAAGAAGGGTGATAAGACTGTGTGCTCCAATTATAGGGGCATAAGTCTGCTCCCTATTGCATATAAGATAGTATCTGGCATATTGTGTGAGAGACTAAAGCCTATGGTCAATGAAATTATTGGACCCTATCAGTGCGGCTTTAGACCTGGCAAATCCACCATTGACCAGATATTTACCTTGAGACAAATCCTGGAAAAGACCCAAGAAATGCAGATCGACACCTTCCATCTTTTCGTCGATTATAAAGCAGCATTCGACAGCCCTATACGTTCAAAGGTGTTCCAAGCCATGTCTGATTTTGGTATTCCTGCAAAGCTCATTCGACTTTGTAGAATGACATTAACTGAGACGAGATCCTCAGTTAAAATTGGAAAGAACCTCTCCGAAGAGTTTACTACCAAAAGAGGTTTCAGACAAGGAGACGGCCTGTCGTGTGATCTATTAAACATCCTGCTGGAAAAGGTCATACGAGACGCGAAGGTCAAAAGAAATGGAACGATATACACGAACAGCCACATGTTACTGGCTTATGCCGACGACATTGACATCATGGGTCGATCGGTAAAGGAAGTAACTGACACCTTTGCAAAAGTCGAAAGAGAATCTGCTAAAGTTGGTCTGGCAGTAAACGGCGTAAAAACCAAGTTGTTGGTATCGACGCGTAATATGTCCATAAACACCGCACCATCTGTGAATGTTGGTACCTATAATTTTGAGGTAGTAAAGGACTTCGTCTACCTCGGCACCGCCATGAACACAACAAATAACATCAGTTGTGAAATACGAAGAAGAATAGTGTTGGCTAACAGATGCTACTTTGGGCTGAGTAAGCAGTTTAGGAATAAAGCCACCTCTCGTCAAACAAAAATAACACTGTACAAAACACTGATACTACCCGTGCTAATGTATGGTTCCCAAGCATGGGTACTTGCTCAAGCAGATAAGGCAGTGCTTTGTGTGTTTGAGAGAAAAATTCTTCGAAAGATCTACGGGCCAATCTGTGTTGACGGCGAATATCGGCGTCGTATGAACATCGAGCTGTATCAACTATACAATGACATCAATATAGTTGAACGAATCGAGATACAACGATTGCGATGGCTAGGCCATGTTATAAGAATGAGTGATGATGAACCCGCTAAAAAGGCGTATAAATACGGGCCGCATGGAGGTTCTCGCAGATCTGGAAGGCCAAAGCTTCGTTGGAGCGAACAAGTGAAACGAGATATCACAAAGCTACATATCCCAGATTGGGAAAATACAGCAGCAAACAGAGAGGATTGGAGATTTTTTCTTAGTTCGGCTTATGGAACAAATGTTCTGTAAAAGGCCAGCTAAGTAAGTAAGTAATACTCGTAATAAATATTTAAAAAGCCGCCTCTATTTATTTCAAAGGTACTGAAGGATTAGGTGTTTGTCACCCAAAAAAAAAACCAAAACATTCATAGTATTTTGTAGCCCTCTGTAGGCATCTGTTCCAATGAACAATCCTCTTCCTACTTCCTACACCACAAACCCCCTTTAAATTTCATAGCCCCTGCCTTTGTTGATTACATTCTTCATTTACTGGAATTTACAAATAAACAATACAAAATTGAAACATTTCAATAATGTTCGTTGGTAGGCTACTGCCGCAACTGTAAATACCTCTTCCATCAAGGGACAGGTATTGATGTGAATTCAATACCCATAACAAAGTGGTCAGTAATATAATAACAATTTAATTAAATTTATACACATACACATACACATACACACAAACAGCAACAAGCGGTAACAAAAATTAATTACCAACGATAACCATCGACATTGACTGATGGGGAAAAGGAAATCGATGGAACAGAAGGAAATTATGTCGCCGCCGGTCGTCATAGCAAACGTGGCAGGAGTATATTGCGTAATGTGGAATTGAGAATATTTTTTCAAACAAAACAGACCCACAAACGTCGATTTTTTAAATACTTTTTCAAACAACGTTGATTTTTAAAACTATTTTTTTCAAACAACTTGGATTTTTGAAAAACGTTTTTTTAAAACACCGTAGACTTTGTTAAAATATTTTTTCAAACAACGTGGATTTTTTTAAATATTTGTTTCAAACAACAACAGACCCATAAACGTGGATTATCTATATAAATAAAAATCAAATGTCGTTCGTTGGTAATGGCATCAGTTGAGAACGCCTGGACCGATTTCTGTAAAATGTGCGCCATAACCCGACTTGGGTTTTTATGCAAAGAAATTTCGACCATGCCCACTTTAACCCCTACTTTTTTATACCCTCCACCATATGGAGGGTATAATTAAATTTGTCATTCCGTTTGTAACACATCGAAATATTCGTCGGAGACCCTATAAAGTATATATATTATTGATCAGCATAAAATTCTATGTCGATTTGACCATGTCTGTCCGTCCGTCAGTCCGTCCGTCCGTCCGTCTGTCAGTCTGTTGAAATCAAGATACAGCTCGCAATTTTAAAGATAGAGAGTCAAAATTTGGTACTGAAGTTTTTATTACTTGCAGAATGGTTGGTATTGAAAATGGGATATATCGGTCCACGTTTTGATATAGCCCCCATACAACGGTACCTCCCGATGTTCGGTATTTTTAAGGTTTTAGCTTCATTATCCTACCAAAATGGCTGAAATTTGGTACGTAGTCCTCTTTAGGGGTACAAAACTTTTCCCCAGAATTTTGTCGGTATCGGTCCACACCTTCATATAGCCCCCATATAACGGTATCTCCCGATTTTCGGTATTTTGAAGATTTTAGCTTCATTATCCTACCAAAATAGCTGAAATTTGGTACGTAGTCTTCTTTAGGGGTATAAAAATTTCCCCCAGAATTTTGTCGTTATCGGTCCACACCTTCATATAGCCCCCATATAACGGTACCTCCCGATTTTCGGTATGTTGAAGATTTTAGATTCATTATCCTACCAAAATGGCTGAAATTTGGTACGTAGTCTTTAGGGGTATAAAAATTTCTCCCAGAATTTTGTCGGTATCGGTCCACACCTTCATATAACCCCCACAGAACTGTACCTCCCGATTTTCGGTTTTTGCTTCATTATCACACCGAAATGGCTGAAATTTGGTACTTAGTCTACGTTAATGGTATAAAACTTTCCCCCAGAATTTTGTCGGTATCGGTCCATGCCTTTATATAGCCCCCATAGAACGGTACCTCCCGATTTTCGGTATTTTGAACGTTGTGGCCTCAATATTCCACCGAAATGGCTGAAATTTGGTATTTAGACTTCGTTGGGGGTACTCAAACTTCCCCTTTAAATTTGTCGGTATAGGTCCACGCCTTCATATAGCCCCCATGGAAAAGTACCTCCCGATTTTTCGTATTTTGAAGGTTGTGTCTTCAATATTCCACCAAAATGGCTGACATTTGGTATTTAGTCTTCAATGTGATATAAAACTGTTCGCCAGAAATATGTCTGTACAGTTCCACGCTTTCATATTGCCCCATTTCTGACTAAAATTCGTCGGTATAGGTCCACGTTTCGATATATCCCCCATAGAACGGTACCTCCGGATTTTCGTAATACTGAAGATTGTGACGTCAATATCCAACCGAAATGGCTGAAATTCGTTATTTCGTCTCCCAAGAGTTATAAAATATTCCAGAAGAGTATTATCAGTATAGGTCCACGTCTTCCTATATCCCCATAGAAGCTTACTTCTTGATTTTCGGTATTTTTTTAGTTTTAGCCACATTCTCTTACCGAAATATAGGAAATTTGGTATTTAGTCTTCTTTAAGCCTAAAAACTTTCCGTCAGAAATTTGTCGGTATAGATCGACGTTTTGAAATAGCCCCCATAGAATGGTGCCTCACATTGTTTAACCGAAATTGCTGAAATATAGTATTAAGTCTTCTTCATACACGAAAGGAAACTAATTATTCCATTTTACTTCAGTGGTGGAGGGTATAACAAGTTCGGCCCGGCCGAACTTAACGCCGTTCTTACTTGTTCAATTTTCAATTTTTCTCATTTCTACAAAAACTACTGAAGCGATTTTCCTGAAATTGCCAGGGAATGTACAGAGATGGCCCCCTTTTAAAATTGTCCAAATTTTGTTGAATTTCAGAAGGGCGGGGTACTTCCCTATACCCTATTTCTTTAAAAATGCTATATCTATATAAATAAAAATCACATGTCGTTCGTTGGTAATGGCATCAGTTGAGAACGGCTGGACCGATTTCGATATTTTTTTCTGTAAAATGTGCGCCATAACCCGACTTGGGTTTTTATGCAACGAAATTTTGACCACGCCTACTTTTACGTCCACTTTTTTCAATTTTTGTAATTTCTACAAAAACTACTGAACCGATTTGCCTTAAAATGCCAGGGAATGTACAAGGATGGCCCCCGCTTAAAATAGGCTACAAATTTTGTTGGCGGAGTACTTCCCCTTTACCCAATGTCTTTAAAAATGATATCTATATATATAAAATTAAAATTTGTTTGTACCTTTGTTTGTTTGTTTGTTTGTTTGTGCCTTATAGACTCGAAAACCGCTGAACAGATCTTACTGAAATGTTTAGGGTACATTGCTACATGGCCTGGAATGAAAATAGGCTATATCATTTTTTTGAAATTTCGCGTTGATCTGGAGATATAGCATCAAAACCGGAGGTACCTCCAAAAAATGTAGTTTTTGTATGCAAATATCTTTGAAACTATTACAGATACAATCTCCAAATTTTGTATGTGTGACGGAATTTGACGTAGAAATAAATTTACCAAATTATATTCAAATCGGTTCAGATTTGGATATAGCTCCCATACACATTTATTTCGGACGATTTCCTTATTTTATGCGCCAAACACGCTATATATGCCCAATTTCGCTGAAGTTTAGACTGTGCGATGGATATTGGCCTAGAAATATATGTGCCAATTTATATCGAAATCGGTTCAGATTTGGATATAGCTCCCATATATATTTTCGGCCGATTTTCCGCATTTGATGCACCAAACACGCTATATATGTCCAAATTCGCTGAAATTTGGAATGTGTTACAGAACTTGGCCTAGAAATATATGTGCCAATTTATATCGAAATCGGTTCAGATTTGGATATAGTTCCTATATATACTTTCTGCCGATTTCATGTATTTGAGGCACCAAACACGCTATATATGTCCAAATTCGCTGAAATTTGAAATGAGTTAAAGAACTTGGTCTAGAAATAAATGTGCCAAATTATATCGAAATCGGTTCAGATTTGGATATAGCTCCCATATATATTTTCGGCCGATTTTCCGAATTTGATGCACCAAACACGCTATATATGTCCAAATTCGCTGAAATTTAGAATGTGTTACAGAACTCGGTCTAGAAATAAATGTGACAAAATATATCGAAATCGGTTCAGATTTGGATATAGCTCCCATACACATATATTTTCGGACGATTTCCTTATTTTATGCGCCAAACACGCTATATATGTCCAATTTCGCTGAAATTTAGACTGTGAGATGGATATTAGCCTAGAAATATATGTGCCAATTTGTATCGAAATCGGTCCAGATTTGGATATAGCTCCCATATATATTTTCGTCCGATTTTCCGAATTTGATGCACCAAACACGCTATATATGTCCAAATTCGCTGAAATTTAGAATGTGTTACAGAACTTGGTCTAGATATAAATGTGACAAATTATATCGAAATCGGTTCAGATTTGGATATAGCTCCCATGCACATATATTTTCGGACGATTTCCTTATTTTATGCGCCAAACACGCTATATATGCCCAATTTCGCTGAAGTTTAGACTGTGCGATGGATATTGGCCTAGAAATATATGTGCCAATTTATATCGAAATCGGTTCAGATTTGGATATAGCTCCCATATATATTTTCGGCCGATTTTCCGCAATTGATGCACCAAACACGCTATATATGTATGTCCAAAGTCGCTGAAATTTGGAATGTGTTACAGAACTTGGCCTAGAAATATATGTGCCAATTTATATCGAAATCGGTTCAGATTTGGATATAGTTCCTATATATACTTTCTGCCGATTTCATGTATTTGAGGCACCAAACACGCTATATATGTCCAAATTCGCTGAAACTTGAAATGAGTTACAGAACTTGGTCTAGAAATAAATGTGCCAAATTATATCGAAATCGGTTCAGATTTGGATATAGCTCCCATATATATTTTCGGCCGATTTTCCGAATTTGATGCACCAAACAAGCTATATATGTCCAAATTCGCTGAAATTTAGAATGTGTTACAGAACTCGGTCTAGAAATAAATGTGACAAAATATATCGAAATCGGTTCAGATTTGGATATAGCTCCCATACACATATATTTTCGGACGATTTCCTTATTTTATGCGCCAAACACGCTATATATGTCCAATTTCGCTGAAATTTAGACTGTGCGATGGATAATGGCCTAGAAATATATGTGCCAATTTGTATCGAAATCGGTTCAGATTTGGATGTAGCTCCCATATATATTTTCGGCCGATTTTCCGCATTTGATGCACCAAACACGCTATATATGTCCAAATTCGCTGAAATTTGGAATGTGTTACAGAACTTGGCCTAGAAATATATGTGCCAATTTATATCGAAATCGGTTCAGATTTGGATATAGCTCCCATATATATTTTCGGCCGATTTTCGAATTTGATGCACCAAACACGCTATATATGTCCAAATTCGCTGAAATTTGGAATGTGTTACATAACTTGGTCTAGAAATAAATGTGACAAATTATATCGAAATCGGTTCAGATTTGGATATAGCTCCCATATATATTTTCGGCCGATTTTCCGCATTTTATGCACCAAACACGCTATATATGTCCAATTTCGCTGAAATTTGGAATGAGTTACAGAACTTGGTCTAGAAATAAATGTGCCAAATTATATCGAAATCGGTTCAGATTTGGATATAGCTCCCATATATATTTTCGGCCGATTTTCCGCATTTTATGCACCAAACACGCTATATATGTCCAATTTCGCTGAAATTTGGAATGAGTTACAGAACTTGGTCTAGAAATAAATGTGACAAATTATATCGAAATCGGTTCAGATTTGGATATAGCTCCCATATATATTTTCGGCCGATTTTCCGCATTTGATGCACCAAGCACGCTATATATGTCCAAATGCGCTGAAATTTGGAATGTGTTACAGAACTTGGCCTAGAAATATATGTGCCAATTTATATCGAAATCGGTTCAGATTTGGATATAGCTCCCATATATATATGTCCAATTTCGCTGAAATTTGGAATGAGTTACAGAACTTGGTCTAGAAATAAATGTGACAAATTATATCGAAATCGGTTCAGATTTGGATATAGCTCCCATATATATTTTCGGCCGATTTTCCGCATTTGATGCACCAAGCACGCTATATATGTCCAAATTCGCTGAAATTTGGAATGTGTTACAGAACTTGGCCTAGAAATATATGTGCCAATTTATATCGAAATCGGTTCAGATTTGGATATAGCTCCCATATATATTTTCGGCCGATTTTCGAATTTGATGCACCAAACACGCTATATATGTCCAATTTCGCTGAAATTTGGAATGTGTTACATAACTTGGTCTAGAAATAAATGTGACAAATTATATCGAAATCGGTTCAGATTTGGATACAGTTCCCATATATATTTTCGGCCGATTTTCCGCATTTTATGCACCAAACACGCTATATATGTCCAATTTCGCTGAAATTTGGAATGAGTTACAGAACTTGGTCTAGAAATAAATGTGCCAAATTATATCGAAATCGGTTCAGATTTGGATATAGCTCCCATACACATATATTTTCGGCCGATTTTCGGAATTCGATGCACCAAACACGCTATATATGTCCAAATTCGCTGAAATTTGGAATGTGTTACAGAACGTGGTCTAGAAATAAATGTGACAAATTATATCGAAATCGTTTCAGATTTGGATATAGCTCCCATATAAATTTTCGGCCGATTTTCCGCATTTTATGCACTAAACTCGCTATATATATCCAATTTCGCTGAAATTTGGAATGTGTAACGGAATTTGGTCTAGACATAAATGTGCCGAATTATATTGAAATCGGTTCAGATTTGGATATAGCTCCAATATATAGTTTCGGCCGATTTTCCACATTTTATGCACCAAACACGCTCCAATTTCGCTGAAATTTAAAGGGTCTGACGGAATTTGTTCTAGAAATAAATGTGTTAATTATATCGTGATCGGTTCAGGTTTGGATATAGCTCTTATATATATTTTCGGCCGATTTCCTATTTTTTATGCACCAAGCACGTTATACACTAGCGGTCATCTGAATAGGTTTGAATTTTTTTCTTTTTATATTTTAAGGTATCTTCTGATGTGTTCGCATTGCAGATCCATACTATTTAGTTTTTGAGAGTCCTATACTATGCCAACATTCCCAAGAAAAAACTTGACGGTGTTGCCACATTTTTGGAAAATATCCCAATTATAATAAAAAATGTACAAAAAAGTGACCAATTTTTGCGATCATCAGAATAGGTTTGAATCAAATAAAATTTAAAAATTGTACTATCCAAGCAAATATTGCGCAGTTTTTTGGTTTAGTTTAGTAAAATGGAACATTCTGATAAATCCTACAACAAATTTGACCCGCTTTAGTTGGAACGTGGGTTCAATTCTCAACATTGAAAAGTTACCAAGAACTTTCAAATAAAATCAAGAAATATTCAAACCAAAACGTTTTATATAGTTGCTTTAAATGACTTTTTGAATTCGTTATATCTCTTCTGAGCTTCGAAAATTGTCAGATAGCAAATACCAAGTGTAGCCATATTATTAGGATCGATAAAATAGAAAGGTCATTGAAAATAGTTGGTATTTTAGTTCAAGTTTCATTTTTTAACTAACCTTGCAGTACAAATTTATGTGTTATGATGCTCACAAATCCACCATAGTTGACCCCATGTATCATAAATGTTCGAATATTGGTCTGGAAGAATGTTTCATCGACGACAATAAAGTAGAAAATTCTAATTCGAATTTAAGTCAAAGGGGCATGATATCATGCGGTATGTTAAAATTGCATATCGACACAAACAAATCTGAAGATTTTTTATTTGTAATCACTTGCAGATCCCCACTAATTAGCGATGCAATAAAAATACAATCACTGATTTAAGGTAACGCAAAACTGCTTCAAGGGCCAGCAACGCGGACCGATATTTTTTTCAAACACCAACAGTAAATGTTTTAAAAATATTTCTTCAAACACCAACAGACCCGTAAACATGGATTTTTTCAAAAATATTGTTTACAAACAACGTGTTTTTTTTAAATATTTTTTCAAACACCAACAGACCCATAAAAGTGCATTTTTTTCAAAAACCAACAGTGGATTTTTTAAAAATATTTTTTTCAAACACCGTAGACTTATATATATTTTTTTAAATATTTTTTTTAAACAATTTTTTTTAATATTTTATTCAAACAACAACAGACTCAAAAAAAGTGGATAGTTTTAAATTTAAAAACATTTTTTCAAACACCAACAGACCCATAAACGTGGATTTTTTAAAAATATTTTTTTTTCAAACACCAACACACCCATAAACGTGGATATTTTAAAAACTAATTTTTTCAAACACCAACAGACCCATAAACGTGGATTTTTTAAAAAATATTTTATAAAACACCACCAAACCCCCACAAACATTGATTTTTTTTAAAAAATATTTTTTTTTCTATAGACGTGGATTTTTTTAAAAATATTTTTTTCGATAAACGTGGATTTTTTAAAAAAATATTTTTTTCGATAAACGTGGATTTTTTAAAAAAATATTTTTTTCAATAATCGTAGATATTAAATTTTTATAAAACTTGGATTTTATAAAAATTTATTTTTTTAGATAAACGTGGATTTTTTAAAAAATATGTTTTCAATAAATGTGGATTTTTTAAAAAATAAACGTGAGTTAAAAAAAAAGAATGAAAGTGGATTAAAAAAGTGGATTTTTTTAAAAATATCTGTTTTTTTTTTTGTTTTTAATAATATATAACACCAAAAAGAAAAATATTTTTTAAAAAATCCACGTTTATTGGTCTAACGGTGGTTGGAAAATATTTTTTAAACACCCACGTTTCTTGGTCTTATGGTGGGTGGAAAAATATTCTTTAAAAAAATCCACGTTTTGTGGTGTGATGTTGTTTCAAAAAATATTCTTTAAAAAATCCACGTTTTGTGGTGTGATGTTGGTTGAAAAAAATATTCTTTAAAAAATCCACGTTTTGTGGTGTGATGTTGGTTGAAAAAAATATTCTTTAAAAAATCCACGTTTTGTGGTGTGATGTTAGTTGAAAAAAATATTTTTTAAAAAATCCACGTTTTGTGATGCGATGTTGTTTGAAAAAATATTCTTTAAAAAACATCCACGTTTTGTGGTGTGATGTTGTTTCAAAAAGTATTCTGTAAAAAAATCCACGTTTTGTGACGTGATGTTGTTTGAAAAAATATTCTTTAAAAAAATCCACGTTTTGTGGTGTGATGTTGGATAAAAAAAATATTCTTAAAAAAAATCCATGTTTTGTGGTGTGTGTTGGGTATATTGGTTGAAAAAAATATTCTTTAAAAAATCCACGTTTTGTGGTGTGATGTTGGTTGAAAAAATATCGTTTAAAAAATCCACGTTTTGTGGTGTGATGTTGGTTGAAAAAATATTCTTTTGGCTGAAAAAATATTCTTTAAAAAATCCACGTTTTTCGGTGTGATGTTGGGTGAAAAAATATTCTTTAAAAAATCCACGTTTTTCGGTGTGATGTTGGGTGAAAAAATATTCTTTAAAAAATCCACGTTTTTCGGTGTGATGTTGGGTGAAAAAATATTCTTCAAAAATCCACGTTTTTTGGTAAGATGTTGGGAAAAAATATTCTTTAGAAAATCCACTTTTTGTGGTGACATGTTGCTTAAAAAAATATTTCTTAAAATATCTACGTTTTGTGGTGTAATGTTGAGTGCACAATTTTCTTTAAGAAATCCACGTTTTGCGGAGTGATGTTGACTAAAAAATATTCTTAAAAAATACAAGTTTGTTGGTTGAAAAAATGTTCTTTAAAAATCTACCTTCATTGTTTTGATGTTGGCTGTTGTTGCTCCATGAGTGCCTTTCCTCTGCCAGTTTGCCACAGCATCATTTTAACTTTTCCTAAGCCATTCATAATTTATAAGCCTCATACACATCATGCTGCAGATTACTTGATGCCTCATATCTATCTATGTTTATAAACTGATGTTGTAGTTATTAGTGATGATAACTGACTGACTGATATTGGTGTCTCTTTCGGTTTGGTCAAACAATTGTTTTGAGGCTTGGCTGAGTTGAGTTATTGTAAACATCGTAATGATTATAAATGTCAATGATAGATGTTTGTACCTAAACATATGTGTGTATGAACCACAAAGTTTTGGACATATATTTGGCTCATATGGAAAATTGAATAATATATTGATGTATATAAAATACAAATTAAAAAAATCCCCAAATGTATCTGTTAATGTCAAAGTCCTGTGTCATAGATGCCCTTTTTGGCTTCTGGCAACTCAGGCTTTCTGACATTCTATGTAACTATTTTTCTTCGCACTACCGCTCACCTACACATACATGTATGCGTTCTGTCGTCTGTGCTTTCTCGGACTTTCTTACTTTCTTATTGTTCAACACAAATCACTTGCTATTCAACCATCCATTCGGTAAGCATCGATTTCCAACAAACTTATTTTCTACTGTTCTCAATAAAAAGAGCAAGATTCTGTTCAATATCTCATATTGATTCCGCCTTTGTTTTACTTTTCTTTTATTTTCAACGAAATCCAAACTGGGAGAAATATTGTGTTTCCAACAATATTTCTTTGGTTCGGGTTCTACGGTTTTCACTTTCTACAGGAAAACCACCAACGTCCATTCTTGGTGTTTTCAGTATCTAAATATTAAATTGTGAATAAAACTGCAAATAAAAACTGGCATCACTGTTGCTATCGATAGCACTCAGTGACAACTTTATTTTGGTTGCTAAGTTACAGACAAATTTCGTTAATTACCAAAATTATAAGCATTTTAATTTTGCTAAATTTTGTCGGTAACCAAAAATAAGTTAGAGAATCCCACTACAGATCTTTTAATTTATTTATTTACAAACGTCCACCCTAATAAACATTTCCCACAATATATAACAGCCCAGTTGTTCGGGTAACTAGGGAATGACTAGCAATTCTGCTGGCTACTGGTAAACACCCCTAGTTACCACCCAATCTACTCGCAATGTTATAGACTGGTGAATTTAACATGGGGATGTCATAGGAAGGGGTCTATTGTCCCCTCACTGCATTACCAGTAACCACCCAATTCGATAGTCTTGAAGAGCCAATTGTCTCTTTACTGCATTACCAGTAACCAACCAATTCGATAGTCTTGGAAAGACAATTGTCCCTTCATTGTATTACCAGTAACCACCCAATTCGATAGTCAAAAATTATAGCCAAAATCACAAGTCATAGTTAGTTAAATGGACAAATCCTGGTTTCGGGAAATATAAAAATTAATAAATTTTCCAGTAAACATACATTTTCCATGTTTTATTAAAATAATGATAAGAAAGTTAAAATTATGTGTGTAATAATTGAAGTTAAATAAAATAATAATTGAAGTTAAATAAAAACAAAATTTGAATTGAATAAGTTAAATTAAGACGAACATAATTAGATTACGTATAACTATAAGTAAAAAAAGAAAATCTAGGAATTACATTCTTTATTGAGAACATCGGATTTTAAAACGCATCTTTTCTTGAACTGGCGTTTCTTCTGTCTCTGCATTGCTCGAATTTGTTCTTCGGGCGGTCCACAGCTGTCTTTCTTGTATACTGACAACGAATGAGTTTAATTTCTTACCTAATATAACTGTGAACAAATTTTCTAAGTTCTTTAGAGTTTTCTTTCCCTGTACACCGTCAACATTATAGTCCAAAGAAACTTTGTCGTCGATAAGGTACATAAAGTTTTTTAATACTCCTCTCCCTTCTAATATTGACGAAACAGCTTTTACCTGTTAAAATATTAATATTATAATTAATCTGACATAGCACAAATATGAATAATACGTACATAGTCCATATTTACATTAGGCGATTTTTCTTGCGGCAATTGTCAGTTTGTAGGTGAGAGAGGGTGTTGAAAGGCAAAGGGTTACCAAATGTCTCACCCCTCTCTCCAACAAACTGACAATTGCCGCAAGGAAAAAAAACGTTGTAGATTCAAAAGCCGATTAGAAATATTGTTAGTTTGTTCTTCAGTAATTAGTTTTTTGTTTATCAGTCTTAATAAAAATTTTCGCATGACTCCAAGATCAATCAAATGCATAATATCCAGTGGCACTTGTGTAACCATTAAGACTTTAATATTTTCTAATGGTGTCGCTCTCGTTTAATTACAGCTTTGATGGTGATTTCGATACTTTCGTAGTCGAAAGTCCTCGTCTGTTATAGGTGTTCCCGTGGTTGTGCTATACGTAAGTACTCCGTCACACTTCCTAGCTATTTGAGTACATTTTGAACATCCATATCGAGAGGTATGAGACGGAGTATCCGTAATGAATGCTCTTGCTAGAGCATCACATAAAATTGACCTTATTTCAATGTTATGCAAAACACCTTCTATTTCTAGCCCATTGTCGATATAAAAGCTTAACTCTTGAATTAGTTTTTCCAGGAACTTGTCGCAAGAAGATGGCTTACTCTTGCCTAAAAAACCCCGACTGGAAAGACAGGTTGACTTTTTATGTTCATTACTCTAATTAAAATGGGCCACAGCTGCGTCTTGGAACTTTTAAATAACGGCAAACCGTCAATGTTGATATCAATAATAATTTTTTGGGGTATTTCAGTTACGGTAGATATTTTCCTTAAATGGAATACTATGCATATATGAACCCCCGCACAGATTTTCTATTTCTGGCCTTATAGGATGACTGAATTTATAGAATGGTGTTACGATAAAATTTTCGCTTCTAAGAATTTGTACAAGATGCTGAGAACAGTTCCGCGACACTCTATGTTGTATGCTCCACTGTTTCAGCTTTTCACTAAGATCAGGACCTCTTTCCAAATTTCTCACAGTCTATATCTTCAACATATGTTTCACATTGTTGCTCGGGTGTATTAACATCATCCGAAGTAATCACATCAGCACTTTCCATACAAAATTCTTCCACTTTTTTAAAGGCTTCTAAATAATTTTCTTTTTCTTTTATTATTAATCTCTTCAAATGCCTCTTGCTCATTTTTTAACGTTTAAAACGAAAATAACAATTCGAATCCGTACTTCTTTATTTAAAATTTGTATTTAATTTAACTCCGAAACCGTGCAAAAACGTATCCGTATCACTTCTTTTTCAATATTTATCTTTATTTTCACTTCGAAAACGAGAAAAGAAATTTATCCGACCGTACCAATATTAATTTTTAAATATTTTTTATTTATTTTCGTAAAATGACAGTTAAAACTTTTGCAGACATAAAAGGCTTTCTATGTACATTTTAGAAAAACTTCGATTATTTTGCTATCCCTCAGTAATCTATAAAGTAGTCGATTGGCTACACGTTGCATTACCTGTAACTAGTGAGGTGGCCTAACATATTTAGCAATTATTCTTAATTAGGAAACACATATATTGTCTATTTTACGTGCCAAGTGTGGGGGGTAAAGTAGCTAGTGAGAACAGTAACTAGTTATGTAATTAAGAAAAAAGGGACAATTGACTTTTTTAGAACAACTGGGAGTTGTTATCTCTAAATATGTGTTTGTCATTTAGTTTGTGTGCCTATTCGACAGTAATATAAAATTTATTAACTTGTTCGAAATAAACAGTGTTTTTAAACAAATACACTCACGCCTATCAATTACTCCCACACACACTTTGTATACACATAAATACACAAATAAAAATGTAAACTTCTACACTAATAGCATATGGCGTATGAGTAATAATTAATTAATTTAGACATGCTGGATGAGTAAGCAACTGACACCGACTCTAAAATGGGTAGGCGTATTGAATATATACGTACATACATACATTTTTGTTTAGTTGAGTATATTGTGTCTGTGTACAGCGGCGATTGTGTGTTTATGAGTGTTTTTGTGAAAGTTATTAAAAATACCATAAATTATGTTATAATTAAATAGAACTGTTTTGATGCGAAAATGACAGAAGAGTAACCAAACAAACTAGTGAATATTTTATAAACACCATCCATTTGTGTTGACCGCACAATAACTGCTGATGATGCTGATAATGTCAATTTTAGACAATGTTGCACTGAATATTATTTTTGGGGAGAAGTATTTATGAATTGAAAATACAAAGGATTTTCAAAATAATATTAAATCAAACAACATCAGACCCATAAACGTAATTTTTTAAGGAATATTTTTTCAAACAATATCACACCACAAAACGTGGATTTTTCAAAGAATATTTTTTCAAACAACATCACACTACAAACGTGGATTTTTTACAGAATATTTTTTCAAACAACATCACACCACAAATGTGGATTTTTTAAAGAATATTTTTTCAAAAAACATCACACCACAAAACGTGGATTTTTTAAAGAATATTTTTTCAAACAACATCACACCACAAAACGTGGATTTTTTAAAGAATATTTTTTCAAACAACATCACACCACAAAACGTGGATTTTTTAAAGAATATTTTTTCAAACAACATCACACCACAAAACGTGGATTCTTTAAAGAATATTTTTCAAACAACATCACACCACAACACGTGGATTTTTTAAAGAATATTTTTTCAAACAACATCACACCACAAAACGTGGATTTTTTAAAGAATATTTTTTTCAAAACAACATCACACCACAAAACGTGGATTTTTTAAAGAATATTTTTTCAAACAACATCACACCACAAAACGTGGATTTTTTAAAGAATATTTTTCAAACAACATCACACCACAACACGTGGATTTTTTAAAGAATATTTTTTCAAACAACATCACACCACAAAACGTGGATTTTTTAAAGAATATTTTTTCAAACAGCATCACACCACAAAACGTGGATTTTTTAAAGAATATTTTTTCAAACAACATCACACCACAAAACGTGAATTTTTTAAAGAATATTTTTTCAAACAACATCACACCACAAAACGTGGATTTTTTAAAGAATATTTTTCAAACAACATCACACCACAACACGTGGATTTTTTAAAGAATATTTTTTCAAACAACATCACACCACAAAACGTGGATTTTTTAAAGAATATTTTTTCAAACAGCATCACACCACAAAACGTGGATTTTTTAAAGAATATTTTTTCAAACAACATCACACCACAAAACGTGGATTTTTTAAAGAATATTTTTTCAAACAACATCACACCACAAAACGTGGATTTTTTAAAGAATATTTTTTCAAACAACATCACACCACAAAACGTGGATTTTTTAAAGAATATTTTTTCAAACAACATCACACCACAAAACGTGGATTTTTTAAAGAATATTTTTTCAAACAACATCACACCACAAAACGTGGATTTTTTAAAGAATATTTTTTCAAACAACATCACACCACAAAACGTGGATTTTTTAAAGAATATTTTTTCAAACAACATCACACCACAAAACGTGGATTTTTTAAAGAATATTTTTTCAAACAACATCACACCACAAAACGTGGATTTTTTAAAGAATATTTTTTCAAACAACATCACACCACAAAACGTGGATTTTTTAAAGAATATTTTTTCAAACAACATCACACCACAAAACGTGGATTTTTTAAAGAATATTTTTTCAAACAACATCACACCACAAAACGTGGATTTTTTAAAGAATATTTTTTCAAACAACATCACACCACAAAACGTGGATTCTTTAAAGAATATTTTTCAAACAACATCACACCACAACACGTGGATTTTTTAAAGAATATTTTTTCAAACAACATCACACCACAAAACGTGGATTTTTTAAAGAATATTTTTTTCAAAACAACATCACACCACAAAACGTGGATTTTTTAAAGAATATTTTTTCAAACAGCATCACACCACAAAACGTGGATTTTTTAAAGAATATTTTTCAAACAACATCACACCACAACACGTGGATTTTTTAAAGAATATTTTTTCAAACAGCATCACACCACAAAACGTGGATTTTTTAAAGAATATTTTTCAAACAACATCACACCACAAAACGTGGATTTTTTAAAGAATATTTTTTCAAACAGCATCACACCACAAAACGTGGATTTTTTAAAGAATATTTTTCAAACAGCATCACACCACAAAACGTGGATTTTTTAAAGAATATTTTTTCAAACAACATCACACCACAAAACGTGGATTTTTTAAAGAATATTTTTCAAACAACATCACACCACAACACGTGGATTTTTTAAAGAATATTTTTTCAAACAACATCACACCACAAAACGTGGATTTTTTAAAGAATATTTTTCAAACAACATCACACCACAACACGTGGATTTTTTAAAGAATATTTTTTCAAACAACATCACACCACAAAACGTGGATTTTTTAAAGAATATTTTTTCAAACAACATCACACCACAAAACGTGGATTTTTTAAAGAATATTTTTCAAACAACATCACACCACAACACGTGGATTTTTTAAAGAATATTTTTTCAAACAACATCACACCACAAAACGTGGATTTTTTAAAGAATATTTTTTCAAACAGCATCACACCACAAAACGTGGATTTTTTAAAGAATATTTTTTCAAACAACATCACACCACAAAACGTGGATTTTTTAAAGAATATTTTTTCAAACAACATCACACCACAAAACGTGGATTTTTTAAAGAATATTTTTTCAAACAACATCACACCACAAAACGTGGATTTTTTAAAGAATATTTTTTCAAACAACATCACACCACAAAACGTGGATTTTTTAAAGAATATTTTTTCAAACAACATCACACCACAAAACGTGGATTTTTTAAAGAATATTTTTTCAAACAACATCACACCACAAAACGTGGATTTTTTAAAGAATATTTTTTCAAACAACATCACATCACAAAACGTGGATTTTTTAAAGAATATTTTTTCAAACAACATCACACCACAAAACGTTAATTTTTTAAAGAATATTTTTTCAAACAACATCACACCACAAAACGTGGATTTTTTAAAGAATATTTTTTCAAACAACATCACACCACAAAACGTGGATTTTTTAAAGAATATTTTTTCAAACAACATCACACCACAAAACGTGGATTTTTTAAAGAATATTTTTTCAAACAACATCACACCACAAAACGTGGATTTTTTAAAGAATATTTTTTCAAACAACATCACACCACAAAACGTGGATTTTTTAAAGAATATTTTTTCAAACAACATCACACCACAAAACGTGGATTTTTTAAAGAATATTTTTTCAAACAACATCACACCACAAAACGTGGATTTTTTAAAGAATATTTTTTCAAACAACATCACACCACAAAACGTGGATTTTTTAAAGAATATTTTTTCAAACAACATCACACCACAAAACGTGCATTTTTTAAAGAATATTTTTCAAACAACATCACACCACAAAACGTGGATTTTTTAAAGAATGTTTTTTCAAACAACATCACACCACAAAACGTGGATTCTTTAAAGAATATTTTTCAAACAACATCACACCACAAAACGTGGATTTTTTAAAGAATATTTTTCAAACAACATCACACCACAAAACGTGGATTTTTTAAACAATATTTTTTCACCCAACATCACACCACAAAACGTGGATTTTTTAAACAATATTTTTTCACCCAACATCACACCACAAAACGTGGATTTTTTAAAGAATATTTTTTCAAACAACATCAAATCACAAAACGTGGATTTTTTAAAGAATATTTTTTCAAACAACATCACACCACAAAACGTGGCTTTTTAAAGAATATTTTTTCAAACAACATCACACCACAAAACGTGGCTTTTTAAAGAATATTTTTTCAAACAACATCACACCACAAAACGTGGATTTTTAAAGAATATTTTTTCAAACAACATCACAGCACAAAACGTGGATTTTTTAAACAATATTTTTTCAAACAACATCACAGCACAAAACGTGGATTTTTTAAACAATATTTTTTCAAACAACATCACACCACAAAACGTGGATTTTTTAAAGAATATTTTTTCAAACAACATCACACCACAAAACGTGGATTTTTTAAAGAATATTTTTTCAAACAACATCACACCACAAAACGTGGATTTTTTAAAGAATATTTTTTCAAACAACATCACACCACAAAACGTGGATTTTTTAAAGAATATTTTTTCAAACAACATCACACCACAAAACGTGGATTTTTTAAAGAATATTTTTTCAAACAACATCACACCACAAAACGTGGATTTTTTAAAGAATATTTTTTCAAACAACATCACACCACAAAACGTGGATTTTTTAAAGAATATTTTTTCAAACAACATCACACCACAAAACGTGGATTTTTTAAAGAATATTTTTTCAAACAACATCACACCACAAAACGTGGATTTTTTAAAGAATATTTTTTCAAACAACATCACACCACAAAACGTGGATTTTTTAAAGAATATTTTTTCAAACAACATCACACCACAAAACGTGGATTTTTTAAAGAATATTTTTTCAAACAACATCACACCACAAAACGTGGATTTTTTAAAGAATATTTTTTCAAATAACATCACACCACAAAACGTGGATTTTTTAAAGAATATTTTTTCAAACAACATCACACCACAAAACGTGGATTTTTTAAAGAATATTTTTTCAAACAACATCACACCACAAAACGTGGATTTTTTAAAGAATATTTTTTCAAACAACATCACACCACAAAACGTGGATTTTTTAAAGAATATTTTTTCAAACAACATCACACCACAAAACGTGGATTTTTTAAAGAATATTTTTTCAAACAACATCACACCACAAAACGTGGATTTTTTAAAGAATATTTTTTCAAACAACATCACACCACAAAACGTGCATTTTTTAAAGAATATTTTTCAAACAACATCACACCACAAAACGTGGATTTTTTAAAGAATGTTTTTTCAAACAACATCACACCACAAAACGTGGATTCTTTAAAGAATATTTTTTCAAACAACATCACACCACAAAACGTGGATTTTTTAAAGAATATTTTTTTAAACAACATCACACCACAAAACGTGGATTTTTTAAAGAATATTTTTTCAAACAACATCACAGCACAAAACGTGGATTTTTTAAACAATATTTTTTCACCCAACATCACACCACAAAACGTGGATTTTTTAAACAATATTTTTTCACCCAACATCACACCACAAAACGTGGATTTTTTAAACAATATTTTTTCACCCAACATCACACCACAAAACGTGGATTTTTTAAACAATATTTTTTCACCCAGCATCACACCACAAAACGTGGATTTTTTAAACAATATTTTTTCACCCAACATCACACCACAAAACGTGGATTTTTTAAAGAATATTTTTTCAAACAACATCAAATCACAAAACGTGGATTTTTTAAAGAATATTTTTTCAAACAACATCACACCACAAAACGTGGCTTTTTAAAGAATATTTTTTCAAACAACATCACACCACAAAACGTGGATTTTTTAAAGAATATTTTTTCAAACAACATCACACCACAAAACGTGGATTTTGTAAAGAATATTTTTTCAAACAACATCACACCACAACACGTGGATTTTTAAAGAATATTTTTTCAAACAACATCACACCACAAAACGTGGATTTTGTAAAGAATATTTTTTCAAACAACATCACACCACAAAACGTGGATTTTTAAAGAATATTTTTTCAAACAACATCACACCACAAAACGTGGATTTTTTAAACAATATTTTTTCAAACAACATCACACCACAAAACGTGGATTTTTTAAAGAATATTTTTTCAAACAACATCACACCACAAAACGTGGATTTTTTAAAGAATATTTTTTCAAACAACATCACACCACAAAACGTGGATTTTTTAAAGAATATTTTTTCAAACAACATCACACCACAAAACGTGGATTTTTTAAAGAATATTTTTTCAAACAACATCACACCACAAAACGTGGATTTTTTAAAGAATATTTTTTCAAACAACATCACACCACAAAACGTGGATTTTTTAAAGAATATTTTTTCAAACAACATCACACCACAAAACGTGGATTTTTTAAAGAATATTTTTTCAAACAACATCACACCACAAAACGTGGATTTTTTAAAGAATATTTTTTCAAACAACATCACACCACAAAACGTGGATTTTTTAAAGAATATTTTTTCAAACAACATCACACCACAAAACGTGGATTTTTTAAAGAATATTTTTTCAAACAACATCACACCACAAAACGTGGATTTTTTAAAGAATATTTTTTCAAACAACATCACACCACAAAACGTGGATTTTTTAAAGAATATTTTTTCAAACAACATCACACCACAAAACGTGGATTTTTTAAAGAATATTTTTTCAAACAACATCACACCACAAAACGTGGATTTTTTAAAGAATATTTTTTCAAACAACATCACACCACAAAACGTGGATTTTTTAAAGAATATTTTTTCAAACAACATCACACCACAAAACGTGGATTTTTTAAAGAATATTTTTTCAAACAACATCACACCACAAAACGTGGATTTTTTAAAGAATATTTTTTCAAACAACATCACACCACAAAACGTGGATTTTTTAAAGAATATTTTTTCAAACAACATCACACCACAAAACGTGGATTTTTTAAAGAATATTTTTTCAAACAACATCACACCACAAAACGTGGATTTTTTAAAGAATATTTTTTCAAACAACATCACACCACAAAACGTGGATTTTTTAAAGAATATTTTTTCAAACAACATCACACCACAAAACGTGGATTTTTTAAAGAATATTTTTTCAAACAACATCACACCACAAAACGTGGATTTTTTAAAGAATATTTTTTCAAACAACATCACACCACAAAACGTGGATTTTTTAAAGAATATTTTTTCAAACAACATCACACCACAAAACGTGGATTTTTTAAAGAATATTTTTTCAAACAACATCACACCACAAAACGTGGATTTTTTAAAGAATATTTTTTCAAACAACATCACACCACAAAACGTGGATTTTTTAAAGAATATTTTTTCAAACAACATCACACCAAAAAACGTGGATTTTTTAAAGAATATTTTTATCAAAAAACTTCACACCACAAAACGTGGATTTTTTAAAGAATATTTTTATCAAAAAACTTCACACCACAAAACGTGGATTTCTTAGAGAATATTTTTTCAAACAACATCACACCACAAAACGTGGATTTTTTAAAGAATATTTTTTCAAACAACATCACACCACAAAACGTGGATTTTTTAAAGAATATTTTTTCAAACCACTTCACACCACAAAACGTGTATTTTTTAAAGAATATTTTTTCAAACTACATCACACCACAAAACGTGGATTTTTTAAAGAATATTTTTTCAAACAACATCACACCACAAAACGTGGATTTTTTAAAGAATATTTTTTCAAACAACATCACACCACAAAACGTGGATTTTTTAAAGAATATTTTTTCAAACAACATCACACCACAAAACGTGGATTTTTTAAAGAATATTTTTTCAAACAACATCACACCACAAAACGTGGATTTTTTAAAGAATATTTTTATCAAAAAACTTCACACCACAAAACGTGGCTTTTTAAAGAATATTTTTTCAAACAACATCACACCACAAAACGTGGATTTTTTAAAGAATATTTTTTCAAACAACATCACACCACAAAACGTGGATTTTTTAAAGAATATTTTTTCAAACAACATCACACCAAAAAACGTGGATTTTTTAAAGAATATTTTTATCAAAAAACTTCACACCACAAAACGTGGATTTTTTAAAGAATATTTTTATCAAAAAACTTCACACCACAAAACGTGGATTTCTTAGAGAATATTTTTTCAAACAACATCACACCACAAAACGTGGATTTTTTAAAGAATATTTTTTCAAACAACATCACACCACAAAACGTGGATTTTTTAAAGAATATTTTTTCAAACCACTTCACACCACAAAACGTGTATTTTTTAAAGAATATTTTTTCAAACTACATCACACCACAAAACGTGGATTTTTTAAAGAATATTTTTTCAAACAACATCACACCACAAAACGTGGATTTTTTAAAGAATATTTTTTCAAACAACATCACACCACAAAACGTGGATTTTTTAAAGAATATTTTTTCAAACAACATCACACCACAAAACGTGGATTTTTTAAAGAATATTTTTATCAAAAAACTTCACACCACAAAACGTGGATTTTTTAAAGAATATTTTTTCAAACAACATCACACCACAAAACGTGGATTTTTTAAAGAATATTTTTTCAAACAACATCACACCACAAAAAGTGGATTTTTTAAAGAATATTTTTTCAAACAACATCACACCACAAAAAGTGGATTTTTAAAGAATTTTTTTTTCACCCACCAGCACAACAATAAACGAGGATTTTTTAAAGAATATTTTTTCACCCACCAGCACAACAAAAAACGTGGATGTTTAAAAAAAATGTTCACCAACCTTTAGGCCAACAAACGTGGATTTTTTAAAGAATATTTTTCACCCACCAGCACAACAATAAACGTGGATTTTTAAAGAATATTTTTCACCCACCAGCACAACAATAAACGTGGATTTTTAAAGAATATTTTGTTGCCCACCTTTAGACCAATAAACGTGGAATTTTTTAAGAATATTTTTTCACCCAGCGTCACAGCAATAAACGTGGATTTTTTAGAAAATATTGTTTTCAATAATTTTTCCCATCATTGCTAACCCACTACGCATAGAATTCCCTACAAAAATACAGACATTAATTACCAAGGTTTTTTTGTTTTGTGTTTTATTAGTTACCAATATGACAAATTTGACCATCTGATCGAAAATGTTTTTCAATTAATTTTCAATTATAAATATTTAAAATATGTTTTTAAAACACAATTTACAATTGTTGTCATTTGTTTTTTTTTTCGCTTCGCATAGCTCACAATGCCATTATCCATCATTTGTGTAACAGCAGTGCCAACAGCATTTATTTATTCCGAGTGGAAAAAAAACAACAAACAACAACAACAGCAACTAAGGAAATTAGTAACAATTTCATCAAATTTGGAATTGTAAATATTCGGATATTCATTTGGGCATTTAGAAGGCTTCGGGGACGCATATGTTATGTTTGCATGTATTCGTGTTTATGTGTGTGTTACTATTGTAGACAGAGTAAATTGATAATATAATTGATTTGTAATGCACATTATGCAACGGAAATTTTTGTTTATGTGTTTGAGGGTGTGTATGCACTCATATCAATTTAATTTAAATATTAAATACATTTGGAAATATTTCAAATATTTTCAGTAGTTGTTGAGTATAATAAGCACAACATTTTTCTCATTATATAAATGATAGGTATTCGCGGTATTTTGCTTTAATACAAAATACCACCGCAAACAATAAGGGGTGGTTGTGGGTGTTTGAATTAAGATACCGTGTAGCTCCTTCTTTTTTAAATTTTGTGCATAAAGCACAATTGTTCCATACGCCGAAATAAGAATATATTCCAATCCCTCTCGCAGTTTACTTTGTATTTTAAATGTTGGTACCACCGGCCACTGGTATATGTCGTCAAACAGATTGCTAAATGTCTTTCTTTTTTCAATAAACGTGGATTTTTTAAAAAAATGTATTCTCAATAAACGTGGATTTTTTAAAAAATATTTTTTCAATAAACGTGAATTTCTTAAAAAATATTTTTTCAATAAACGTGGATTTTTTAAAAAAAAATTTTTCAAAAAAACTGGGATTTTTTAAAAAATATTTTTTCAATAAACGTGGATTTTTTAAAAAATATTTTTTCAATAAACGTGGATTTTTTAAAAAATATTTTTTCAATAAACGTGGATTTTTTAAAAAATATTTTTTCAATTAACGTGGATTTTTTAAAAAATATTTTTTCAATAAACGTGGATTTTTTAAAAAATATTTTTTCAATAAACGTGGATTTTTTAAAAAATATTTTTTCAATAAACGTGGATTTTTTAAAAAATATTTTTTCAATAAACGTGGATTTTTTAAAAAATATTTTTTCAATAAACGTGGATTTTTTAAAAAATATTTTTTCAATAAACGTGGATTTTTTAAAAAATATTTTTTCAATAAACGTGGATTTTTTAAAAAATATTTTTTCAATAAACGTGGATTTTTTAAAAAATATTTTTTCAATAAACGTGGATTTTTTAAAAAATATTTTTTCAATAAACGTGGATTTTTTAAAAAATATTTTTTCAATAAACGTGGATTTTTTAAAAAATATTTTTTCAATAAACGTGGATTTTTTAAAAAATATTTTTTCAATAAACGTGGATTTTTTAAAAAATATTTTTTCAATAAACGTGGATTTTTTAAAAAATATTTTTTCAATAAACGTGGATTTTTTAAAAAGTATTTTTTCAATAAACGTGGATTTTTTAAAAAGTATTTTTTCAATAAACGTGGATTTTTTAAAAAGTATTTTTTCAATAAACGTGGATTTTTTAAAAAGTATTTTTTCAATAAACGTGGATTTTTTAAAAAGTATTTTTTCAATAAACGTGGATTTTTTAAAAAGTATTTTTTCAATAAACGTGGATTTTTTAAAAAGTATTTTTTCAATAAACGTGGATTTTTTAAAAAGTATTTTTTCAATAAACGTGGATTTTTTAAAAAGTATTTTTTCAATAAACGTGGATTTTTTAAAAAGTATTTTTTCAATAAACGTGGATTTTTTAAAAAGTATTTTTTCAATAAACGTGGATTTTTTAAAAAGTATTTTTTCAATAAACGTGGATTTTTTAAAAAGTATTTTTTCAATAAACGTGGATTTTTTAAAAAGTATTTTTTCAATAAACGTGGATTTTTTAAAAAGTATTTTTTCAATAAACGTGGATTTTTTAAAAAGTATTTTTTCAATAAACGTGGATTTTTTAAAAAGTATTTTTTCAATAAACGTGGATTTTTTAAAAAGTATTTTTTCAATAAACGTGGATTTTTTAAAAAGTATTTTTTCAATAAACGTGGATTTTTTAAAAAGTATTTTTTCAATAAACGTGGATTTTTTAAAAAGTATTTTTTCAATAAACGTGGATTTTTTAAAAAGTATTTTTTCAATAAACGTGGATTTTTTAAAAAGTATTTTTTCAATAAACGTGGATTTTTTAAAAAGTATTTTTTCAATAAACGTGGATTTTTTAAAAAGTATTTTTTCAATAAACGTGGATTTTTTAAAAAGTATTTTTTCAATAAACGTGGGTTTTTTAAAAAATTTCTTCTTCTTTCTTCGTGGGTTTTTTAAAAAATTTCTTCTTCAATAAACGTGGATTTTTTTAAAAAGTATTTTTTCAATAAACGTGGGTTTTTTAAAAAATTTCTTCTTCTTTCTTCGTGGGTTTTTTAAAAAATTTCTTCTTCTTTCTTCGTGGGTTTTTTAAAAAATTTCTTCTTCAATAAACGTGGATTTTTTAAAAAATATTTTTTCAATAAACGTGGATTTTTTAAAAAATATTTTTTCAATAAACGTGGATTTTTTAAAAAATATATTTTCAATAAACGTGGCTTTTTTAAAAAAATATTTTTTTAATAAACGTGGCTTTTTTAAAAAAATATTTTTTGAATAAAATATAAAATGTTTTTTTAATAAACGTGGATTTTTAAAAAATGTTTTTTTAATAAAGTTGGATTTTTAAAAAATGTTTTTTTAATAAACATGGATTTTTAAGAAATATTTTTTTTTTCAAAAAATGTTTTTTTTTAAATATGTTTTTTTTTAAATAAAGGTGTATTTTAAAAAAATATTTCTTTTCAATACAGGTGTAATTTTAAAAAAATATTTTTTTTTCAAAAATGTTTCTTTTCAATAAAGGTGTATATTTAAAAAATATTTTTTTTTTTCAAAAAAGTTGTATTTTTAAAAATTATTTTTTTTTTCAATAAAGGTGTATTTTTCAAAAAATATTTTTTAATAAACTTGGACTTTTTAAAGAATAATTTTGTCAACAAATGTGGATTTCAAACATTTTTTTTTAGAATGAACTTGGATTTTTTTCTGCTTTCATAATCCTTCAAAAAATATTAGTTAGCTTGTAATGGTTTAATGACATTTAAACCTTTCATCATTCAAACTATCTCATATGACAAACAATAACATATCACAATTCGCTACCACCCATTTCAAGGTTGAACGCACTCATTTCTTTTTTACAGTGTTTTTTGCGTGATAAAAATAGAAAAAAGAACACAACTTTGAATAACAACTTTGCATGCAAATGTGTTCATGTCTGCGGTTAAAGGATTAATGTAAAAAAGTCCATTAATATACATTTCTGGTTTCTGGTTTGTATTACTGTCGCAGCTATTGGCATTACTGGTGTTGTTGTTGTCCAATGTAATTACGATATTATTATTGTCATTATTACTATATATTATTATTGTTATTGTGGTAATTATTTTTCACTCTAAAAACTATTCATGTAGTGCAACTAGGGATGAATAGAGAAAGGTTGTAGAGAGGATGAGACATCGCGAAAAACGCAAAAATGACATTTCCTATGCAGTTCATGTCTGTCAAAGTGAAAAAGTTTTACAAAAAAAATTACATCCATAATATGGAGGTGTATTATAATTTCCGTTACAACATTAGTTTTATTATTACTTTATAGATGATTTTATGTCTGCACCAAAGGGTGTTGAAAATATGATTTTCAGAATCTCTACTACAAACATAAAGCATAGTTAAAAATAATTAACAGTAAAAAAAACATTTCAATTATATTTCTCAAACAAGATGTATATAAAATTAAAACTGCGGATTGTTTGTGAAGCAATATGTGACCACATCCAGGAGTTCCGGGAGATGCGTATTCAATTATATAATAATTTTTAACAAATGTTTATATGCGTTCATTTAAGTACTTAAGTAAAAATAAACGCCTAAAATATAAAATTTTGGACAGTATTATAATTCTGTAGTATCTCAGCAAATGACTTTATTCAGTAAATTTTTGCAGTTGTAACTACTTACTGATTGACCGTAAAAGTCATTATTTTTACATGGGGATGTCATAGGAAAGAAGCACTTCCTTAAATATGTTCTTTAAGTACATATTTAACCACTTACCAGTAGTCAAAAAAAGCTAAAAAGCGTGTGTTCTATTTATAGAACAATTGTGGTGAAATTATATTCAAATTCAACACTTCAATTATTGTTTTTATTTCTTCTTTTTCTTTTATTCCGCTCCCTGCTGGTGTCGAACACATGAACTTCTGATTTCTAGCCAAACACACTACACACTAGGCCACTCGTACAAATAGTAAGGGTTGTTTAAAAACATCCATGTCCATCAACATTTCTTCGTAATTTTGTCAACAAAAAACTCCCATGCCGACTGTGAGCTTTGAACACACAAACCTAGGATTTGCAGTCGGACACACTAGCTCTGTGCCATCGTACTTATTCCTTAGTAAGTAAGTAGTAGGTAAGGAAGTAAGTAGTTATGTGTAAACCATTATATATGCACTACCTGATAATGCGGCATGTAATGAGAACTCATTACTCGGTAATGCATCAAGTAATGACATGTGCTTACCAAATTTTTGCTGGGATGGTTCGATATTAAATATTATATTCAATTTCAATAGAAAATTGTTTTTTTTTTAATTTTTTAGTAATAAAAAAGTTAACATGTAAGAACGACCTTAAGTTCGATCGGGCTGAACTTTTTATTAGTGACTATTAAGCTCTTCATCTACGTTATGCCTAATTCCTTATGCCTAATTGATGGTAATCACTTTATACTGAAAATTTAGTGGGTGGAGGGTTTCTACCCATCGTAAGTGCGGTTCTATAGGGGCTATATGAAAACCTATACTCAAAAATTTCTGCTGGAAAGTTTTATACAACCAACGAAGAATAAACACAAAATTTCAAGTATTTAGAATCAAATATCGAAAATCGGGAGATACCGTTCTATGGGGGCTATATGAAGACGTGGACTTAAACCGATAAATTTCAGGTGGAAAAGTTTATTCCCCCAGCGAAGACTAAATACCAAACTTCATCCATTTCGGTGGGATTTTGACGCCACAACTTTCAAAATAACCAAAATCGGGAGGTACCGTTCTATGAGATGTATTATAAGGACGTGGACTTATACCGACAAATTTCGGATGGAAAGTTTTATACCACCAAAGAACACTAATACCAATTATCAGTCTTTTTCTTGATATATTGAGGCCTTAAAGTTAAAAATACGGAAAATCGGAAGATACCTTTCTATGGGGCTATATGAGGACGCGGATCAAAATGTGGACCGAGATAGCCCGTTTTCAATAGAAATGTCCATACTATATTATAAAGCTCTATCTCAACATTTGCGAGGTGTATCTTTTTTTCAACAGACATACGGACATATAAAAAATGACCTTCGCCTAATAGGCAAAATTTTCAAATAACAATAAAAATCAGCTTGAGCCAGGCTGGGGTTCGAACCCACGTCCTTGAAAAACACATGGAAAAAAGTGTTGTCACGGCGTGTTAGTGTTCAGAACCAAACTCATAACTTTCAAAGGCTACGCTAAGCGTTTGTCATGAAAGCCATACAAAGATTTGAATAAAAAATTCAACTTTGTAAAAAAAAAAACAACTTGCATTTGAAAGAGGAAATAAGTTAGAGGATAGCGAAGCCGCCCCACAGTCGATGTGTCTGAGGAGCCTTCCTAAACCGAAGGCGAAACATGCATGTCACACAGTGGTGATTGTGTGGGTTCGTATCGTCGGCTTTCCTTTTTCAAAAAGCATCTTGGTCAGTAAGCTCGTCTCTAACGAGAAATTAATTAAAAAATTTATAAAAATTGTTATTTAAAAATATTATTTAAAAAGTCTACGAGTATAAAAAATATTATTTAAAAAATCCACGATTATAAAAAATATTATTTCAAAAATCTACGATTATAAAAAACATTATTTATAAAACCCATATTTAAAAACATATTATTTATAAAACCCACGTTTAAAAAATATTATAAAAAATCCTCGATTATAAAAAAAAATATTTAAAAAAATCCAGAGTTATAAAAAATATTAAAAAAATCAAGGATTATAAAAAATATTTTTTAAAAAATTCACAATTATAAAAAGCATTATTTAACAACTACAATATTATAAAAACTTATTTAAAAAAAAAAAAACAATTATAAAAATTATTATTTTATTATAAAAAAATATTATTTAAAAAATCCACAATTGTAAAAAAATATTGTTTAAAAAATCTACGATTATAATAAATATTATTTAAACAATCTACGATTTTTAAAATTTTTAGTTAAATAATCCACAATTATAAGAAATATTATTTAAAAAATCCATGATTACAACAACTAGTAATTAAACAATTTTATTAAAAAAAATCCACAATAATTATTTATAAAATCTGCGATTTTAAAAAATTTCATTTAAAAAATCCACGTTTAAAAATTAAAAATCAACGATTATAAAAAATATTATTTTAAAAAACCGCGATTATAAAAAAATAATATTTAAAAAAATCAAGGATTATAATAAATAATTGGTTAATAATTCACAATTATAAAAAATATTATTTAACAAATACACTATTATAAAAAATTATTAAAAAAATCCGCAATTATAAAAATTATTATTTAATTATAAAAAAATATTATTTAAAAAATCCACATTTATATTTTATTTTTTAAAAAAATTATGATTATAAAAATGTTATTAAAAAAATCCACGATTATAAAAAAAAATTAATTATAAAATCCACTTTTAAAAAATAAAAATCCACGATTAAAAAAATAATATTAAAAAAATCCACGGTTATAAAAAATAATATTTATAAAATTCACAATTATAAAAAATATTATTTAACAAATTAACGATTAGAAAATATTATTTAAAAAAATCCGTAATTATATTATTTAAAAAATCCACGACTAAAAAATTTTATTTAAAAAATCCACGACTATTAACATTTTTTATTTAAAAAATCCTCGACAACAAAAAAATATTATTTAACAAATTTCACGATTATAAAAGATATTATTTAAAAAGTCCATGACTATAAAAAAATATTTAAAAAATCCACGGTTATACAAATAATATTTAAAAATCCACGGTTATACAAATACTATTTAAAAAATCCACGACTATAAGAAATATTACAAAAAACAACGATTATAAAAACAATATTATTTAAAAAATCCACCAATATTAAAAACCATTTAATAAAAAATATATTTAATTTAAAAAATATATATTTAACCAATTACTATTTTAAAAACTACTGATTAAAAAAAATATACGATTATAAAAAATATTATTTATGAAATCCATATAATTATCCATCCAAATCCATCCATCCAAATAATTAAAAAATATATATATTTAAAAATTAAAAAATACGAATTAAAAGTATCCACTATTATAAAAATAATTAATTAAAAATTCGAAGAATATAAAAAATATTTAATTAATTGTATATAAAAAATATTTAGTATTATTTAAATATTTAATATTTAATAAAATAAAAAATATGTAATATTATTTAAAAAGTTCACCAATATAAAAAACTATTTTTAAAGAAATCCACGATTATAAATATTTAATTTAAAAAATTACGATTTAAAAAAAAAACTAATTTAAAAAATATATACGATTATAAAAAAATATTATTTAAAAAATCCACGAATATTAAAATTTATTTCTAAAGATTATAAAAAAATAATTAGTTTAAAAAAATATATATATATTTATAAAATTTAAAAAATACAAATTAAAAAAACCACTATTATAAAAATAATTAATTAAAAATTCGACGAATATAAAAAATATATAATTAACTGAAGGGGGGTTTCCTTCATGAATAATAATGCCTGCTATTTCTCTTCAACAAACCGACAATGTTGTCGAGTTCCTAGCTGCCAATCTATCATATCAAACTTCTGAAATGGAAGGCATTACAAATCATGAAGGAAAACATGTGTGTATTGAGAAATGATTCTAGACAAGACACTACGTTGACAGGATAAGAAAAAGGCTTCAAAAATACTTCATGTCTGCAAATTTGCAATAATGTCCGCCTTTGTCTTCTAGCCATTCACATTCGATATGCCTGATGAGCTGAATTAAACAAACAGCGAAACGATCGTAGTATATTGGTTGAGTGTGTGGGACTTCGCTAGAATTCACTTTTTCAATACAAAACTCCTTAGGTCATGTTAGCTCGATTAATTCAATTAATTAAAAACTTTCATAAATAATGACCTTCGTCCTAATAAGACAAAAATAAATAAAAAATATTATTTGAAAGAAATCACGACAAATAAAAAATATATCCACGACAAAAATATGCTATAAAAAATTCAAGTTTATGAAAGTAATCTTTAAAAAAAACACGATTATAAAAATGTCATCAGGCTTTTTTAAGCCATGGGTGCGTATAAGTAAATTCTCAGCTATATATCAATTATACGCATCCATAGAGAGCTCATTTTGTATTCTACACTATTCATTAAAATGGTATTTACTAAATACTAAATACTATTTAGTGAAAATACCATTAATTAAAAATACTTTTTATAAAACTAAACTCCACAAAGTCGCTGCTAATTTAAACAACCATTAAATAATAAATCCTCACTGCCCTAAATAAATTATTTGAAAAAAAGCATTAGTTATGTATCATCTAGCAACAAATAAAATATTTATTCATTCCAAAAAGAGGGAAATATTTTTTTTATTCACACTCGGAAAAAACAAAAGTACAACAGGTTTTTAATTTGAAAATTTCTTACACCCAGCCACCCAATATTATCCCTCATTTCCACCACCACAATGAAATCGATATGTTTGGATTATTATTTCCATTTTTTGTTTCCACTTTAGTGCCATTTTAATGTATTTCAATTAATTAATTTACTTCGGGTATTGTAACACGTATTGCTAATTAATTTTTGAGGTTTTGTTTGTTTTCATATTCACTGTATGTTGGTGTGTGTGAAAGGATACACAGCAACAACAACTGAGCCATATTTAAATGTTCAACATTTTTTTCACTTCTTTGTGGACTTTCAAATTGATTGGGTTTTTGTTCGCCACTTTTGTTTTTTTTTCTGCGTTTCTTTCTGTTGCTGTTGTTGGTTTAGCATAGTTTGTGGCTTTTTCAAAACTCCATTGTAAACAAATGGTTTTTCCAATGTTTTCTGTTCCATTGATTAAATAAATTTGTGGCTTAGTTTCGACCAGTTAGTTAGGTCCCTTGATGTGATTTGGTGGTGGCGGTGTTATGTGCTGTGCCATATAACCTCACTTGATTCGTTGGAAAAAATTAAATGAAAAAAATTGAAAACAACAAAGGAAATTGCAAACAAATCCATGGTAAAAGTTAATAACTCATTTAATTTGCTCTAAATACTATTTGATATGCAGCATTACCGATGCAATAACAACAACAACAACAACGGTAGCAGCAACACCAACAGCAACACGTACAACAATAAGTTTATTTTAATTAACTTTTCATAAAAATCCAAAATCCCTAAACTATTCTATGAAAAAGCATTTGAAAAATAAATCAAATCTTTTGTTTCAGTTGTTTATCTTTTTTTTTAACTAATGGCATTGTTGTGCAGGGGAATTGAAATAAGCGGAATAGAATGTGTGTACCCTATAATCAGCATAAGGTGAAAGTGAGGCAAGAGATTTTCTTCAATAGGCCGTAATAAAATAATGTTTGCCTTAAGTCTATTCCAGAGAAAATAAATAACAAATAATTGTGAAGTATTTTTCAGAAAGTTTCTGGAGGGTGACGTTCGTTTATAGGTGGGGCAGAATATCTAATAGGCGACCATACCGACGATAGCTTCTGAACGCATTCAAGCTATTTGTAGGTTACGAGTATAAACTTTATTTCTACACTCTTGCCAAAGTTTTCCAAGCACGCAAAATAATGTGCGTTTTAAAGGAACTGTTTATAATTGATATACATCCTCCCATAGAGACTTCACAAATGCCATTTCTTTGAATTATGTTATTCAAAACTTAGTTCGTAGCATTGTTAAGTTATATCGGTTAAATTAAAGAACACAAACCCACTTTAATATAAGCGAATGTTTAGCTTTGTACACAGAGGGATCTATTATGCCAGACTAAGTTTTTGGAGTATTGCTACAATAAATATGGTGATTTAACATACATACATATCCTGCTTCGTTTAGAAATTAAAAATTATAAATTTTATATTTTTTTCTTTAAAAATCCACTATTAAATTTTCTTCCACGATTGTAACCATTTTTTTTAATCCACAATCATAAAAATATTATTTTTAAAAAATTCACGACTCTAAAATAAAAAATATTTTTTAAAAAATCAACAATTATAAAAAATATTTTTTTAAAACTCCACGATAATAAAAATTTTAAAAAATATCAAAAAAAAAACATTTTTAAAAAAAATCCACGATTATAAAATAAAAATATTTTTTTAAAATATCCACGATTATAAAAAATATTTTTTTTTTAAAATCCACGATTATAAAAAATATTTTTTTTTAAATCCACGATTATAAAAAATATATATTTTTTTTAAAGGACGATTATTGAATAAATATTAAAAAACCACAATTATAAAATAAAAAAATTAAAAAATCCACATTTATAAAAAATATTTTTTTTAAACAAGATTACTGAAAAAATATTCCATCTTTGTGTTTATTTCAGCTTGAGTCCATATTTTGTTGCAATTCAATTGTTTGAATAACAACAAAATATTTTAAAGTGGATATGAAATTGATTAGTTGCGGGCGAAGGGTAGGGAATACTATAGTTTCAGTTGTCACCAAACAACTTCATCAGTTCCCTTTTTCGCCGACTCTGTATCGATAAACAGGTCAATAAAGCCATCTAGCAAATTAAATAAAATGAGAAATTTGCTGTATGGCCCTAAAGCTGTTTACCCTACAATTTGAGTCGAACTAAAGAATTTCATATCCACCACTGTTTTTATGTCGTCTTTGCTTCGCAAAGAATACGAACATATGAATGTTGCTTCAATAAGCGGGGGTAAAAACAACAAGAAAGTTGTTTTTGCATTACGCATTGGTCAACAAGGCCGTGCTGATGCCTATTATTGTTGTTGGCGTTTTTTATTGTTGGACTGCAGAATTTGACATCTTTGTGTTTATTTCAGCTTGAGTCCATATTTTGTTGCAATTCAATTGTTTGAATAACAACAAAATATTTTAAAGCACGGCCTTGTTGACCAATGCGTAATGCAAAAACAACTTTCTTGTTGTTTTTACCCCCGCTTATTGAAGCAACATTCATATGTTCGTATTCTTTGCGAAGCAAAGACGACATAAAAACAGTGGTGGATATGAAATTCTTTAGTTCGACTCAAATTGTAGGGTAAACAGCTTTAGGGCCATACAGCAAATTTCTCATTTTATTTAATTTGCTAGATGGCTTTATTGACCTGTTTATCGATACAGAGTCGGCGAAAAAGGGAACTGATGAAGTTGTTTGGTGACAACTGAAACTATAGTATTCCCTACCCTTCGCCCGCAACTAATCAATTTCATATCCACTTTAAAATATTTTGTTGTTATTCAAACAATTGAATTGCAACAAAATATGGACTCAAGCTAAAATAAACACAAAGATGTAAAATTCTGCAGTCCAACAATAAAAAACGCCAACAACGAAAAAATATTCTTTTATTTTTTTCTTTAAAAATCCACTATTAAATATTCTGCGACGATTATAACCATTATTTTTAAATCTAAAATTATAAAAGTATTATTTTTAAAAAAATCACGACTATAAAATAAGAAAATATTTTTTTAAAAAATCAACAATTAAAAAAAATATTTTGTAAAACTCCACGATAATAAAATAAAAAATATTTTTTAAAAAATCCACGATTATAAAATAAAAATAATTTAAAAAAAAATCCACGATTATAAAAAATATTTTTTACAGGACGATTATTGAAAAAATATTAAAAAAACCCACGATAATAAAATAAAAAATCCACAATTATAAAAATATCTTTTTAAACACGATTATTGAAAAAATATTTTTTTATTTTTTTTTTTCTTAAAAAATCCACTATTAAATTTTCTTCGACGATTATAACCATTTTTAATCGACAATCATTAAAATAATATTTTTAAAATACTTACGAAAAAACGCCAACCCTCCTAATATTCACGACTATAAAATAAAAAATATTTTTAAAAAAAATTAACAATTATAAAAAATATTTTTTTAAAACTCCACGATAATAAAATAAAAAATATTTAAAAAAATCCACGTTTATAAAATAAAAATAATTTTTTTTAAAAAAATCCACGATTATAAAAAAATATTTTTTTTAAAGGACGATTATTGAATTTTTTTTTAAATCCACGACTATAAAATAAACAAAATAAAAAATCTACAATTAAAAAAAATATATTTAAAAAAAAAAATCACGATTATTGAAAAACTAATCCACGATTATTGAAAATATAATCCAAATAATCCACGATTATAAATTTTTTTTAAAAAATCCACGATTATAAAATTTGTTTAAAAAATCCATGATTATAAATTATTTAAAAAAATAACTATTATTAAAAAATATTTTTTAAAAAATCCAGGATTACAGAAACAATATTTTTTAAAAAATCCACTATTATGAATAAATATTTTTTTAAAAAATCACAGATAATAAAATAAAAAATATTTTTTAAAAAATCCAAAAAAATGTAACGTGACCATTGCATGTTACCGATTATATGTATGTATGTTATTATTTATTTTTTATTTTTTTGGTTTTTATATTGCCCAACTTAATATATACCTCACCTTAACGTACTATGGCAATTCCCGTTAAAGATGTATTTGCCATTGGAATACGTGCATCACTAAATATCGAATCTTATTAGACAACCGATATTATAGAATTATTTGACTTCGGTGTAAAAAAAATGTGAATTCTTTCCAAGCTGTGTGGAAAAAATTCTCAATCACTATATTTCAATCCCTAGCTAAATATTTTCGGTTTTCGGTTTTTAACACCAAGGATCGCCAAGTGCCGGAGTTACTTGAGTACGAAGGATTTGAATTGTGGCAGTGTCCGCAGTTGGAAGATTTCGTGCAAAACCCAAAGCCTTGGTTGCTGCCTATTGCAACCGACTATACCGAGCCGAGTGCCACCAACCCGACTCCTCAAACTGACGGGCATCAGTACGAGCAGGCCCAACCGAGTATTGTTCATCACACTACATCAGGCCTGCTCAGACACATACAAACACATTTTGTAATTGTGTTGGTTTTGAAATACACAAATTTCAATTTTCCTTTGTCTCTCTGTATACTGTGAGAAATATCGTAACAGTTTTTTTTTTATTTTATATTTCAAAATATAGAGTAGAATAATTATTTTATTTTGACCAAATGTGACTGTTGATGTTATAATTTGTTGCAAATCAAGTTCGTGACAAACCAAAGTGCGTTGACAAACCAAACACTCTAATTTGCCGTAAAAATTTTAGGCAAATAAAAATTCGTATTCAGTATCTTCATTCATTTTTTCAGTGTACGCATATAAATTCATAGACAAATTCGAAAACAGAACCTTCCTCATTGAATGTTCAATAGAGACTGATTTTTAATTTTGAAAATATTCAAAACAAAAACAAAAGCTCTCTTTTTAAATTGTGTGTGTGAGAAAATTGACACACACCGACAGCTCAGGTGCGCACCTTGAGCAGGCCTGCACTACATCAAGCCGAGTGGCATAAACACGAGTACCCCGAGACGAGTGTTGTCCACCAAACTACATCGAGTCGAGAGCAGTCAATACGACCATTGCAGCCGAGCGTCATCAATTCGACTTCAACGTAGAGTGCCGTCAGCACACCCATTATAACCAACCTGATTCCACCCGGCAATACTAGCCGAATCCTCCACCTTTACGAGAATCAATACTTCTACTGGCCAACTCCTGTCATCCAAACACCGTCGGGCCGATTTCCACCACTGTGCCAACTTCAGACGATCCCACCAATGCCACTGAAGACAGTAGCCTGCGACGTGCACCACACGAAGCCACTCTGCCGAGACGAATAGTCGTACCAAATAAATAAATAATAGTACACGAACGCCCACATGTTTCTCATAATTTCGACACCAAGAGAGGTGATAATAAAGAATCAAATCATCATAACTCGTGATCATTATAACTCCCTTAAGGTTTTGTGGGTCCTTGAGCTGACCCTGGTAGCGACTGAACTCACCACAGCCCTAATAAAAATCCACGATTATAAAACAATATTTCTTAAAAAGTCCATGATTACAAAAAATAATTTTTTAAAAGTCCACGATTATGAAAAATATTTGTTAAAAATCCTCAATTAAAAAAAAAGATTATAAAAATAATTTTTAAAAATCCACGAATTTAAACAATTGTTTAAGAAAAATCCACGATTATTCATATTTATTTTATTATATTAATAATTTTTAAAAAAAACACGATTATAAAAAATGAATCTACGATATCAGAAAAAAAAATATTTTTTAAAAAAATCCACGATTATAACAAAAAAAAAATAAGAAGAAAAAGAAAAATATTTTTTTAAACATTCACGATTATTGAAAATGTTTTGAAGGGAAATACAATATTAAGAAAATCCACGATTAAAATATTTGTTTTAAGTATTATTTAAGTATGTTTAAAAAAATACACGATTAAAATATTTTTAAGAAATAAACGATTAAAATAAAATAATTTTTAAAAATCCACGATTAAAATATTTTTAAGAAATAAACGATTAAAATAAAATAAAATCCACGATAAAAATATTTTTTAAAAAATCCACGATTATAAAAAATAATTTTTAAAAAATCGACGATAAAAAAAAATGATTTGTAAAAAATGCACGATTATTAAAATTAATTTTTAAAAAATCCACGAATATGAAAAATATTTTTTTAAAAAATACAACTAATTTTTAAAAAAATCCACGAATATGAAAAAAATTTTTTAAAAATCCACGAATATGAAAAATATTTTTTAAAAATCCGCGAATATGAAAAATAATTGAATTAAATTTAAAAAATAATTTAAAAAAATCCACTATTATTTAAAAAATATTTTTTAAAAAATCCACGATTATTGAAAAAATAATTTTTACTGAAAAAATTATTTTTTAAAAAATCCAAGTTTATTGAAAAAATTATTTTTACTGAAAAAATGATTTTTTAAAAAATCCAAGTTTATTGAAAAAAATAATTTTTAAAAAATCCACGATTATTAAAAAAAAATATTTTTTTTTAAACCCACGATTATTGAAAAAATTGTTTTTAAAAAATGCTCGATATTGAATTGAGAAAATTTTTAAAAAAATCCACGATTATTGAAAAAATAATTTGTAAAAAATCTACGATCATTATTTTTGATTATGAAATGATTAAAAATAATAAAAAAATACACAATTATAAAAATTATTTAAAACAAGTAATGCCGGCCATACAATATGGGCATGCAGGACAGATACCGACGAACCCTTGCGTATGTGTGTGATTGAATAGTGTGTGGCGCTCCTTCAATCCATATTCTAAAAATGATGAATTTTTCTCCAAAACTCGATTTTGGGTTGAAGTTTTCCATATTTTTTTTTAATTTCTTCACAAATAATATTTGTTGTTTTTAAAAAGTGTATGTTGGTAACTTGGAAAATAAACTAAATTCATCGGATTGAAAGGGGCTCATTTACAAAATCAAAACTATTTTGATTTCAATCCTGCTTAAAATACTCACACATACATTGACAAAAACTTCAAATTTTACCAATACCATTACAAATGCCGTCGTGCATGCCCACAGTGTATGGGATATTTAAAAAAGTATCAGTCTGTTTTGCCGACAGAGATATATCCTCAGCCTGTGTGGATTGAAATACTTTTTTCCCAAAAAAAATTTAGGGTGCTTTCAACATTTTGGGCGAATGATCCGACAAAAGTATGGATAGGATTAAGGCTCAAACATTTGCGGGGTTAACGATGGATAGGGCTTTTTTATCACAGTATCCTCCGAAAAACATAATATCGCTGTAAACAGGGCCACTAGGAAAACCTTCGGTAAAAATGTCCAAAGGATCCTCGAACAGACCTTTAACCACGCAAAAATGTTGAACATTTGTGTTGGTGGTACCACAAGGATTGGAAAGATAGGTCCCAAATTTGAACATAAACTAAGTTTCGACAATATTCAGAGATCCAAAGTTTGGACCATATCGGTTGCTACGTCTATGAGAAATTGCGCGTACCATTTTAGCGAATATTTTCGATACCGGAAGGAGTGCACCTATAAGCACCACCTTCGAATTTCATCTAATATTCGAAAAAATATTATAATATTCAAAGTGTGGACGAACGCAGTATCGGTTCGAGCTCTCCAGCCATTACATATGCTGCCATAGGGGTTTCTTACAAATTTCGGGCTGTTTTCTTAAGAAGTATGGACGTTCCCCTGAAAAAACTGTTACTGTCGTAATTGAGGCAGCGAATGCAAGTTGTTTCAACTCGAATCAAAGTGATTCGAGAGTAAGTCTTAAAGTGAATTTATTCAAAATTTTGTGTGTGAGGTACCTGTGTGAGGTACCTGAAGGAGTGGACAAATATAGTCAATCCCACGGCAGCGGGTTCTTTCGTACCGGATTGACCCGAAACCATAGTGTTTCGGCCAGCGGCTGCCAACCCAGCATCAAACCTACGGTTCTATGTAGGTTTTTATGCTGCTACAACAACAACAACAAATATAGTCCACATTCGAACCTGATCTATATCTGGTAGATATATTAGGATGTGAAAAGTATGGACCAAATCGGTCACTCCCATCAAGAATTATTATTATTTTTGGGCTTTTGTGGGGGAGGTACCTGAAGTAGTGGACCGATATGACTTATCTTCGAACTTAAACTAAGTTTTCACAAAATATTACGAAGGCCACCTTTTGGACCGAATCGGCAGATCCGTTCGAGAGTTATCTTGCGCTCCAACCACTACACACCGTGTCAGAGGGGGTTTTTTTGTACCTTTCAAGCTATTTTCTCAGGAAGTATGGACTTGCCCTTGCACTTGATGAAACTTGTACAGTCGTATGGGGGGCAGTAAATACAACTTGGCACAACAAAAATCAAAGCAATTCGAGAGCAACTGAACTTTTCCGAAATTTTGTAAAAAGTAATTTTTAAAAAATCGCCGATTATAATAAATAATTTTTAAAAAATCCACGAATTTAAAAAGTAATTTTTAAAAAATTGGCGATTATAAAAAGTAAATTTTAAAAAATCGGCGATTATAAAAAAATAATTTTAAAAAAATCCACGATTATATAAAATAATTTTTTAAAAAAATCCGAGATTATAAAAATTTGTTTAAAAGAAAATCTACGATTTTAAAAAAATGTTTAAAAGAAAATCGACGATTATAAAAAAAATTAAAAATCCACGATTTAAAAAATATTTTAAAAAAATCCACGAATATGAAAAATATTTTTAAAATATTAAATTCAATTATTTAAAAAAAAAATCCACGAATATGAAAAAATATTTTTTAAAAAATCCAAAAATATGAAAGATTTTTTTTTGAAAACTCCGCGAATATCAAAAATGTGTATTAAAAAATCCACGAATATGAAAAAAATTTTTAAAAAATATTTTTTTAAAAAATCCACAAATATGACATTTTTTAAATCCACGAAAAATGTTTTTAAATCCAAAAATATGAAAAATATTTTTAAAAAATCCACGAATATAAAACATATTTATTTTAAAAATCCGCGAATGTGAAAAATAATTTAAAAAAATAAACTATTATTTAAAAAATAATTAAAAAAATAAACTATTATTTAAAAAATAATTTTAAAAAATCCACTATTATTGAAAAAATAATTTTTAAAAACTCCACCCACAATCATTGAAAATATAATTTTAAAAAAATCGACGTTTAATAAAACAAGAGAAACAAGTAAGAAAAGCGTTAAGTTCGGTCGGGCCGAACTTTTTATACCCTCCACCAAAAATTTCAGCCATTTCGGTGGATTAATGTGGCCACAACCTTCAAAATACCGAAATTCGGAAGGTACCGTTCTATGGGGGCTATATGATGGCGTGGACCTATACCTACAAATTTCCGGGGGAAAGTTTTATACGCCTAAAGAAGACTAAATACCAAATGTCAGCCATCTCGGTGTGATAATGAGGCTAAAACGTTCAAAATATCGAAAATCGGGAGATATTGTATTATGGGGGCTATATCAACACGTGGACCTATATAAACATTTTATGGTAGAAATGTTTCTTAGCCTCTGGAAACACAAAATACAAAGTTACAACCGATTCTTTGCTCAAATGGGTCTAATACATTCAAAATATATTAAAATGACGCGTACCTTATAAGGGGCCTTATGTGGGGGCTATACCAAAACGTGGACCTATATAACCCAACTTTGGTAGGAATGTTTTCTGGCCTCTAAAGACACAAAATACTAAATTACAACCAAGTCTGTGGTCAAATGGGTCTAATACATTCAAAATATATTAAAATGACGCGTACTTTATATGGGGCCTTATATGGGGCCTTATAAATATCTTAAAAATTCCTTAAAACGACGACGCGTCACGCGTCATTTTGTATGGGGGCTATACGAAAGCGTGGACCTACATAGCCCGCTTTCAATACAAAAAGTCCTACGTAAATATAACATATTTTTCTAAAATTTCATCAACCTACGTCAATCCGTTCGGACGCTAGTGTGATTTCCACAGACGGACAGACGGACGGACATGGCTATATCGATGTAGAATTGCACGCTGATCAAGAATATGTATACTTTGTGGGGTCTACAATGATTATTTCGAGTAGTTACAAACGTAGTGACAAACTTAATATACCCCCATCCTGTGGTGGAGGGTATAAAAATTATTGTTAAAAAACCCACTATTATCGAAAAAATGTTTTTTTATTAAAATCCACGCTTAATGAAAACTTTTTTTTTAAAAATCCACTATTATTGAAAAAATAATTTTTAAAAAATCCACGATTAATGAAAAAATAATTTGTAAAAAATTTGCGATCATTACTTTTGATTATGAAATGATTAAAACTATTTGTTAAAAAATACACAATTATAAAAAATATTTAAAAAACACTATAGTTAAATATTTATACCCTACACCACTATGTGGGGAGGGTATTATAAGTTGGTTTTGGCCAAAAAGTTTGTAACGCATCGAAATAATGGTCGCAGACCCATACTTATATATATCAAAATGAATGTCTCGACGAGCTGAGTCGATCTGGCTATGTGCGTCCGTCCGTCAGTCCGTCCGTCCGTCCGTCAGTCCGTCCGTCCGTCCGTCTGTCCGTCTGTCCGTCTGTCCGTCTGTCCATCTAAACCTTGTAATCACGCTACAGGCCGCAATTTTGATCGGATCGTCACGAAATTTTGGATGTTGATGGGGGTCCCGGAGGGGAAGAAGCCTATTGATTTTGGTGATGGTCGGATAATATTTAGGGGTCGGAAAGGGCAAAAAACTTAGGTGGATAAAAAGACAACGTTTTTTTCCAAAGCCAATATCTCAGCTTCTATATGGGGTATACCAAAAGCAAAACCTGACAATGAAAGCAGAAAATATCACCTTTCTAATGATGTAAAGTAGGTGCTCGTACGTGATCAAACAACGAAGATATAGCAATAGTAGCAAATAAAACCCCAATTTTCATTTTTGCGATTTTAATTATATTGACAAATATCACAGCTTTGGTTGAAAATTTTCCAAAAGCAAAGATTGACTATGAAAGTAGAAGATCCCGTCTTTACAATGATGCAAACTAGGTCCGCGTAGGTAACCAAATAACGGAGATATCGCAATAGTCGGTAATACATCCCATTTTTCTATTTTTTTGGAAATCACGCTACAGGTCGCAATATTGATCGGATCGTCACGAAAATTTCAGGGTTAATGGGGGTCTCACAGATGAAGAAGCATATTGATTTTGGTGATGGTCGGATAATATTTAGTGGTCGGAATGGGCAAACACTTATTTGGAGAAAAGTCAACATTTTATTTCAAAGCCAATATCTCTGTTTCTTTAAGAGGTATATCAAAAGCAAAACCTGGAAAGGAAAGTAAAAAATATCACCTTTACAATGGTGTAAAACAGGTTGTCGTAGGTGGTCAAATAGCAAAGATATGGCAATAGGCGATAATGCATTCCATTTTCCGTTTTTTTGTAATCACGCTACAGGTCGCAATTTTGATCGGATGGTCACGAAGTTTTGGGGGTTAATGGGGGTCCCAAAAAGAAAGAAGCCTATTGATTTTGATGATGGTCGGATAATATTCAGGGGTCGGAATGGGCAAACACTTATTTGGAGAAAGGTCAACGTTTTATTTCAAAGCCAATATCTCTATTTCTTCAAGAGGTATATCAAACGCAAAATCTGGCAAGAAAAGTAGAAAATATCAGCTTTACAACGATGTAAATCAGGTTGTCATAGGTGGTCAAATAGCAAAGATATCGCAATAGTCGGTAATGCATCCCATTTTCCGATTTGTTTGTAATTACGCTACAGGTCGCAATTTTAATCGGTCGCAATTTTAATCGGATCGTCGGAGTTGATGCGGGTCCCACATAGAAAGAAGCCTATTGATTTTGGTGATAGCCGGATAATATTTAGGGGTCGGAATGGGGAAAAACTCATTTGGAGACAAATTCAAAGTTTTATTCTTTGTGAATAAATTGGCTTCTAGTAGGGGTATTCCAACGACAAAGCCTGTCAATGGAAGAAGAAAATATTACCTTTACATTGGTGTAAAGCAGGTTGGCGAAGGTGGTCAAACAAGGGAGATACCACAATAGTCGGTAATGCATCCAATTCTTCCATTTTTTTGCAATCAAGCTACAAGCTCACTTTGATCGGATGGTCACGAAATTTTAGTTGCTTATGGGGGTCCCAGAGAGAAAAAGGCATATTATTTTTGGTGGTAGTCGGATTATATTCCCTAAAAGAAATGTTTACCAGTGAAAAGCTTATGCACAGGGTTAGTGGTGTAGGGTATCACATAGTCGGCCCCGTCCCGACTATAGCCTTTGCTCACTTGTTATTTTTAAATCCACGACTGTTAGTATTAGGAAAACTATTCTCTTAAATGTCACAATCAGTGATTGTTGGTATTAAGAAATCTCCCGTTAATAAATAGTCTTGTGAAAAATTTTCTAAAAAAAATTATTTTAGAAAACAGCCTTCTTTTATGTCCCCTATACAAGTGTGTACCTTTCTTATGTGTTGGATACTTGACATTCTAAAAGTCACTTCCTGTCATTTACAATCTTTTGTTTTGACTTCTATTAAGATATCCCCCACCCTCGACAACTTCAAAGAAATTCCGTTAAGAATAAGTTAAAGTTTTTCAAGCATAGCAAAGACTTCTAACAGGTTTGCAGGATGTTACTGTCTCAATACTTCGAGCAAAGGACTTTGCAAAGAATCTGTTTTTTTTTTCTTCTAAAGAATCATTCCATTTGACCTGTTTTCAAAAGAATTGTTTTTTTTTTGTTTTTCTATCTCCTTTTCTATTTAAGTTGCAAAATTTGTTTGTTTGTTTTTCCGTTTTAACAATGCCGTTGTTGCAAACACACACCCACACAGAGTCAGCGAATGTCCTTTTGAAGCCAGCTTAAGATAATAGTTGTTGCTGTTGTTTTTGTTTGTTGTGTTCTTAAAGGTTGTTAGGGTTATAAGAGAGGCCATGTTGGTCGCTTGGAGCTTTTATTGCCCACCAATGGAATTGTGTTTTAAATTTAATTTCGATTTTTTCCTTTGTTTGAATTGTTCTTCCATATAAATATGGCGCTATTTTGTTGTTATTGTTCTAGAATCTTCCAGGTGAATTGTTTTGTTCTAGGTTCAGAAATAGATAAGCAAAGTTAAAGCTGTAGACAGTGACTCGAGGAGATGGGTGGTTGGTGACTTCTGATTGCAATTGAAAAGGCCAATGGAATAATATGTATAGACAAATCCAGAAAAAGAAATAGTTCATTAAAAAGGACATTTGCGACTAGAAATAGTAATATTACCTTAAACAGTCTTCCCTTGTGGTTCGAAAATTCTTTAAGAACACAAATCCATTTTTCTAGTCCATCCATCCCACAAGAGTCTTTTCAATCAGAAAAAAAATTATTTATATTTTTATTCTATTAAAGCTTTAACATTTATATTTGTTTTTAACTGCTGTGCAGTAGCAAAACTTTTATAACAAAGGTCAGCAGTGGCAATTTAAAAGCAAAAACAGCAAACAAACAACTGCTCAGCTTTCCTATTTTCTTGAAAATTTCATTTTTGCTCTAGTATTTGTTTGGAACAGGTGATGTTTACATCGGGATTAGTTATTTAGTGGAGAGCACCTTCAACAAATGGTACAAACAAGAACAATAACCAAAGCACCGTCAGCAGCAATACTGAGGTTATACAAATGTGTGCCATTTGTTATTTTATAAGTTTTTAGAGAAATTGTTTTTTTTTTGCTCGTATCCTTTCAGCATTGCAAAGGATATTCGCATCATTTGGCTAAAAACCCTTGAAAACACATGTTTCTACAGCTTGATTTGGCCCATTTCGGCCATTGAAAAAGCAATTTAAAAAAGGATTGCGTTTAAAAAATTACCAAATATTTGTAAAATAAACTTTGAATCAATTTGCATTTTGATACTCTACAGCTCTACATGAAGTTTTCGGTTTATTCAAGGGACAGATTGGAGTGGATTATGAAAAAATTTAAAGTGTTTAAATTTTTTAAAAAGTCCACAATTATAAAACATATTTACAAAAAATATTAAAAAATTTGACCATTTTAAAAAGTCCACAGTTATGAAAAATGTTTTTCTGAAAATTTTAAAAAGTCCACGATAATGAAAAATATTTTTTTTTTTAATTTTTTAAAAAGGAACGATATAAAAAATATATTTTTTTTTTCATTTTTCGAAAGTCCACTATTTTAAATTTTTTTTTTTTTAAACCAACGATTATGAATAACATTTTTTTTAATTTTTTATAAGTCCACTATTTTGAAAAATATTTTTTTTTTAATTTTTTTTAATCCAAGATTATTTAATTTTTTTTTTTAAATTCCACGATTATTTAAATTTTTTTTTAATCCACGATTATTTGGATAATATTTTTTTAAAAAATCCACTATTGTTTGAAAAATATTTTTAATTTGTAAAAAAATCTACGAATATGAAAGATATGTATTTTTAAAAAATCCACGAATATGCAAAATATTTTTTTTAAATCCCCGAATATGAAAGATATTTTTAGAAAATCCACGAATATGCAAAATACTTTTTTTAACATCCACGAATATGATTTTTTATTTAAATCCACGAATATAAAAAATATTTTTTTTTTTTAAAATTCACGAATATAAAAAAAATATTTTTAAAATTTTATTTATTTAAAAAGTATTTAAAAAAACCCACTATTATTTAAAAACTTCTATTATTTTTATTTTTTATTTTTTATTTTTTATTTTTTAACAAAAATCCACTATTATTTAAAAAAATAATTTTTCAAAAATCCACGATTATTGAAAAAATCATTTTTATAAAATCCACGATTATTGAAAAAATCATTTTTATAAAATCCACGATTATTGAAAAAATCATTTTTATAAAATCCACGATTATTGAAAAAAAATTTTAAAAATCCACATTTATTGAAAAAATAATTTTTAAAAAATCCACGATTATTGAAAAAAAATTTTTAAAAATCCACATTTATTGAAAAAATAATTTTTAAAAAATCCACGATTATTTGATTTTTTTTTTTAAATCCACGATTATTTAACATTTTTTTTTTTTTAAATCCACGATTATTTTAAATTTTTTTTTTAAATCCACGATTATTTGAATTTTTTTTTTTAAATCCACGTTGATTTGAAAATATTTTTTTTTAAAAAATCCACGATTATTTGAAAAATATTTTTTTTTTTAAATCCACGTTTATTTGAAAAATATTTTTTAAAAAATCCACGATTATTTGAAAAATATTTTTTTAAAAAAATACACGTTTATTTGAAAAATTTTTTTTTTTAAAAAAATCCGCGATTATTGAAAACTTTTTTTTAACAAATCCACGATTATTGAAAAAATATTTTTTTTAAAAAAATCCACGATTTTTTGAAAAATATTTTTTTAATACTTTTGAAAATTATTTTTTTAATCCACGATTATTTGAAAAATATTTTTGTAAAAAAATCCACGATTATTTTAAAAATAATTTTTTTAAATCCACGATTATTTGAAAAATATTTTTTTTTTAAATCCACGACTATTTGAAAAATACTTTTTTTAAATCCACGATTATTTCAAAAATATTTTTTTTTAAATCCACGATTATCAAAAATATTTTTTTTAAAAAAAATCTACGTTTATTGGAAAAATTTTTTTTTTAAATCCACAATTAATTGAATTTTTTTTAAATCCACCATTTTTTGATGTTTTTTTAAATATTTGATTTTTTTTAAATCCACGATTATTTGAAAAATATTTTTTTTTAAATCCACGATTATTTGAAAAATATTTTTCTAAAAATTCACGATTATTTGACACATATTTTTTTAAATCCACGATTATTCGACACATATTTTTTTAAATCCACGATTATTAGATTTTTTAAATCCACGATTATTTGAAAATACTTTTTAAAAAAATGCACAATTGTATGAAAAATATTTTTTTTTAAATCCACGATTATTGGTTTTCTTAAATCCACGATTATTCGTTTTTTTTTAAATCCACGATTATTTGAAGAACATTTTTTTAAAAAATGCACAATTGTATGATTTTTTTTTTTTTTTTTAATCCACGATTATTTCAAAAATATTTTAAAAAATCCACGAGTAATTCAAAAATATTTTAAAAAATCCACGACTATTGAAAAATATTTTTTAAAAAAATTCACGATTATTTGGAAAATCTTTTTTAAAAAGCCACGATTATTGAAAAAATATTTTTAAAAAAATAGACAATTATTGAAGAAATATTTTTAAAAAAACCAAAATTTTTAAGATTTTTAAAAAAATCCACGATTATTTCAAAAATAATTTTTAAGATTTTTTAAAACATCCACGATTATTTCAAAAATAATTTTTATGATTTTTAAAAAAAACCACGATTATTTCAAAAATAATTTTTAAGATTTTTTAAAAAATCCACGATTATTTCAAAAATAATTTTTAAGATTTTTTAAAAAATCCGCTATTATTTCAAAAATAATTTTTGAGATTTTTTAAAAAATCCACGATTATTTCAAAAATAATTTTTAAGATTTTTTAAAAAATCCACGATTATTTCAAAAATATTTTTTAAAAATCAACGATTATTTGGAAAATATTTTTTAAAAATAAACGATTATTTGGAAAATATTTTTTTAAAAATCCACGATTATTTGGAAAATATTTTTTTAAAAATCCACGATTATTTGGAAAATATTTTTTTTAAAAATCCACGATTATTTGGAAAATATTTTTTAAAAATCCTCGATTATTTGATTTTTTTAAAACTCCGATTATTTGAAAAATATTTTTTTAAAAAATCCTCCATTATATGAAAAAAATATTTTTTTTTCTAAATCCACGTTTGATGAAACACTATTTTTTAAAATCCACGTTTGATGAAATACTATTTTTTTTTTTAATTCTCGTTTGATGAAAATCTATTTTTTTACAATCAAATGACTATTTGAAAAATATATTTAAAGAATTCCACGATTATTTGAAATTGACTATTTCAATAATATTTTTAAAGAATTCCACGATTTTTAAAAAATCCAAAATTATTTAACAACATATTTTTTTAAAAAAATCCACATTTAATAAATCCACGATTATTGAAAAAAATATTTCTTAAAAAACATCCACTATTGTTGAAAAAAAATATTTTTAAGAAAAGCCACGATTATTGAAAAAATACTTTTTAAAAAAGCCACGTTTATCGAAAAAATATTTTTTAAAACATCCACGCTTATTGACAAAATGTTTTTTTTAAAAATCCATTTTTATTGAAAAAAATATTTTAAAAAAAAACCAAGATTACTGAAGATATTTTTTAAAAAATGTACGATTTTTGATATTTTTTAAAAAAATCCTCATCTATTGAATTTTTAATTCACGATTATTGAGAAAGAAAATTTTTAAATACACGGTTATTGAGAAAGAATATTTTTTTTAATATTTTTTGAAAAAATCCACGACTAAAGAAAGTAATTTTTTTAAAAAATCCACGATTTAGAAAAAATATTTTTTAAAAAATCCACGGTTATTGAAAATATATTTTTAACAAAATCCACGTCCATTAAAAATATTTAAAAAAACACGATTATGGAAAATATTTTTTTTAAATCCACAATTGTGAATAATATATATTTTTTCAATCCGAACTTTAACATAATTCTGTCAGTATAGAGCATTCCATTGTTGTTGAAGGCCTTGTAATAAATTAGTTTTCCAGATTTTATAAAGAAAACTGAATTCAGTACCTTTGTAATCCTAATCCACTTCATTCATAAATATAATGAAAGGTAGTGTTGTATATATTTCTTTTTTGCCGCCAGACATACATACATACCAACAGTAATGTTCTTCAGGTGATGTTATTTTTCAACAACAATTTTTCTTCTACTTTATTTCAATAATTTTTTTGCTGACTTTTATTTCATTTTCTTTCACTTTATTGTTGTTGTAAGGTCGAAGACAAAACGAATTTAATTTATTTTTTTTTTTTTCAATTTTTTATGTTGAGACGAAGTCGACGACGACGAGACCATATCTAATGTATGTTATTTTTCCGACAAATTAAGTGTGGGTGCGTGCCAAGGAGGGAGAATGGGATGTTTGGATGTGTGTGAAGGAATGTCTAATGGTTAGGGAAAATTCACATTCACATATAAAATTGATACTTTTTAAGCTGTATATTTTATTATTTGTTTTTAGAAGAGGGGAGCGTAGAAACCTCTTGCTTTGGATTTGGATGAAGCAACAGTTTGCCATTTTTCCAGGCTGCTGTTCATTTCATTTGGTTTCTTCGCTTGACTTAAAGTCACTTGCCTTTATTGTTGCTGCTGCTACTGTTGTTTTTATATCAACATAAAGAGCATTTTAAATAACATTGACTTTATCATTTTCTACACACAAAAAAGCCAACACATATACATACACATTCAAATATAGAGCACCGCAGTCACTTGCTTAAAGAAAAATGGGTCACCCCTCATCAGCAGGATCATCAAGTGGTAAAATTCATGTATCACATCATTTGTCTTAAGGATGTTAAGATGACTTTAGATATTGAATGGTGTTTTCCATGTGTTGAATAATGAAGGGATGGATAAATGGGAAATGTAGCTGAATACAACAAAATATAGGAAGAGGGGGAGGGGACAGGCTTTCGTTCTGGCATTTGCCAAAGTTCATTTGTTTATTCATGGTTTTCTTGGCCGTTTTTCTGTTTCATTTCTTTGGTGAATGGAGAGGGGAGTTTTCATTTTATGTTATGGGGGTTTTACCTACTTCTTTACAATTTACAGCAGGTTGTTTTTTTGGAAATTATTTTACCTTTTGAAGGCATTGACATTTGTAACATTAAGAAAATGATTTATTTCTTCTTTACAAGCGTCTTAGCGCCTACGACTTAATTGCTGGCGTGTGTCACATGCACTCCTATTAATTAAAAATCAGTTTGCCTACACCATAGACCTTAACAAATATTATCCGAGTATTTTTAAAGAATATTATATCAATCAACATCACAACACAAAACGTGGATTTTTTAAAAAATATGTTTTCACCAAACATCAGACCACAAAAAATGGACTTTTTAAAGAACATTTTTTCAAACAACATCACTCCACGAAACGTGGATTTTTTAAAGATAACTTGTTCAAACAACATCACACCACAAAACGTGGATTTTTTAAAGAATATTTTTCACCCAACATCAGACAAAAAAACGTGGATTTTTTAAAGAATATTTTTCACCCAACTTCAGACAACAAACCGTGGATTTTTTAAAGAATATTTTTCACCCACCATCACAACAACAAAAGTGGATTTTTTAAAGAATATTTTTCAACCACCATCACTACAATAAACGTGGATTTTTTAAAGAATATTTTTTGAACCACCATCACTACAATAAACGTGGATTTTTTAAAGAATATTTTTTCAACCACCATCACCACAATAAACGTGGATTTTTTAAAGAATATTTTTTCAACCACCATCACTACAATAAACGTGGATTTTTTAAAGAATATTTTTTCAACCACCATCAGTCCAATAAACGTGGATTTTTAAAGAATGTGTTTTCAACCACCATCAGGCCAATAAACGTGGATTTTCTAAAGAATATTTTTTCAAACACCATCACTACAATAAACGTGGATTTTTTAAAGAATATTTTTTCAAACACCATCACTACAATAAACGTGGGTTTTTTAAGAATATTTTTTCAAACACCATCACTACAATAAACGTGGATTTTTTAAAGAATATTTTTTCAAACACCATCACTACAATAAACTTGGATTTTTTAAAGAATATTTTTTGCACCACCATCAGGCTAATAATCGTGGATTTTTAAAGAATATTTTTTCATCCAACATTAGACCAATAATCGTTGATTTTTATACCCTACACCACTATGTGGGGAGGGTATTATAAGTTGGTTTTGGCCAAAAAGTTTGTAACGCATCGAAATAATGGTCGTAGACCCATACTTATATATATCAAAATGAATGTCTCGACGAGCTGAGTCGATCTGGCTATGTGTGTCCGTCCGTCAGTCCGTCCGTCCGTCCGTCTGTCCGTCTGTCCATCTAAACCTTGTAATCACGCTACAGGCCGCAATTTTGATCGGATCGTCACGAAATTTTGGATGTTGATGGGGGTCCCGGAGGGGAAGAAGCCTATTGATTTTGGTGATGGTCGGATAATATTTAGGGGTCGGAAAGGGCAAAAAACTTAGGTGGATAAAAAGACAACGTTTTTTTCCAAAGCGAATATCTCAGCTTCTATATTGGGTATACCAAAAGCAAAACCTGACAATGAAACCAGAAAATATCACCTTTCTAATGATGTAAAGTAGGTGCTCGTAGGTGATCAAACAACGAAGATATCGCAATAGTAGCAAATAAAACCCCAATTTTCATTTTTGCGATTTTAATTATATTGACGAATATCACAGCTTTGGTTGAAAATTTTCCAAAAGCAAAGCCTGGCTATGAAAGTAGAAGATCCCGTCTTTACAATGATGCAAACTAGTTCGGCGTAGGTAACCAAATAACGGAGATATCGCAATAGTCGGTAATACATTCCATTTTTCTATTTTTTGGAAATCACGCTACAGGTCGCAATATTGATCGTATCGTCACGAAAATTTCAGGGTTAATGGGGGTCTCACAGATGAAGAAGCATATTGATTTTGGTGATGGTCGGATAATATTTAGGGGTCGGAATGGGCAAACACTTATTTGGAGAAAAGTCAACATTTTATTTCAAAAACAATATCTCTGTTTCTTTAAGAGGTATATCAAAAGCAAAACCTGGAAAGGAAAGTAGAAAATATCACCTTTACAACGGTGTAAAACAGGTTGTCGTAGGTGGTCAAATAGCAAAGATATGGCAATAGCCGATAATGCATCCCATTTTCCGATTTTTTTGTAATCACGCTACAGGTCGCAATTTTGATCGGATGGTCACGAAATTTTGGGGGTTAATGGGGGTCCCAAAAAGAAAGAAGCCTATTGATTTTGATGATGGTCGGATAATTTTCAGGGATCGGAGTGGGCAAACACTTATTTGGAGAATGGTCAACGTTTTATTTCAAAGCCAATATCTCTGTTTTTTAAGAGGTATATCAAAAGCAGAACCTGGCAAGGAAAGTAGAAAATATCACGTTTACAACGATGTAAAGTAGGTTGTCGTAGCTGCTCAAACAACAGAGATATCGCAATAGTCGGTAATGCATCCCATTTTCCGATTTGCTTGTAATCACGCTACAGGTCGCAATTTTAATCGGATCGTCACGATTTTTTTTGGGAGTTGATGCGGGTCCCACATAGGAAGAAGCCTATTGATTTTGGTGATAGCCGGATAATATTAAGGGGTCGGAATGGGGAAAAACTCATTTGGAGACAAATTCAAAGTTTTATTCTTTGTGAATATATTGGCTTCTAGTAGGGGTATTCCAACGACAAAGCCTGTCAATGGAAGAAGATAATATTACCTTTACATTGGTGTAAAGCAGGTTGGCGAAGGTGATCAAATAAGGGAGATACAACAATAGTCGGTTATGCATCCAATTCTTCCATTTTTTTGCAATCAAGCTACAGGTCGTAATTTTGATCGGATGGTCACGAAATTTTGGTTGTTTATGGGGGTCCCAGGGACAAAGAGGCATATTATTTTTGGTGGTAGTCGGTTTATATTCCCTAAAATAAATGTTTACCAGTGAAAAGCTTATGCACAGGGGTAGTGGTGTAGGGTATCACATGGTCGGCCCCGTCCCGACTATAGCCTTTGCTCACTTGTTTTTAAATGGTTTTATTTAGCTCACCCCGTTTGTTTTATTTATTCTTGGGTCAAATTTAGTAATTCAAATTTCACCCTGTTCCTGTCAACCGATTAATCTGAAATTTTGTATACACTTTGGATTTTGGTGACAATACAATTATGTTTATTCATTATCATTATAAATTTAAGATGGCCGCCGCTACAAAATGGCGGATAATTTATGTTTTATTAATCCCATAAATATGGGTATCAAATGAAAGGGCTCAACAAGCAGAATACAATATACTTTAAAAAATTGAAATCCAAGATGGCGGCCGCTACAAAATGGCGGATAACGTAGGTTTTATCAATCCCATCAATATGGGTATCAAATGAAAGGGCTCAACAAGCAGAATACAATATACTATAAAAAATTGAAATCCAAGATAGCGGCCGCTACAAAATGGCGGATAACGTAGGTTTTATCAATCCCATCAATATGGGTATCAAATGAAAGTGCTCAACCAGTAGAATACAATGTATTATATAAAATTAAAATCCAAGATGGCGGCCTCTACAAAATGGCGGATAACTTAGGTTTTATCAATCCCATCAACATGGGTATCAAATGAAAGGTCTCAATAAGTAGAATACAATTTACTATGCAAAATTGAAATTTAAGATGGCCGCCGCTACCAAATGGCTGATAACAATGTTTTTTATCAATCCCACCAATATCAAATAAAAGGGCTTGACAAGAAGAATACAGTGCACTATACAGTACATCTTATACACCCGAAAGCCATACAGTTTCCAGCTAAGTACAATTACAGGACGGCTGAAAGAAGAATGTTGCCTTTAATACTATCATGGGCTTCTACAATACATAAAATGCAGGGCAGCACTGTGAATCACGCAGTCGTATACTTAGGTGCGAAACTGTTTCAAGAAGGTGGCTCTTAGTAGAGTAAGATCTTTGCAGGGACTACGTATAGAGGAGTTGGACTGCAATAAACTAACGGGCGAGAAACCTTGCAATAATGAAGCACTAAATGAATTAAACAGAATGCGAAATAAAAACTAAAAACTAGAAAATAAAAATAGGTAAAAAAACTTTTTAAGTTAAACGGTTTTATGTTAAACATACATTGCAATGTTTAAGATAAATGTACTAAAAACCAAAAAATAATAAAATAGATACAGTCGTGGGAATTATAAACATATGCATAGACTAGACTAAAATAAAACCGTGGGGCACGTCAATTGTCTACAATCGTTGATTAAAATGTTTGTTTTGTAATGCTACACTATAATTAGGCAGTTGTTCAACCGACGACGATGGACGTGTGATAAGTAGGGCTAGAATGTGGAAACAAGCTAGCAAGCTCTATTATAAGCTAGTTTTAGAGTTTCATAGTGGTGAGCGAGTAGTACTTTGTCGATTAAAGACAAACTACGAGCAGTGAAACGATTCCTCGCCAGCCAGCAGTGTGAATGTCCAACGATAAACTAGTTGAAACATCTCTTTTATTTACATGGAGTGTATAACTATTGGAATTTCCATGAGCATGAAAATAGTAAGTAATTTCCTCACCATCTGCCTAACGACGAATTAAACGATTCTTCTATCGCACATTAAGTCGATAATTTGTAGACAATTGACGTGCCCCACGGTTTTATTTTAGTCTAGTCTATGCATATGTTTATAATTCCCACGACTGTATCTATTTTATTATTTTTAGGTTTTTAGTACATTTATCTTAAACATTGCAATGTATGTTTAACATAAAACCGTTTAACTTAAAAAGTTTTTTTACCTATTCTTTTAATGAATATTTTTTCACCCACCATCAGACCAATAATCGTGGATTTTTTTTAATGAATATTTTTCACCCACCATCATACCAATAATCGTGGATTTTTTAAAGAATACTTTTTCAGGCCAATATTCATGGATTTTTAAAGAACATGTTTTACCCACCATCAGGCCAGTAACCGTGGATTTTTTAAAGAATATTTTTCAGGCCAATAGTCATGGATTTTTAAAGAACATTTTTTACCCACCATCAGGCCAATAACCGTGGATTTTTTTAAAGAATTTTTTTCACCCACCATCAGGCCGATAAACGTGGATTTTTTAAAGAATATTTTTCACCCACCAGCAGGCCAATAGTCGTGGATTTTTTAAAGAATATTTTTCACCCACCATCAGGCCGATAATCGTGGATTTTTTAAAGAATATTTTTCACCCACCAGCAGGCCAATAGTCGTGGATTTTTTAAAGAATATTTTTCACCTACCATCAGGCCGATAAACGTGGATTTTTTAAAGAATATTTTTTCATCCACCATCAGACCAATAATCGTAGATTTTTTTAAAGAATATATTTTCACCCACCATCAGGCCAATAACACTATGCAACACTGAAAATGCGAACAACTTCTAGTATGGATTTTTTGAAAGTACATATTTAGACTACAAAAACCCTAGTTGGGTTTTGTCCTGTCAGATCCAATTCGGATTTTATGGCCTAATCTAAACCGGCCTAAATCTACACTTTTTTGCATTTATCAGACCTTTATCTCAGAAACGAATAGGAATTTGGCCTTGCTGTCTTTAGCAATATTGTAGTTCTAAACTAGTAGAACTTATCTTTTGAAGAAACCACATAAGAAAAACCACATCTAGGGCACCAAAATCAATAAAATATAGAACATTTTACATAATTGCTGAAATTCTTGTCAGTATCGGCTAAACTATTGGGAGTTGAACCAAGTAACCTTTTGCAAAAATCTTCTAAATAAAGTTCTCAACAATTCTTTAGAACATTCTGAAATCCTAAAATGCTTACATCATATTGTTTTAGCGGTATTTCGCATCATTTCTTTTATAACACGTATTTCAAACACAGTTCACACCAACAGTTTATTCTCGCATTTCGGATTTCACTACATTATTGACATTTTTATTAAATCGTCGTTGGAAAATGTACTGAAAACAACGGGATAGAGGCATTTTACAACAATGACATGTTCTGAAGAGTTGTGTATTACATTCCAGGGAATATTTTTCCAAAAGAAAATATTCAGAAAAAATTAACGGTTTTGGAGATACGGTGCGAAATGTATAAAAATTGTGGTATTTTTGCATATAGTTTGAAATTTGAGGCAATAAATGTAGTTTTTCGAGTTCATTATTTCTCCAAATATTGTATTCTTGTCCTTATCTACAAATTTGCTTCAGAGGTCAGAAGAAGATTCGCATTGGTTTCAGAGATGTAGCCCCGAATTTCTTTAAAAACTCAATATTTAACCATGTTTAGATGGGGCCATAAAATCCGAGCTGGATCTGACACAACAAAACGCAACTAGGGTTTCTTGTCGTTTGGGCCTGTACTTTCAAAAAATTCTCAGTTCGAATTGTTTGCACAAGATCACCTTAAAAATGTTGCACAGTGTAATCGTGGATTTTTTTTAAAGAATATGTTTTTACCCACCATCAGGCCACTAATGGTGCATTTTTTAAAGAATATTTTTTCACCCACCATCACAACGATATACGTGGATCTTTTAAAGAATATTTTTCCACTTACCATCACAGCAATAGAGGTGGATCGTTTAGAGAATATCTTTCCACCCACCATAACTGCAATAAACGTAGATTTTTAAAGAATATTTTTTCACCCACCATCATTCCAATAATCGTGGATTTTTTAAAGAATATTTTTCACCCACCATCAGACCAATAAACGCAGATTTTTTAAATAATATTTTTTCACCCACCATCAGACCAATATTCGTGGATTTTTTAACGAATATTTTTTCACCCACCAATAATCGTAGATTTTTTATAGGATATTTTTTCACCCACCATCAGGCCAATAATCTTGGATTTTTAAGAAATATTTTTCCACCCATATAAAATGTTTTTTTTTTTTAAATTTCCAACAAATAGAACACATTAGAAAGTATTCCAAGTGTTTGGCTCATTAGCTGCCATTTATTTGCAGAGTTATGAAAACAGTCAAAATCAGACCTTGTCTTAAAATCTCATCACCATACGACCACTTTAAGTAAATATGAAGTGCATCTACTAGCCACAGAAAATAAATACAATTTAATGTCATTGTTTTAGCCGCACTCAAATCTTTCGCTTCCAAAACCAGTACTCACCGCCTGAACTACATAGTTAGTTGGTGTAAGCCAATTGCTTAGCCAACATTTTTAGCTGCAGTGAAGAGTATTAAGTGTAGTGCTAATGCAAGTTGCAGTGTCACTTGTGGAAGTAGTAGTTTGTAGTGGTGGCACTGTTTCATTTTTCCGGAAGTGCAAACATTATAAAAAGTTGTCATTAGTAAGTGTTGTTCTTCTACTGCTGTTGTTATCATCATCACCAGCAAAAGTAGTGCCTCCACTGTCATCATCATTTGCCCTCATTTACAACTATTTAAGACAATGCCAAAAAAAGGGGAAACAACATTATTACCTCCTTGTGTCTTGTACGTACATCATCATTGTGAATTTCTTATGTCTTTTTTTCTGTTGAACATTCAATTGGTACCCTACAATTTTAGTTGAAGAAGTTTTTCGAATGTATCTAAAAACGTCTTCAATCGGTAAGTACTTAAATATGGGGGTTATAAAAGTGTGGATCTATGTTACAAATTTTTTATGAAGAAGTTTTGTCACCACTTGGTACCTTAAAAATCTAACTACGGCTTTTTCGGCCAAAAAATGTAGCAAAATTCCCCAAAATCATTATGCGGGGGCAATACCCAAACATGGACATATGCCGCAATTTTTGGTGGAGAAGTTTTATGACCAATGGAACATCCAATAACAGGGAGTTCGGTGCAAAATTGTAGCGGAAATCATCAAAACACCAAAAAACGGGGGATACCTTTTTATAGCTGGAGCTTTACACAAACCTGGACCTGTGGATATAGTGTGTGGATGCTTGAAAAAATATTCTTTAAAAATCCACATTTTGTGGTCCAGAATGCTTGTTAAAATATTTTTTAAACATCCACGTTTTGTGGTCCGGAATGCTTGAAAAAATATTCTATATAAATCCACGTTTTGTGGTCTGGGGATGGTTGAAAAAATATTCTTTAAAAATTCGAGTTTTGTGGTCCGAGGATGCTTGAAAACAATATTTTTTTTTAAATCCACGCTTTGTGGATACATACTTGTCACCGTGTAGGGCATTACATATTCGGTTTAAAACCCTAATAGAATCTTCTTAATAATTATCCCCTCCCTTATCGTGCTCTCTCCCCCCTCGCCGCATTCCACTGTGGTTTGCCGGAAGATTTGAGCTGTTAAAAGCGTCAAACCGTTTTCAGTGTCTGTAGTGTCTCAGTGTGTATAAGCTGCAATTTCTTGTTTGGCTATTGTATACAATTTCTCTCCTTCTTCCTCTTCTTCTTATTGTTGCTGTTTTTTTTTTTTTTTTTTCTTTTAGTCCATGCTGAACTAAAATGGTACAATTTTCACAACAATAGCGTGTAATTTTCTCACTTTTAAATGTACATTTTTGTGCCAGATTTTCATGTTGTGTCGTATTTGTAGTCGACATTGTCGTTGTTGTTGGTACTGCTTTTGTTGCTACTGTTCTTGTTATTGGCATATGAGTAGGTTCTTAGCCTTAGCTTAGCTTAAAGGCAAAGCAATCTTGTTGCATTTGCAGGTTCTTTGCTTTTGTTTTTTTCTTTTCCTGGCCACCATCACATTTTCAATGGTGCAGCCAACGTTTGGATTTTTGTTGTTTGTTGTTGTTCTTGTCTTTCTTTTTAAAACACTTTTACCAGAAAGTTGGTGTTTCGGTGTTCTTTAGTTTTTAGTTTTTTTAGTCTGTTGTTTTTTTTTCTACCATACTAGGACCTATTTTCGTCCTTGGTCTATGAGGTTTTAATGGTTTTTCGTTGGCAATTTTTAAGATGGTTTATTTCACTTTTCAGTGGTATTGCTGGTGACGTGTTTTTTGTTTTGTTTTAAATTTAACCGGGTGCTGTTTTCACTTCATTGGGTTGAAGTTTTTTCAACGTTATTCAGGTTTTTTGGGGGTGGGTGTTAAAACCTCTTTGTATTCAAGATTTCCAGTAATGTTTAAATAGAAAATTAGGCTAATGCTAAAGAAATGAAGAAATGATCTGACCGACTAACCTAACTACCCTAATAATCCGACTCAGTCTTACATCACTAACGAAAATATAGTGAAGAAAAAAAATAAACATCCAAAAAATTGAAAATAATTTTTGTATAAAAAATGTCTTCTATGCGTGTTACAATCCACTATAACACACTCCTATTCATGCCTCTGTATTGGACAGAAAACTACACACACACACACTGCTAGTACATGCCGAACATTTATGTTGCAATTTTAAGTTCTATTTTCGCTTGAATGAGAAAGTGGTTTTGTGCTTCATGAGTTATTAGCCACTCTGTTCTGTTTTTAGTAGGGCACCAATGTTTTGCCAGGTAGAAAATTGAACAAAATTACATTTTTCCAAAAGCAAAAAAAAAAACAGAAGCACCAAAATTATTATCCACTTTGCTTTTGTGCGGTCGTTGGCTTTTAGCTGGTTTAATATTGAAACTAAAGATGAAGAGAAAAAAAGTAAAAATATAAGGATTTAAATGGTAAAATTAAACTATCAGACCATTAAACATGGAGTTGTTAAAAAATATTTTTTCCCAACCACATCACAAAACATGGATATTTTAAAGAATATATTTTCACACAAGTTCACACCACAAAACATGGATTTTTTAAAGAATATTTTTCAAACCAGTTCACACTATAAAACGTAAATTTTTTATAGAAAATTTTTAAACAACTTCACACCACAAAACGGGGATTTTTTAAAGAATATTTGTTTAAACAACTTCACACCACAAAATGTGGATTTTTTAAAGAATATTTTTTCCAAAAACTTCACACCACAAAACGTAGACTTTCTAAAGAATATTTTTTCAAACAACTTCACACCACAAAACGTGGATTTTTAAAGAATATTTTTTCAAACAACTTCACAGCACAAAACGTGGATTTTTTAAAGAATATTTTTTCAAACAAATTCACAGCACAAAACGTGGATTTTTTAAAGAATATTTTTTCAAACAACTTCACAGCACAAAACGTGGATTTTTTAAAGAATATTTTTTCAAACAAATTCACATCACAAAACGTGGATTTTTTAAAGAATATTTTTTCAAACAAATTCACAGCACAAAACGTGGATTTTTTAAAGAATATTTTTTCACCCACCATCACAACAATAAACGTGGATTTTTTAAAGAATATTTTTTCACCCACCATCACAACAATAAACGTGGATTTTTTAAAGAATATTTTTTCACCCACCATCACAACAATAAACGTGGATTTTTTAAAGAATATTTTTTCACCCACCATCACAACAATAAACGTGGATTTTTTAAAGAATATTTTTTCACCCACCATCACAACAATAAACGTGGATTTTTTAAAGAATATTTTTTCACCCACCATCACAACAATAAACGTGGATTTTTTAAAGAATATTTTTTCACCCACCATCACAACAATAAACGTGGATTTTTTAAAGAATATTTTTTCACCCACACAACAATAAACGTGGATTTTTTAAAGAATATTTTTTCACCCACACCCACACAACAATAAACGTGGATTTTTTAAAGAATATTTTTTCACCCACCATCACAACAATAAACGTGGATTTTTAAAGAATATTTTTTCACCCACCATCACAACAATAAACGTGGATTTTTTAAAGAATATTTTTTCACCCACCATCACAACAATAAACGTGGATTTCTTAAAGAATATTTTTTCACCCACCATCACAACAATAAACGTGGATTTTTTAAAGAATATTTTTTCACCCACCATCACAACAATAAACGTGGATTTTTTAAAGAATATTTTTTCACCCACCATCACAACAATAAACGTGGATTTTTTAAAGAATATTTTTTCACCCACCCTCACAACAATAAACGTGGATTTTTTTAAGAATATTTTTTCACCCACCATCACAACAATAAACGTGGATTTTTTAAAGAATATTTTTTCACCCACCATCACAACAATAAACGTGGATTTTTTAAAGAATATTTTTTCACCCACCATCACAACAATAAACGTGGATTTTTTAAAGAATATTTTTTCACCCACCATCACAACAATAAAAGCGGATTTTTTAAAGAATATTTTTTCACCCACACCCACACAACAATAAACGTGGATTTTTTAAAGAATATTTTTTCACACACCATCACAACAATAAACGCGGATTTTTTAAAGAATATTTTTTCACCCACCATCACAACAATAAACGTGGATTTTTTAAAGAATATTTTTTCACCCACCCTCACAACAATAAACGTGGATTTTTTAAAGAATATTTTTTCACCCACCATCACAACAATAAACGTGGATTTTTTAAAGAATATTTTTTCACCCACCATCACAACAATAAACGTGGATTTTTAAAGAATATTTTTTCACCCACCATCACAACAATAAACGTGGATTTTTTAAAGAATATTTTTTCACCCACCATCACAACAATAAAAGCGGATTTTTTAAAGAATATTTTTTCACCCACCATCACAACAATAAAAGCGGATTTTTTAAAGAATATTTTT